>NC_139025.1:15238124-15573461 GCF_964662115.1 Mustela nivalis | reverse complement strand
GCAGAGAGGCAGGCAGAGAGAGAGGGGGAAGCAGGCTCCCCGCTGAGCAGAGAGCCCGACGTGGGCCTCGATCCCAGGACCCGGGGATCATGACTTGAGCAGAAGGCAGAGGCTTTAACCCACTGGGCCACCCACGCGGCCCTGTAGGGTATCCTTCTTACTGTGAGCTGTGCTCACCAAGTTTGGAAGCCACCACCCCCAGCTGACCCGTGCTTCTGGTGCTGTCCCCTCCTTCCTCCTCACTTCTGCAGCTGTGTGGTTCTTGTCCAGAGACGAGAAGGATGTCTAAGTTTGATTCCAAGAGGCAGACTCAGAAGCACACACTTCGCTTGCCTTTCTCCAGCTGTTACCCACATGGATCAGTATATTCCCCGGAGCTGTGGGCCAGGCCTCCTTGTACCTCAAAGTGAACAGACGCCAAGCTCTGTGAGGGGGCTGGACACATAGAAGATGCCCGACAAGCATTTTCTGGATGAATGAATTGCCTCTTGAGTGTCTGTTTGGGTGATCAGGTGGCTCCGTAGCTTGTCAGGTGCATTTAGGAGCGAATAAGGATTCCTTCTGGAATCCTGAATGGAATCAGAGTTTAGGTTGGAGCAATGCCAAGAGCTTCTGTCATGACCATGGCAAGTCAGCCATCCAGAAGCTTCACACAGCTTTCCAAGCCCTTGAAGGAAAAATTCGTCCAACTTCTAGATGTTGGCTTTTATATCTACACCATGGAGGCCATTTTGACAGGTAACAAAGATGGGGCATCACACAAACAATGCTCCAGTTAAGAAAGCGACATTAAATTCTTCCCATCCTCTCACATGGTGGGTCCCCAGCTCCCTTTTGCCCCTCAGAAGATGTGCATTCACATTTGTGTTTCATTTCCTCCTCCTCTTCTTCTTACCTTGGAGACCCCCCACATGGCTACCATGAACTTCATCTTTCAATCTCTCCCTCCCATGTCTGAATTCTGGGGGGTGGTGGACAAATGTGATTTAAAAATGACCACTAATGGGGCGCCTGGGTGGCTCTGCCTTCGGCTCAGGTCATGATCCCAGGGTCCTGGGATCGAGCCCCGCACCGGGCTCTCTGCTCAGCGGGGAGCCTGCTTCCCCCTCTCTCTCTGCCTGTCTCTCTGCCTACTTGTGATCTCTGTCAGTCAAATAAATAAATAAATAAAATCTTTAAAAACAAATAAATAAATAAATAAAAATGAGCACTAATCCTCTGGTGTCATCTCTTGCTCTTCAGCCTGTTTTCCCCTGGTCTCCCAGGATTACTCAGTTCCCTGCATTGATGTTGGTGAAACCCATTTTTGTACAGACGACTGTCCTCAGTGGCTCTGGGATGCCTAGGGTTTCAGGAGGCAGAATCGCTCTTGCTTTCTCAGTGGGCCGCTCTCAGTGTCTGAGTTGAGGACCCCAAGGATGAGAGTGGAGAGGAGGCCTTGGGCAAAAGGAGGTAATCAAATCTTTAATAAACCCTGGACCCTTCCCAAACTTGGGCCTTCCTTAGAGGTCTTCTTTCCATGCGGAAATCCTCTCTACGATGTCCATCCAGCCCGTCTTTCATTACTCAGTGATGGGATCTGTCTTGCTGTTAGCCCACTCCAAAAGTTGGATCTATTGTCAGTGGAAATCTGTGTTTTTTTTCTGGTACCTGATCCAGGACCGGGAACAACACTGTGAACTCTGCTGTGGCAGAGAAAACACTATTGACTTTGATGTGATGCGACATTTCAGTAACTTTGATTAGAGCCGCCAGGCATCCCTTTTTTTTTTTTTTTAAAGTTTTTTTTTTTTTAATTTATTTATTTGACAGACAGAAATCACAAGTAGGCAGAGAGGCAGGCAGAGAGGCAGGCAGAGAGAGAGGAGGAGGCAGGCTCCCTGCTTAGCAGAGAGCCCTGATGCGGGGCTCGATCCCAGGACCCTGAGATCATGACCTGAGCCGAAGGCAGAGGATTTAAACCACTGAGCCACCCAGGCGCCCCAGGCATCCCTTTTTTTTAAATCTTCTCCTTCCCTGGATTCTGTGCCACTTCCTTCTTCCACTTTGGATCTTCTTATTGTCTTTGCAGGATTATTTTCCTTCCCTCAACCTCAAAGCACTAAACCTTTAACTCAAAAAAAAATTATTGAGGGATACTAATATGTACTGTAATTCACTGTTTTCAAATGAAGAATTCGATTATTTTTTAGTAAATTCTACCCAGTTGTACAACCGCCACCACCACTCAGTTTTAGAACCCCTTTATCGCCCCAATAAGATCTCTTGTGCCCACTTCTGTGAACTTCCCTCCTGCTTCTCCCATCTGGGTCCCTGGGATCTGCTTTGTCTCTATAGCTTTGCCTTTTTCGGATATTTACACAAATGGAAGCATACAGCGTATGGTGATGTGGCTGATTTTTGTCATGGAGCATAACGTTGTTGAGGTCCGTCCCCATAGCGACATGTGTTAGCAGCCCATTCCTTGTCACCAATGAGTAGCCTTTCACGGTGTAGATATACCAGATTTCACCAGTTGATGGGCATTTAGTCGTTGGTAACCCTTGGTTTTTATGAATGATGCTGCGAAGTCTATGTTACTTATGTGAAAGTCTTCGTGTGGATACATTAAACTCTTGTCACTCCTAAGGCAGTCTCCTCCAAGTCCACGACTCTAAAGCCCACACCCACTGCCTTTTTCTCCCAGCCACACGTTTTCCAGCCTCCTTTGTTGTCAGGTGTGATCGTGTGATAGGGTTCTCATCACTGGAATGTGGACGGAATGGTACTTGTCTCTTCCACACATTGCCTGAAAAGCCCTGTGTAACCTTCCACATTTTTTTTTTCTCTTCTATCTATTGGCTGAATGGGAAGGAGGATTGGAATCTCTGTATCAGAGCTCCATGATGGAAGGATCCTAGGAACCTGCATGACCTTGGGAATTTGAGTCTTATCTTGACATGCACAAAAATTCACATACCGGGGTGCCTGGGTGGCTCAGTGGGTTAAGCCTCTGCTTTCGGCTCAGGTCATGATCTCAGGATCCTGGATCGAGTCCTGCATCGGGCTCTCTGCTTGGCAGGGAGCCTGCTTCCTCCTCTCTCTCTGCCTACCTCTCTGCCTACTTGTGATCTCTTTCAAATAAATAAATAAAATCTTTAAAAAAAAATTCACATGCCGTTTTGAGGTTGTTACTGCAGTTAACCCTCTATGCCTAATGCAAACGCAGAACAACTGTATCCCTCTCTTACCCAGTAATCTTGCAAACAGATGAACGTTGCCAGACTTTTCTCCAGCATCTCAAGTACTCCTCCTCAGTTGTATTTATCTCCATTCAGGTGACCTTCTCCTAGACATGCTGCTGAGTTGTAACAAGTCATCTAAAATGTGGCAGCAGCATTAAACAATCTGCCTAGCCTGGAGTACACTGTTACCCTTCCTACTCTAAGCCCTGGATTTTGTCCAAGATGGCACCAGGCCTTTTAGAATTTTGTACTGTTAGTTTAGTTTATTTCAAACCAGTAGTTAACCAGGATCTCCCTTTTCAACAGCCTCTGCCCCTCCCCACAACACTCTGCCCAAATAAAGTTATTTCACATGAACTGCTATCAAAGCAACTATCCCTCATCCTTTAATTATTACTTATTTTGAACCAAGATGCAAGACTTCTTCGCTTATCTCTATTAAATCTCAATTTATCTAGATCAGTTTATATCTTGCTTCTATCATCCAGTTTTTATCATTTATTCCTCCAGTCCTGTGTCATGTGAAAATTTGATAAAAATGCTTTTTCTGACTTCATCCAGATTGTGAGCAGTCTTGGGAAGGTGCCAGGCCTGGCTCACAGGCTACTGTAGATCTCAACAATCTTCACCTATCCCTCAATGCAGGAATGATGGTTTCAACATCTACACACATATTTATCTGCATTACTGTAGTCTCTGCATTTCTCCAGCCTATCTACATTGAATCTCATGTGAATTTCACTTGACTCCACATTGAAATTCATGTGAATTTCACTTGACTCCCATTCAGAACTCTGGCAAAAATCTCTCTTTCAACTCCGTTGAAAAAGGAAATGCGGTAGACTCTACTGTGGTTTTATTTTTGTAAACGTGGCTCTGGTATTCCCTATTGTGCCTACTCCTCACTATGCTTTCCTCCTTCTCCAGGCTGAAACCTGGCCTGTCTTCCAGACCCTGCTCAGACAGCACCGTAGGCAGGACCTTCCCTGACCAACTGTCCCATACTTCCAGCCTGGAAGGCTCTGTCCTTATATTCACGTTGCATTTTGAACTGATCTCAGTCATGGCACTCACTGTGATAGGTGGTGCTGCCTTTCCTCCTATGCTGGACGCTCCTTGAGGATAGAGGCTAATCCTTCTTCTTCTTGGCAACCCCGATGCCTGACAAAGGGATGATTAATGAATGGTGGCTGAAATACACAAGGCCCTCCCCAGCTCTCTATTTGACGTCAAGCACATATGGCTTATCTATCCATAGGGCAAAGCCAAGCTGGAGGCTGCAGAGTGGGGCTTGGAGATGTATATTATGATATTTAGGCATGACCTAACCTCAACAACATGAACTTCTGGGACTGGAGAGGAATCTGAGGGCCAGCAAGAATGAGACTGGAGGACAGAAGACTGACTTGGGCGGGGCGGGGGGGGCTGAGTCTCTGGGAAAATCTGGGTCCAGAGAGAGTGGGCAATTTGGGGAACTACTTAGGGAAAGGATTGGAAAGGGTTGATGGGCCATGGCAGTAGGAGCCCGGAGACAGGGCAAACCTGCTGAGTTGGTAGCTCCATAATTTCTATGAAAGTGGAGCTATGTGGGGAACAGACTGGTTGGAAGCAGGGCTGGAGCATGGCAGGCTCATGGGCTTATGTCCATTGGTGTTTACTTGGGGTGGCTTTGGGGGTATTGACAGAGATTGCAAGTATGCTGCTTCCTCCCCACACAAATGACCCCCTGCTATTGACCAGAGGACATCCGTTTCAGAATTCCAGATAGTCTGTGCCCTCCAGGGTGATGGCTTTGGATGTGGGGAACAGGTTCATCTTTCTGCTCAATGTCTAGAGCGGACTAGAGCTAAGCCCCCTATGAATTGATGCCAGCCTACCCCTCCAGCCTCATCTCCCCTTCTGTAACTTCTGTTCCTATTGAAACCCTAGCCACAAGAGCTACTTGAAATTTCCCCCAGTAACCCAGGCTTCATCTCACACCCTGCCTTTGCATATGCAGCGCCTGTCCTCGGCACATTCCCCTCCCCTATGTGGTGAGCTCTCCTTTAGTCTTCAAGATTTGAGGCAAAGTCAAGACTCTGAGAAACTCTTCCTAGCCAACTGCCACCCTGCCTGGTAAGAAGTTCTTCTTCAGTGAGCCCGAGAAACTATTAATTCCCCTACTGAAGCATTCACCATGACCTTGGCGGTGAGGATGTCCTACCCAGCCCTAGTGCCTAGCGCAGCACCTAGACACATACTAGATGCTCAAAAATGTTTGTAGAATGGGAGGGATCATGACAGGGTGAGCATTAGAAGGTAGGCAGATGCTTGGAGACATCTCTGGCAGTGAAAGAAATTCCAGGCCCCACCAAGTAGTGCCCCTAAGAATATCAGTACACATCTTGAGACCAAGGATGTGGAGTGGCAATTTTCAGCAGCTAGGCAGGGGAGGACAGTGTGTGTGTGTGTGTGTGTGTGTGTGTGTGTGTGTGTGTAGGAAAGAAAGAGAGAGATACCAGCCCCTCCATGGAGCAATGGCCCAATCAGAAGGGGGGCTGTTTTCCTTCAATCATCATGGACCCTTCTCAGTTTCTTCTTGCCAACTGGAAGAGAAGAGATGCTGACAGCTTATCTCCAATACGCCCTCCCTGGCCCCCAGCTTTGGCACTTGCTCTCACCCTATCAGAGATGTTCCCAGGCTCTGAGGCCCAGCTGCTGACATGCACAGCCACTCTGGGCTTTCCTGGCTGAGACAGCCAGATAGCTCCCAGCTTCTTGAGGGAGTTGAAAAAAAGAGTTGAGAGGTCTGGGAGGCAGGAGACCGTGGTTCAAGAGCCAAGGCTGCCAATCACCACTCATGTGACCTTGACAAGCATCTCTCCTCCTTTGGGCCTCAGTTTCCTCGACTGTATATTGAAGGAGTGAGCTGGCTGAGTTCTCCGGGAAGTCCCCTCTGGCATTCACACTCTGGGTCCTACACTTCTTGGACCCACACCCACCGCTTGTCTGTCTGCGCCTCAAATCAAAATCTTAGTGTTGACATTGAATTTGAGTTCATCCAGTAAAAGCCCCTCCTTTTAGAGATGAGGAAACTGACATCTGAAAGAGCAAAAGGGCAGGCCCAGGGGGACACGGGGACTACATGGGGGAAGAGAACCAGCGTCTGCACTCCCTGCCTTGATCTGACCTTGTCTTTTAAGCGCTGCCTTGAAGGGTGAAGCCCTTTGTGCAAAAGCTGGGCCAGAACAGGTTGATGTGGGGCAAGCAGCTCTTTGGTCTTCTTCAGGCAATCTGCTCAGGGCCACGTGCCTCTGAGACTAGAGCAGGGGCCAGGCACCCTGGACTAAACCTGGGTCCAGAGACCTGAGCCCTAGCCCTCTCTGCATTTCTGACTAGCCGTGTGACCTCACACAAGTCATGCTACCTGTCTGGCTCTATGTCTTTGGTTATATGAACCCACTTGGACTACAAGCTTTTAAGAACTGGGACTCACTTGTTCTGTTTTAATCCCAGGGCCTGGTTGTCAAAGAAAAATCTGTTTGTTCAAATGTCTAACACAGAATCTGGTTTTCCCAGTAACCAATGATGCCTGCATTCAAGTCAGACCACAGAGGTCTTAGGTCCCTGACCACTCATGAAAGGGCTCCCTTGGGTCAGGTGCTTATCTCTGGTCCAATCTGTTCTGCCTAAAGTTTGTGTGGTTGGTAAATAGAGTTGCCCTATCTAGATGCGATGCTTAGAAAGACAACTCCTTTTTTTTTCTTTTTAAAGATTTTGTTTATTTATTTATTTGACAGAGAGAGAGAGAGAGAGAGATCACAAGTAGACAGAGAGACAGGCGAGAGGGTGGTGGGGGAGGGAAGCAGGCTCCCTGCTGAGCAAAGAGCCCAATGCGGGACTCGATCCCAGGACCCTGAGATCATGACCTGAGCCAAAGGCAGAGGCTTAACCCACTGAGCCACCCAGGCACCCTAGAAAGACAGCTCTTACAATTTCTATTTTATTGGTAAGGAAATCGTGTTTCCAAAAGGCTCAGTCACTTTAACCAGGACACAAAGCTGGTAAATAACAGCATAGAGCAGAGCTCCAAAGCCCCAGGTATTTCCCACCGCTGACGACTGGCAGCTGTGGCCTACTCATGCAGGGTGGAGTGGGGTACACTGAGAGTTACAGGCCTCCAGGGGAGGGAGCTGGCTTTCTAGACTCGGGGTGGGGTGGGGCTTCTGGGAAGTCTTCTTGGAAGCAGTGGCCTCTGGGATAGGAGTTGAAGGACAGGTAGGCGGGGCGGGAAGAATATTCTAGGTGAAGGAAATGGCGTGGCCCAAAGTATTTGGGTGAGGAGACATGGGAGAGTCAACTGGGGGTGGACTTCTGAGCAAGTAGGACTGTGCTGAATACCCGGGGATACGGGGGGGACATAGAAGAGACAAGCTCATGTGCCAGGCCTAGTGAGAAGTTTGGGACTTGATTGGTGGGGCCCTGGGGAATCATTGAGGGCTGTTGAGCAGGTGAGAGGCCTGATTAGAATTCTGCTGTCAGAAAATGCCCGGGGAGTTGTTTCCAAGTCTGTGTCTTCCCCGTTTCCTCAGGCAGGGTGGGGAGGAGAGTGGCAGAGCTGAGGAGGGCGGGGGACACCACCGTCTTCAGGGGATGACCTGAGGAATGAGAAGACAGTGGGCAGTGGCCAGACCTTCATGCCTGGATGTGAGGGGCAGAGAGGAGGAGGAGGAGCCTCCCTTGGCCATCAGCCTCCTCCGGCCTGAGGTCTGGTCTGGTGAGGCAGAGCCCAGAGCATGCCTCTGCTGTCTGTGTGAGTTCCTGAGCAGTGAGATCTTTAATTTCTGTCTGCTGAGCCCCGATGGGCGAGGGGCCAGCCTGTGTTACAACCTCCTGGAGGCCCCTGGGCCAAGGCACTCAGACCAGAGTGGACGGAAACAAGGAGTGAGTCATGCAGGCAGGCTGGGGCCCCTTGGGATCTGGCTGCCCCTCCTCTCCCACTCCCCAGCCGGGTGTCTGGGCCTTGTCTTGAAAAGCTTTAAGGTCCAGGCCTGTCCCCAAGGGCTTGGGGTCCTAGAGACTAGAGTATTGGGGCCACCAGGGAAAACCTCATGGGGTGTCTCCATTCTCAGCATATGATCCAGGGGACAACGGAGGTCAAGAGGTGATGGCAGAAGATGTTACCCCCTTGCTTTGTCCTGATGAAGAAAGCAAGGGAGGCTGCTTACTGGCCTCCGGGGAAAGAGCGGATTCTGGAAATCACCCTGTAGCAGCTTCTGTTCTCTGTCTCCACAACTCCTCTCCTTTGGGGTATGAGGGCTGCCACTGCATCCCAGTGGGGAACCAACATGGGAACGGGCCGGGAGACCCCGGTGATAGCCAAGGGAAGTTGTTCTCCCTTGCCTTGTCCTCAAAGTCCAGCACAGCCATTCCAGAATCCTGGAGAGGTTGGCACAGTCCTTTGGCCCCACAGGACTTTTCTCCCTGGGGATTTTGAACAGGTAATATAAGATGAGATTCCTCCCCACCCAGATCCCCCTCCCCATCCAATTCCCACCCCCCACCCCTGCCCGGTGGAGCACTCGAAGCCCCTGTGATCTTATCAGACGGAATTAAAAAGGAGGAGGCTTTCCAGGCTGCTCTCATTGTTTTCCTGCTCAGGTTTTCAGAGAGTCTGCTATGTCTCATCCCCCAGGAATTCTAGAAGATTCCACTCAAGGCAGAGGCTGAAGGAATTTATGCAGGTAAGGAGGAAATATCCGAGCTTTAGCTAAATGCACAGAGCTTGCAGATAGATCAGCCCACTCTTGTATCAGAGACTAGAAATGAAGAGAAACAGTACAGCCTACTATTTTGAAGAACTGCATTTTCACATCATTGCAGGGCATCCTGGAGCAAGGGCAGTGTGCTGCAGCAGAAGCAACAGGGGGCTGGGGGCCCTTCAGACTATCTGGCTGACTTCTGGCTCGACTCCTAGCTTTCTGACCTTGAGCAAGAATCTTCCCCTCTGGGTTTGTGAAATGGGAATTACAACGTCTACCACGCAGGGGCACACAGGTGTTCTATTTAGGGCACTTTCTTTTCCAAAGAGAAAAGCTGAGGGTTGAGATGAGCCTTCCTTTAGCAGTTGAAACCGATTTGATGTAGGGGAAGCTTGATTTCCTAGCTTGATTTCCTTCCTTCTCCTCCATGGGAGGGAATCAGATTCACTGAGACTCCCCGTGATGACTTTGATCTGCCCTTGACCTGCCCTTGACCTGGCTGGAAACAGACCTGAGGAGTGGGGATGTGCTTGGTGGGGTCTCTCTTGTGACAGGGGTCCAAGTGGCCATCAGCAACCCCCCCCCCACCACCACCACCACACACACCACACACAGCCAGGAATGTTTCCAGTTCCCAGGGAACTGCACCCTGTGGTACGTTTCCAGAGCGATGCTCCTCTGGAGGCTGGAGCCTGACAAACAAGGAATGAAACCTAGCGTGGCCACTTACCAACTCTGTGACGGCGGGTAAGCTGTTTTGCCTCTCTGAGCCTTCATTTCATCATGTGCTATGATGAAATAGGAGGGCTTCCTTCCTAAGATCACTGCGAGAAGTAAATGAGAAAATGTCTGGGAAGAGTACCACGCCTGGTGCATTTTAAGCACTCGGGAAATACCGGCTGGCAGATTGAGTAGCAGTAATTGCCGCCACCCCACCGCCCCCTGCGACACACACACACACAGGTTAGCCGGGCTGGTTATCTCATTCTCCCTGAAGGTGGAGGTGGCCAGAAGAGCATCTTTGTCTCCATTTTCAGATGACAAAATAGCTGAGAGCTGAGCCCGGTGCACAGAAGGCAGAAGTATTTGCGCCCACCTGGAGAAGATGGCACCGGCCGACCAAGGCGGGGTGGGTGGCCGTGAGCTCTGAGGGAGGCCAGGCCACCACGGTGTCTGAGGTAGAAGGGTCTTGGCAGCCCCTGTGGGCCCTGAAGGCCTCATGCAGCAGCAAGCTGGAGCCTCTCGGTACGGCCCCCACCTTCCGAACTGGAGGCTGCGGTGGTGCAGCGCCGAGGTCTCAGCTCTGCCCAGGGTCTGCGTGGGGACATCTGAGCCCAAGCTGCTCCAGCCTGGAAGGCCAGGGGCCCAGTCAGCCTTCCTTCGGCTGTTCTGTCCACTGATTAACCAGGAAATGTGTTATTTGTTCTGAACAGGGGAACAAGCTCTCCTGGGGAGAGGAATTCGGGGCTGGAGGTCCAGTCACTTCCAAGGAAGAAAAATGCCTGGAATTCTGTTGGGAGTCTGGGTCTCAGCAAAGGGAACAGAAATTCATCCCTTGTGGTTGGTCCTTATTTACCAACTTAGTTTAAGTTCTGGTAGCCACGTGGCTGCGAGTATTATGCCAACAAGACATGGGAGAGTGAACAGGCTGCGCTGTGTCCAGCAGCTCTCCAGCCCCTTGTGTGGTGCATGTGTCCCAGCAAACCTTTCAGGCAGGAATCCTTTTTTTTTTTTTTAATTTTTTTAGATTTTATTTATTTATTTGAGAGACAGAGATCACAAATAGGCAGAAAGAGGGGGAAGCAGGCTCCCTGCTAAGCAGAGAGCCCCATGTGGGACTCGATCCCAGGACCCCGGGATCATGACTTGAACTGAAGGCAG
Organism: Mustela nivalis; assembly: GCF_964662115.1. Lineage (NCBI taxonomy): Eukaryota > Metazoa > Chordata > Mammalia > Carnivora > Mustelidae > Mustela > Mustela nivalis. Next base: position 15,562,615 of record NC_139025.1, on the reverse strand, counting down.
AGAGGTATAACCCACTGAGCCACCCAGCCCATCCCCTTCCCCCCCCCCCCCCCCGCAGGAATCCTTTATCAGTCCCTTCCGCCTCTCTCTGCAGGGCTTTCCAGAGATGATTTCCTTCCCTGGACCCCAAGAGATGGGTGAGTAGGCTGGGCAGCATTCTCTGCCTCACTGGGGAGGAAGCTGGGATCAGGGGTGAGGACGTGACACATGGTGAGTCAGGGGTCAGGCTGGACACAGTTTGCCCCCCTTCTAGTACCAGGCAAGAAGGGTAAAGGAGGAGAGAAGGTTCTGGTAACTCCATATCACCAGGGAGTTTGACTGTGGGCTTGCAGGCAGGGAAGAGGGCATTGGGAATGTACAGTGGAGGGTCTCAGGTGGTGCCAGGAGCAGAGGGGCCGGGAAAGATACCCCTTCAGCTGTGAGGAGGGCTGCTGGGGCACAGGCCTGGGGTGAAAACAACATGTCGGACGCTGACAAGCTTGGGCTTGGGTGGCAAATGGTCTAAGCTTGCATCCTGCATCCGTTACTTACCAACAAGCCAGGAGCCATTCCCAGCCTCAGTTTCCTCCTTTGTCCGTGTAGAAATCATAATGCCTCCTTTATTTCGTTAAATGAGCCAATTTATGTAACATGCTTAGCACCGTGCTTGGACCATCGGAGGCTGCATAAGTTTTGGCAGCTATAGAAAAGAAAAACAAACAAAAAGCTCAAGTGTTTATGGGATTGGAGATTCAAAATTGCTGCAGCAACAGGTCCCAACAGTTACAAGGGAGGGAGTGATGGGCGGTAAGTGGGAGCCGGGGCAGGAGGATGGCACCAGGGTGGGGCAGAAGGAGAGTCCTCAGAGGAGATCAGCCGGGCTGCAGCCCCTGGAGAGCAGGGTGGGAATTTCCAAGGACCACTTGTACTCACGGAGGAGTGGGCGGGGCGCCTAGTGGTGAGGGAAGTGTGTCTGCATGAGGGTTTTGGCCCAGGCCAGCGGTGAGAGGCTGAATGGGCGGCAGCCTTCCAGAAGTGCAGACGGAGGAGACGGAGCAGTAATAATGACTTGGACACATGGGAGGAAAAAATAGCTCAGGGACGAAGATGACGCCAAGGTTTCTGGCCTTGGGAGGCTCCTGGGGCTCAGAGGTGAGCATTGAGGGATGAAGACAGCGGCTCCTGAAGGGATGGGGCAGGTAGTGGGAAGAGGAAGGGGGCACCCATGCTGAAGGGTAGGGTGGGTAACAGGGCAAGGGGGTGAGTGTGGAGCTGAGGTTTTCCCAAAGCCAGGAAGGTGCAGTGTCTCAGGGAGAGAACTGAACATTCTGGAAACTCACATGGCATTCATCTCAAAATACAAGGCGCAAGATTCAAGGAGATCCTTCAGACCAGCCTTGGAGGCAGCAAGCACATGAACTTGGACCAGTAACTACCACCAGAAACTCAGTATTTCTTTCTTAAAGTGGGTCTAATGATACCAGCCCTTTTTACGTGATGGAGTCATGCTGCCATCCATTTACTTAGTCAACCGTGGCACACATATTTTTTGGTTGTCTGTTAGAGTCAAGCACTGTCCTAGGTTCTGGGGAAACTCTGGTGAGCCAGGCAGACAAGACATCTATTCCTTTGGAGCTATTGTCGTGGCTGGGGAAGTCAGACATGATTTTATAGGTTGTTGAACAGGATTCTTCTGTGATCTTTGAATTTCTGCTGAGGCTGCAGAGAGTAGAACAATAAGGACTGAATATTCTCACATTCCAAAGAGAAGTACTAGACACCTTCCTAAAGGCAGAACTGGTTCAACCACACTTGCGCCACATCCCCGGATTCCAGTCTATACATGAAAGGGATCGAAGGAAGTTGTTGAGGTAGGGAACTGTTACATGAGTAGGCAAGGCTGAGATTCCCCCCGAGGCCACTCCTCAGCGCAAACCAAGCCCCAAAAGAACCAGTCATTGGGGGCTTCCAAGAAGAGGAGACTAGCATGACTCCCCGTAACTCTCCCTCCCTGGATGCTGTCTGAGTTGCTGGAAGTTGCAAGCATCCCCCGTGCCCCCAAGGCACAGCAAGAAACTTCTAAGGAGAACCCAACACGAGTCTTTAGGAATTGAGGGTGCGCACAAATGAAGAGGCTTGTGTGCACTCCCTGTCTGGAGAACTCGGACTGTGGATCCTGGCTGGAGTGGCTTCTATGGCAGAGTGAGGAGCAGCTAAGTCACCAGGGGTTTGCCATGGGGGGTGGGGGTGGGGCGGCAGTCCCATGAGAAGCGGGAAATATAGGAGTCTGCAAGAGGCTGGCCATCACAGGGTGGAAGTCCCACAGGGAGACTCCCAAGAGCCCACAGATGTGCCCGTGAAAGAACAAGCACTTGGCACCTGCCAGCCAAGGGCACCTGTCACATAGGATTTTGCCACTGGTCCTCTAACACGTCTCCCCTGACCCTGACATGGGGGAGCCACAGCAGAGAAGGGAGGTTAGAAAAACAGACCATGCGAGGGGCGCCTGGGTGGCTCAGTCAGTTGAGTGTCCGCCTCTTGATTTTTGGCTCAGGTCACGATCTCAGGATCATGAGATCCAGCCCGGTGCCAGGCTCTGTGCTCAGCGGGAAGTCTGCTGGAGATTCTCTCCCTCCCCCTCTGCTCTCTCTTTCTCTCTCTCTCAAATAAACAAGTAAATCTTAAAAAACAAAACAAAACCAGACCGTGTCTACTCCCCACCATAGGATCTTGGGCCAGGGGCTAGGCCCAGGGAGGGTGGGGGGTAAGGAGTATTAAATTGGATGGAAGCTTGATTAAACTGGCTGAGGTTTTGATTTGGACAGGACCAGACTTTTTAGTGCCTGAAAGTCGGTCTTAATTATGGAAGAGACTGTTCTTGTGGTGGTAGGGATGGGCAAGCCAAGGACTCCACTTGAGATGTCATTAAAGGTGGAGTAGGGAAATTCACCATACCATGGTTGAAGGCACTGAGGGGAAAGAAACATAGCTCTGTCCTCATAGCCCCTCTCCAAGTTCAGCCCATTCCCTAAGTCAGTTATACAGGTAAATAAATAAAAAAGATACTTTCAACTGGCATTAGAGCAAGGAGGGTGAAATGGTGTGATGTGGTACACAGGGGTGGGCTGCTTTAGTGGGAGGCTCAGGGATGGCCACTCCAGGAGGTGGGTGATATTTGAGTTGAGAGAGGAAACCATGAAGAGCCAATTCTGTAACACATCTTGGAGAGAAGTGTTCTGATGAGAGGACAGTGGGCATAAGTGTGGCTTGTTCAAGGGGCAGAGAGGAGGCTGCAAGAGGCGAAACAGATGAGAGAGAAGGCCACTCTGTTGGCTCGTTGAAATCAGAGGTCACAGGTCAACACCAGGTATTAGCGGTGCCCATCCTTTGGCAGCATAGGAGGTCACTCTTCCTTTCTAGGAAACAGTAGGCAGTGGAAATGCACTGGGGACATCATGCTGGCCAGGCCCTCAGGCTTGAGGGCAGGGGGCCATGGTGTGAATGATGAGCTCATTGTTGGAGGCAGTCAGATGGGTAGCAGTCAGCCGTCTTGTCTTGCACCCCAGCCCCCTCGCTGACGGTATAAGGTGTGAGCACGCACCGGGTCAATCAGAGAATCATCGAACCCCTGCCCCCTCCTGTGGGACATTTCCGAGGGAGCCCCGGGGAACAGGCTTCTGAGCCCGAAGCAGGAGGCCATCATTTCATTCCCTTTTTGGACACACGCCGTTTCCTGGTGTGACCTTACTCAAGATCCTCGTGTCTACACGACACGTGATCCTCTGTTACAAAGATGGTATCTCTTCCAGGATCCGCCATCGCCGCCCCAGGCCTCTCTCGGACCCTGACGCAGCGGGAAAAGGAGTAAGATCTAGGAGCGCAGGCGGCGGGCGGCGGCTGCAAGGTGGCGGAGGACGCAGCATGCTCCACTAGAGGGCGCGCGCCCCCCGGCGACCTTCCAAGCACACGCACCCTGGGGCGGCGAGGGGGAGGCGAGCTCCCCGCGCTCCCCCGCGCGCGCCGACCCCAGAGCGGGCGCCCCTAGTGGCCGAGGCGGGAAGCGAAGGAGTCGGGCGCGGTCCTTGGGGCCCGGCTCTGTCTTCCCAATCTTAGTACCTCTCCTGGCCTCCTTGAGACCTTCGAGGCTGCAGCCTTGGTCACGCAACCGGGAATTTGTCCCAGAGGCTAAGGGCAGGAGATAAGCCCGGGGCAGGTCAGCAGTTCGAGCTTAACCAGGATGAGAGACAGGTGACCAGGTGCCCCCGTCCCAGCGGGCACCGTCTCCCCTGCCAGCCGTCGGGTCCGCCCTGAGCTGCCCCCAGCTCCTCACGGGTTAACCCCCCTTCGCCGCCCGCTCGCTTCCCGGTGCCAAAGTGGGTGTTGCTGGAATTTCTCTCTCCCTCTCTGTCCCTCCGAGGAGGGGGCATGGTGTAGATAAAAGAGACGAAAAAACAGGGGGAGGTTTCCAAAAATAAAAGCGTCCGGCTCCCCTTCAGAAGGCTGCAGAGACGGGAGAAGGCGCGAAGGTGCAGCGGCGGTGCGCGCCGGGCTGGAGACCAGCGGACGCCAGACTCGGGGCGCGCAGCCCGGCGACCGCTCACACCGCCCAGCCCTCGCCCCGGGAAGGCTGACTGGGAGCCCCTAGACCGGGAGAAGCGGGCCGCCGGCCGGGGAGCAGAGCACGACCGCCGCAAGCTCCAGGGGTCGTTCTCCCACCCCGCTTGCGGCTCTCCAATCGCCCCCAGCGCCATGAGGCCCCCGACCACCCACCGCTGCCCCGGGCGCGCCCTACAGAACCCCTGCGCGGGCTTCCTGGCCCTCACCCTGGCTCTCTTCGTGGGCATGGGCCATGCTCAGAGGGACCCGGTGGGAAGATACGAGTTGGCTGGCAGGGACGTGAACCGGCTGCGGCGCCCCGGGGGCAGTCACCCTGCAGCGACTGCAGCCAAGGTGTACAGTCTGTTCCGAGAGCAGGACGCGCCAGTCCCGGGCTTGCCGCCCACGGAGCGGGCCCAACCCGGCTGGGGGAGCCCCCGGAGGCCCGCGGACGCTCTGACTAGGAGGCCGCCCCGCGCGCAGCAGCCGCGGCGAGCCCAGCCACCTGCGCAGACCTGGAGAAGCAGTCCCTCGGGCCAGCAGCAGCCTGCAGCCCGCGCCCGGGCCGCCCCGGCTCTCCCGCGCCTGGGAACCCTTCAGCGGCCCGGGGCTGCGCCCCCAACCCCTCCTCGAGGGCGGCTTACGGGGTGAGCACTGCAGAGAAAAGCCTGGGGGTCGGGGCGGGGTGGGGAGTGCGGAGGGAGCGAGGGCGGGTCTCCATGTGTTCATTAGTGGAGGGATGTGCAGGCGAGAGGAGAGGGCCCCGGGCTCGTGCCTTTGGTTCCTCCGGGACCAAGGCGGCCTCAGGACTGCAAGGAAAAGCACCGGGGTCCCCAAGCTGAGGCTCCGAGATCTGACCCACTTTTCAAAGAGTTGAGGGCAAAGAGAAACACCATCCTCACCCTTTCGTACCGGCTCGCCGAGACCTGACGTTAGATCTTTTCCCAAGGCGCCGTGCTTTGGGCTGCCCTCCGCTAACCCGCGCCCGCAGACTCCCGCCCGCAGCGCTGCGGGGATCCGAGAGGGAGCCCCGAGGGGGCAGCGGGGTGGGCTTTCCTGTCGCCTGAGGCCCCCAAAGGGTTGAACGGGCTCAGAGCGCAGGTAGGTGGACGTCGAGGCTCCAGAGTGCCAAGGCAGATGCGTCTCCGGGAAGGGGGCTGGCCGCGAATCCTGAACTTGGCTACAAGTACACGAGCTGGGACTCAGGTCGGGCTGGGCCCGCGCGAGGCTGCTCCTGGGAGGGGGCATGGGCCGGAAGCCCGCTCGCGCTGTAGCTGTGGCACAGTGGGTCCGTAGGAGAGTGGGTCTGTGTGCGCGCCTGTGCAGCTAGGTGTCAGCGCGACTCGCGCAATCTGCAGGGGGACTGTCCCCCAGCCCGGCGATTTGCTTCCCCCCACCCAGCACCCCTGCTGCCCGCTGGGGGCGCCCTTGCAGCGTCGGGAAGCTCAGATACAACCCCGTACCCAGTACGGGATCCCCATGGCTGAAGGGCACTTGGCCTTGTCTGGGTATGCCATGTGTCTCCAGAATGGCGGGCAAAGGGAGCCCGGCGCAGTGCGCGGCTGGAGGAGGGCAGGATGGGAAAGGCTGGGAAGGGCTCTGGCAGCCCTTTATGGCCTGGGCTCAATTTACCAGTTGATTTTAGTCCCAGTGCACATCAAGGACCCCAGTACCCTCAGCTCTACCCTGGAGGACGGTGCACCTGGTGGCCTTCTGCTCCAGGTTTTCCGTGGGTGCCGAACTCTTCCTGTTTCCTCAGGAGTGCCTCCCTTCATTCAGATCTCTGCTCAGACAGGTCTGCTGGGACTACTTCTGCCCCATCCTCTCTCCCTTCACACACTCTACCTATCTGCATTTCTGGTCTGGTCTCCCAGCCCACACCAATGTCAATTCTACAAAAACAGAGGCTTTGTTTTGTGTATTGTTGTGTTACTAGTGCCTAGAACAGTGCCTGCATACAGTCGATACTCCTTAAGTATCCTTTAAGCAAGTGAATGAACTCCCTGCTGCCCCAGGAAGACCCCGCTTAAAGCAGGCAGAGAGCAGACCCAGGCGCTGCCAAGCTGCTTACACACAGGATCAGTCAACAGGTGTTAATGGACCACGGGCTGTGTTTCAGTTTTTTCCTTTCCTGACATGTGCAAGTGAATGCGTGCTTCCTAAGAGCAAGTGCGCAGAACCTGGGACAGGGAATGGGGGTTCAGAGACAGAGGCATTGTTCCTGCCAAGAGAGCAGCTCCATAACTTAAAATGGAGTTGGGGAGATGAACAGATGTGTACCGGTGAACGTGCTTACTAGTAATGGCAGCTTCCTATTAAGCATAAGGAAATGGGACAGTTATGGCTGAGGAGCTGGAGCCCCTTGGGCTCGATGGGCAGTATGTGGGGAAGCAAGAGGAAGCAAGTGGAGGGACTTGGGTCCCAGGCGCAGCACTGCCCAAGGATGAGGGCTTCTCGTTGTTGACACTGGCCTAGGGGCAGGACGGCAGCCTGGTGTAGCGAAGCCATTGGCGTGAGGCTGGAGGCATAGGTTGGGCAGATTGTGGAGGAGCTTACAGCATAGGCATTTAGGTGTAAGCTGGGGGAAGGTAGAATAGTGGAGGCTGGGAGTGGAAGGGTGCACTATTAAAAGTTGTAAAATGAGGCGGGGATGTGCAAAGCAGATTGTTACCACAATAAAGCTGGTATGTGTGCACAGGGGTATAAGGACACAGGCTGGGTGCCACCCCTAGGCACCTGTCATACACAGGTACACACATCGAAATCACATGTTTGGCTCCTCCCGCAGATTCTTTTCTGCAGCTTTGGTTAAGGGTGGGTTCCTCTGGCAGTCCACGCAACCACTCCAAGTGAGCCGAGTAGAGTCTTGTCCATCTGCTTTCTCTACGCAGGCCCATTCTGGCTAATGGCTTCTGGCCAGGCGGACCTCTCTGGCAATTGCCTAGTGGGCTGCTCAGGGCCAAGGGCCAAGTGCCACCTGCTGGTGAAGCTTGGAACTGCAGCACTACTATAAGCGATTGTTCATTCATTCAACAAATATTTGAAAAGCCTCCTGTATGCCAGGGACTTTGCTGGACCATGGAGATACAGCAGAGGCGAACACAACCAGTGTCCTCACAGAACTTGCATGTAGTGCGGATTTACTGCACACAACGAATATTTATTAAGCATGGGTCAGGCACAGTGCTGGTGTGTGGGATACGTAGTAACCACAGCCGACACAGATCCTGCACTAATGGAATTTATGGTACACAGGGGAGTTTTAAAGCCATTGTTTCACAGTATTCAGTTTTTCTTGAACTAACCTCACAGCCTAATACTTTCATATTTTCCTTGATCTTTTCCCTCTTGTTCTATTATTTTTTAAAAAATTTATATACTTGGGGCACCTGGGTGGCTCAGTGGGTTAAGCCTCTGCCTTCCGCCCAGGTCATGATCCCAGGGTCCTGGGATCGAGCCCCACATCGGGCTTTCTGCTCTGCAGGTAGCCTGCTTCCTCCTCTCTCTCTGCCTGCCTCTCTGCCTACTTGTGATCTCTGTCAGATAAATAAAGAAAAAATCTTAAAAATATATATATATATACACTTGTAAAAATAGCAGGATTTCGTATTTTATCTATTTTAAAGTATTTTATATTATGAGGTTTTGTACAAACATATAAAAAAGTATTGGAAATAATATAACTAACAATCCAGAATTCTTCAAACCTTAATATTTTGGCATATTTTGCTTTTGATTTTTTTAGTTGAAAATCCCTCCATAAAGTTGCCTCTCTCTTCCCAGAGTTAACCGCTACCCTGAATTTACTCATCATTCCAAAGCATGTTTTTACACCATGACTACAGATGCATGCCTCCATAAAATACACAATATTGCTTTGCATATTTTAAACTCAGATAAGTGATACCATACTCTGTCATCCTCCTACAATTTGCTTTCTCCCTCCTCATTAGATTTTTGAGTTTAGCCACGTTAATATAATCAGCCCACATTTATTCATTTTAACTGTGGTATAGTATGCCACTGTCTGAATATACCACAGTTTATCTACCCTCCTGTTTTTGGACATTTAGATGATTTACTTTTTTGTTGTTTGCTATTGCAAACAGTGCTCGACTCCTTTTTATACAGAAATAAATTCATTTTTCAAGGATACTTTGTATCACTATCATAGTTGAAAATAATACCACTTGTCATAAAAAAGAAGGTAATTGTAGGAAAATTGAAATAAAAAGAAAATGTTGTCAAATTCTAGTCAGACACCCCTATCTTAGGAAGCTCAACGGTGTGGTGTATTCTTCCTCTGGAAAAGGGAGACTGGCATGTGTTGGGAGAAGGTCCTGGCATGGCGACCCAACCTCAGACAGATTTTTTTTTTTTTTTGACTGATCTAATCAGGCTAGAAAGATCACTGAAAAGGGGATTGCTTTCTCACCATGTGACTCACAGTGCTGAATGCTGTGGTTGTGGAAACCTAAAACCCCATTTCCTAGCCTGGGTGTGGCTCATCCATTATTTGGGAAACAGTGGATTAAGTGAAACAAAGTAGTATTAAATGTATACCACGTGTCAGGCATTGTGTTAGACACAAAGAGGGGTAAAAAAGAATTCTTAAGATAGTCAGGATGGGGACACATAGGACCAGTAACCTGGGACTGTTGGGACTAATGATTGCAGTGGATGGGGGATGGGGAAGGCAGAGGATAGATCAGGGGAGGTTTTCACAAAGGAGGTCACATTGGCTCTGGAAGTCTTGGAGTACACAAAGAATTTCAATCTGCAAAGAGAGGAAAGGCATTCTAGGCAGAGAGCAGTTTAAGCAAAGGCATCAAAATGTGTCCCTATGGGGTGCCTTTGCAGGACAACACATTCTGTAGCCTTGGAGGGTCATAGCCTTGGTTGTGGAAGGTTATAGAGACAGGGACAGGGGAATGGGGCAGTTGGACAGCACAGGCAGGTGGGGGCCTGGCCAGCTTCATAGAGGCCAATGGAGGACAGTTAGGAGCAGCCATTAACAAAGGACCAGTATGATCATATCCGAAGTGGGCCAGCAGCTCTTCCAGGCTGTCCAACCCAAGGGCTGGACAGCGATGCTGGCTCCCGAGCAGATGTTTGCTGAGAGGAGTCACCTGGAAGGTTGGGCTCGTATGGTCTCATGGTGGTATGTTCCACGGAGTCAGAACCATCGAGTCGGATATGTCCCAGCTAGTCAGTTTCACTTGCTCTCTCTAGCTAGCCAGAGCCCGCTGAATGGTCACCACCCAGCTGAATGGTCATCTTCCACTTCCTGGACCTCTGCAAAAGATTCTAATATTGGCCTTGAAAGAACTCTCCTGAATCCCTCTCGAGGGCTCTTCCAGCCCCAGCCTGGCCGTCTTTGATTACAACCAGGTTCCTGAGACCCCTGAGGGCTCTACCACTGGCAAGCGGGAGGCCAGCTGCCACCTCCTCTAGTCAGCTACAAAGCTGTCCCGAGGGCATCTGGGGTGACAGCTGGCTCAGGGGGCCTCTTTGGGCTGGGCTCCACGCCATGACCTTCCAGCCAAGTGGGCCCCTCTGTCTGTGCTTTCTGGGAGCTAACGGACCCTAGTTCTTAGAAAACTCCCAGGTATGAAGTCTGTTTCCTTTTGAAGACCTCCTAAGTCTCTAAGAGGACTTGTCACCACCACAAGGGGTAGTGACTTACAGAGGTGTGGGTAGTATACACACACCTTCCTCTAGTGTGCATACACAGAAAGCCCAGCTATGAGGACCAGCCCCTTCCTCAGAACCTGGTGACTTGGGCCCTGATGGTGAGGATGCTGTCACAGAGCCAGGAAGCCTCGGAAGGCAGCGGGCCAGAGAGGCTTTGAGGTGGCTGGTGGTGGCCCAGCTTTTGGCTGGGAGGACATTCCGGGAGCTCCCTGGGAGGCAGCTCCCCACAACTTTGGGCCACAGGGCTAGAAATGGGCTTCAGCTTTTCCAAGCTACAGGAATTTATTTTGAATGTTTTGTAAGGCTTCAAAAACCACACAAGTTTTGGGGTCCACTCAAATGTCAAATAAACTCGTAAACAAGACCAGATGCTCACTCTTCGGTCTACAGGGGTCAGAGGAGTGGCCCCTTCTCTGCACGCTGATCTTCCAGCTCATTCTCTGCTGCCCACTCAGCCTGATTCAGTGAGTGCTCCGTAGACAATTTCTGGTGGTAATAGTGGGGTCCACACAGCCAGGGCCAGGCCCGGGCCCTCAGAAGCCTTCCCTGGGGCGGACCCTTTTAGAGAAGTCACCCAGGTCCAGGCATGTGGGTCTCTAGTTGGAAAGCTGGGGCTGACAAAAGCTGCTGGTGTTACAGGGGCCTCACCACACACCTGAAAACAAAGTCTGGGTGAGTTGGGCGAGTACCCCAGCAGTTCCTACCAACCAGTGTCTCCTGTGGGGCCCGTAGTGCCAGCACCAGGGAGCAAGCTGGAGAAGGGCTGTCCCCATAAAGTAAATTCCATTCACCTGCCCAGAGTGTGCTCCCTGTGCACAGCTTAACCCAAGTCCCCAGTTTCATCCTCCTGCCAGCCCATCACCTGAAGCCCCTCTTAAATAGAAATTCTCCAACCCCAACTCCCTCTGTCTCCCCTGCCCCACGCACCAGCCTGCTCAAGTGCAAGGCTCCTCCCATGGACATCTGTGGGCAGGTGACACACATGCGCGTTTTCCAGCTTCCCTTCGAGAGTCAGTGTTTGTGGGGCAAAGGCCCACCGTGTGTATTTTTTTGGTGAGGGGCAGAGTAGGGATGGAGCATGACTTAGAGATGGGACAACTCAGGTTCGGACCTGGCTTTGGCACTACTCATTGTTGAGCCTCCGCCGGTCACTGAACCTCTCTGAACTTGCTTTTTTCATCACCTGCATCATCACTGTCATTAATCGGCCCAGAGAGTGCCTTCTTTGTGTTATGTTTTCTCTCTCTCTCTCTCTCCCTCTCTCTCTCTCATTTAATCATGACAGCAGCCCAGCCAGGCAAGTGTTAATTCCCCGCATCATACTGACGGAGGGAGTGAGGTTGCGCTAGATCACGCAGAAAATGGCCATCAGGACTCAGTGTGAGATCTGCGGGATTGCAAAGTTCTTGCCCCGGGGGCCACACGGACGCCCTAGAGCAGGTCTGGCCAGCATGGCAGTGTTCCCCGTGGCCCCGCCCATAGAGGGTGGCACCGTCCCAAGGGGCTCTCGGAATAGGACCTCTCTGAGCACCCTTGTGCTGACCCACTTTTGCTGACCCCACAGGAGGAATGTCTGCGGGGGACAGTGCTGCCCGGGTTGGACGACAGCGAACAGCACCAACCACTGTATCAAACGTGAGTGCCTCTGCCCCATCCACCCTTTTCTGCCCCTCTCCCTCGAGAATGGCCAGTTCCAGGGACTTCGGAACCTGGAGCAAAGGTGTCTTCCCCGTCTGCCTCTCCAGAATGGAGGCAATGGGTGGTGGAAGAGAGAAATTTAAAAGGCCTCCAGCTGAAAACGACTTTCAGACAAAATTCCCCACTCGTGTTTTCAAAGCTTCCTGCATTCTCGTGCTGCTGCCCCACTGTGTTGCTGCCCCGCTCGCCCTGGCCATGGGGGCCCTTGGGCGCACATGCACCCTTGTGATCTGCAGCACAGACCTGACCCCGGAACCTCGATTCTAGGGGCAGCATTCACGTCACGTGCTGTGGGAACGCCCCCCCTGCCCTGGCTCCCGGCCCTGCCAGTCCTGGCCTCCATCAGGCCTCCTGCCGGCACGAGGCTCTCAGAGGAGGCTCCAGTCCCATGTCTGGAGCAGTCTTCCTCCCTCCTGGCTGGCCCCAATGAGAGCAAAGGGAGAGTTGTCATCGTAGCTCTGTAGAAGGCAAGGAGTGAGGCAGGAAGAGCCTAGCCTCCAAGCTCAAGCCTCTGTTCAGCGTACAGAGGCTGTGCCGGCAAGAGCCAAGGCCTCCAAAGCCTCACTTGTGCCAGGTACACTTTACAGGGCCTGAGGGGCAGCGACGACCACTATCCATTGGGCAAAGAAGGAAACTGAGGCACAGGTGGGTCACTTGTTCAAGGTCACGTGGACTGGAAATGGCAGGATTTGAACTCAGGTAACCTGACTCCAGGGTCCCTCTTCTTAATCATTAGCCCCTGCGGCCAGATAGCTCATCTGACCTGCTCTTCCCAGCTCTCACTTTCCACACCTGGGAGCCGGGACGGCCGCCCCGGCTAGCTCACAGCTGACGTCGGCTCTGTGCCCACCGCTGTGTTGAGCTCCTCACATACGTTACCCTCATCAAGGCTCTCAATAACCCTGTGGAGTGGCCATTTAGTGACCATTCCCACGTACAGATGAGGAAGCAGAGTCTTGGGTTGACTGGGACCCGCGGCCAAGGAAACGCTCTTCCGAGGCCAGGAGCTGGGGCTCGATCCAGGCAGTTTGACTTCGGAGCCTCACATTCTTCTCTGTGGGGGTTTGTTCCCTCCCAACCCCAGCTGAGAGTGGGGCTTTCTAGACTTTGGAGTCCTCACAGGTGAAATCAGGTATTGGATCTCTCTTCACACCCCAGGCTCCTCTGGAGGCCTTGTCAGCTGCCCAGGCCCTTATGGCTGGCCCAGGAGCCCCACCTGACTGCCCCCCTGCCACTACCTTCTGCCAGGCCCTAAGCCTGGCTGAAAGGACTCAGTCTCACCAGAGCCCCTTCCTGCCCAGCGACAAGCCCCAGGCCCTATTCAGTGTGTGGGCTTCGCGGCTAATGGCCTGGGTCTACGACAAGGCCGGCGGTGTTCGCAGCCCTGAGACAGGCCCTTGGCTCTGATTCTGAGGCCTCCCGAGAGGGGGTGGGATGGGGATGCTTCTGTTTCTGTGGAGATGGAGAAGCTCGCTCACCCGGCTCTTGGTTCTGCTTCAAACCCGGGGCCCTGACCCTCTTCCCGCCTGATGGTGAGGCTCAGGCATGAATCCTGGGTCTCTTGAAGGGTCCCCAGGTAGAGAAACCAAACCCCCAACTCAAAAACAAACAGCAAAGCAGATCTTTCCCCTGAAAATTCCTTCCTTTCTAGGGAGCCTGGATGAGTGAGGCTCTCTGAGGACAGGCCCTCTGTGGCTGGTGGCAGAGACGGGGAAGACACCCGTCCTTCAAACTTAAAAAGATGAAGACAATGTGGCTCGGGTGTCTGGCTTAAGGTCACAGACTTGTCAGAGGAGGATCAGAGACTCAAAATCAGCAGCAATCCTGGGCAGAGAAGCCAGGGATGTGGGTAGCCAGGGGTTCGTGCTCAGCGGAAGCTCTGAGATTGGGTGCTGGAGCCTGGGCACGGGTGTATTTTTAAAGCACCGCAGGCAATTCGAGCGGGGCCTGAAGGCCCACTGAGCAGAGTTGGGTCAGTCATAAGAAGATCTGCCTTGGGGGCCCTTCCTCAAATCTGGATGTTCCCCATGAATCCTCTAGGATCTTATTTAAAGTGCAGAGTCTGGGGCACCTGGGTGGCTCCGTCAGTGAAGCGTCTGCCTTCAGCTCAGGTCATGATCCCAGGGTCCTGGGATTGAGTCCCGCATCAGGCTCTTTGCTGGGGCGGGGAGGGGAGGCTGCTTCTCCCTCTGTCTGCCGCTCCTCCTGCTTGTGCGTTCCAGCTCGTGCTCTCTCTCTCTCTCTCTGACAAGTAAACAAATCAAATCTTTAACAAATTAGAAAAAAAAAATGAAGTGCAGATTCTGCTTCAGCAGGTCTGGGGCTCGCTGGAGAGTCTGAGTTTCTAACAAGTTCTCGGGGGCTGCTGCCGCTGCCGTTGGTGGGTCCGGGATGACACTTTGAGAAGCAGAGCCTTGGGGCACTCTGGAGGACCTGGCAGGGGTTTGGGGTGCGAGATGGGGAGCCGGGTTGGTAGGTTCTAGTGAGCTTGGCTGAGAGGGCAGCTGAGATTGAAGCTGAAGCCAGAGCTTCGGAGGGGGCGGTCCCTCTCCAGCTGCCTGAGGGCTCTGGGCCTGGGCCCTGCTCCTGCCCCGCCAGTGCAGGAGGTTCTCGGTTTCCTAACTTGTTCATGACTTTCCTGTGGTAGCGTCTGCCAGACTGGAGCTTTGACACTGGAAATTCAAGGTTGGGTGAGTCTGCACATTGTCAGAAGCAACGTGTGTGTGTGTGCGCACCCTTGTGCCCCAGCTGGGGGCTGCTCTCGCCCTGCTAATCCCCCAGTCATCCCCCCTGACCCTGGCATGCAGCCTGGCAGCCCTCCTGGAGGAGTTGCCAGTGGGCATCACTTTCCCACTTGAAGTTGGCTTGCCCGCGCGAGGGCTGTGTGCACATTAGCTGGGCCCTCTGCTGTTTGCTTGTTGCTGTTTTGCTGCTAAAGAGCCTAACGAGAACCACGTGGGCGGTGGGGTGTTGGCTCTGTAGAATGTGGGGCTTTTGGCTCCACACCCCGTCAGCTGGCTCTCCTGCTTCCCCCCGGGGTTAGCATCTTCCTCTCCCCTCCCCACAGCTGCCCTCCCAGCTGGAGCCAAGAGTGCCAAGGCTGGAGAAGGCTCGGGGCTCTTTCCCAGCACTTGTACACGTGTGGGGCGCCTCGTTGGCCAGCAGGAGAGGGGGGCTGACAAGGAGGGCTGTGTGACCTACCCCCACTGCCAAGAATGAAGTCTCGTCCCAGAATTGTGAGGAGACTCAGTCTGTCCCCAGGTCTCTGCCAGAAATCTGTGGATCTGACCCACTACTCATCTAGTGTGCCCCCTGGGACCCGCGGCCCCCTCTTACCTCCCCTCACAGACTTCTTGGTTGCTGTGACCTATCGGTCCATCTGCCTGGCAGGCCCCTTGCTTTGTCCCTGTCTGGTCCCTGGACCTCGGGGAACCACTGCCTCTGTGGACCGCCACTGTTGGAACCCCAACTCCTCACTCTACCTCGGCGAGGTCAGAAGTGGGGCTGTCATCTTTTCCTGTGGTCATGGCATCTGCCTTCCCTTCTGTGGCCTTGCCAGCTCTGCCACGGGGTTTATGTGTTTATGGATTTGTGGAGGCTGCTGCTGGGGGCCTGCCTGAAGCCCTTCCTGAGGGGGAGCTCTGGAGAGTGTGGGCTGACTGGATCCTGTTTATAGTTAAGGCTTTTGGGAGCCTGTCCAGCCTTCCCAGACTGGCTCACCCCCGTGGCCACCCCAACACACACACACACACATACACACACCACGCTTCGGGGGCTTCTGAAGGCTCACACTGGGGAAGAAGATTTGAAGAATTCTTTGATTGCTCATCTTTTCTGGGCCTAGATGCGCAGAGGCTATTGTGGGCAGGGCAGAGGGAATCCCGCAGGTGCTGTGGTGGGGGAAGGAAGTGGGGGGTGGGGCAGGAGGAGGGGAGTTAGCCCACCATCACCACCACCAAGTGGGAAGGCTCAGGGTTAAGAGTATGTGCTTTGGATTCTGGTGCCAAGTCCAAGGAGTTGTGGATCTGAATCCCAGCTCCGTGTCTTCAAGCAAGTGACTGGCTTTCTTCTAGAGCCTCATCCAGAAAATGAGTATAATCATCAATACAGTGTTGTTTTTGAGGATTAATAATAACACTGTAGCTATTACCATGGGTTGGGTCCTATTCAAAGGACTTGTTATTGCTAATTTTTAATCCTCACAATCCTCTAAACTACATTTGATCTTTCTCTCCCATTTACGAATGAGGTTTGTCCAAGTCACGCCTCCAGGAAGTCAGCAGAGCCTGGATGTGAGTCCAGGGAGCCTGGCTCTAGAGTCCCGGGCTCACGCTCCCGATTAATGGGCAAGTCTGTGTAGAGAGCCTGGCCCTTGGTAAGTTTAGCTGTCATCTTCATCCACGTCCAGGAGACGGTCCTGACTACCTGGGTTTACATGCAAGCCCCACCACTTAGCTATGTGGCCCCGGGCAAGATGCTCACGCTCTCTGTGCCTCAGTTTCCTCACCTGTAAAGTGTGCCTGGTGTTAGTCTCTACCTCACAGAGTTGTAAGAGACAAATGAGATAACTTGGGTTAGATGTTTAGTTCAAGGTCTGGTATGATGTCTGTGCTCCATATGGGTTTGGTCTTGATGCTGCGGGAAGGGGCTGTGTCACATGGCCCTGGGCACGCCGCAATGGCAGGTGCTCATTGGACACAAGGGAAACAGTAAGCACGTACTCAATCATGCAGGGCCTAGCCCAGGACTATGCCGAGAGGTCCCATTTTGCCGCCTCACTTCTATCAGCCCTTCCAGAAGACTCAGGAGATCCTGGAGTGGGCCTTGTCATCTGTCCCTGCCTCCTTGGTTCAGAGCCTCTGTGGGCATGGTGGCTCTTGTTCTGGTCCACATCTCAGTGCAATGGGGACCCCTTCCCCCTAATGTGGCCCCACCCATCCCATCTCTGTAATGACTCCAGCTCACTGGGTAAAACTGTGGCCGGGGGGCGTAAGAGCCCCAACTTTGGAGCCAGACCCGTTGGGTTCAAGCCCTTTCTCTATCACTTAATAGTGTGGTGACCTCAGGCAAGCCGCTTGGCTGCGCTCAGCCTCAGTTCCTCTACATGCGGCATGGGGATAGGAACGGCACCCATCGTTGTTATAAGAAAAAAGAGAAGCCAGACATGTAAAGAAGTTAGCCCAAGGCCTCACACTGGTAAATGCTGAGCAAATGTTAGGGATCCCGCGGCAGGGGTGGGATCTTCACCGACTGGTCAGGAATGGCCAGGAGCCAGAGTCTGGAGCCTCCGGGCTTCTGGTCTCCGGAAGAACCATCCCCTGAGACTCCGTAGTCGGCAGGCAGTGGAGGAGAGCAAGGTGAGGGGCGGCTCACGTGACCTCTGTGGAGACCCACCCCCAACACAACGGGTGTCGTCCTACAAGAGACCTTCATCTCTCTCCCCACCACGGCAGCTAGCTGCGACTCTCCTGGCCAGCAGGCGCATGCCCCCAAGGCTCTTTGCTCAAAGAAGCATTTAGGAGGTGTCCTTATCCAGGGATCCTGAAGCCAGGTGCTGTGTCCTGTGGACACCAGGGGAGTGCCTACTTGGCAAATGTTCAGTAAAGGACTGAGAAGGTACAAGCTCACGTGGGTGGCCTGGTAGTTTCCTTCCTCCATCCCCAGCCTCCTCTTCTTGCCTCCTTCGCTGACATCTCCCTTTCAACCCAACATCTTCATGTTGGGCTTCTCCAAGACCCTGCAGATCTCCCAAATTTCCCATGCGAAGAGAGGGGCCGTGGGAGCCAAGCCAAGCGTTAATTGTCCCTTATTATCGAGCAGTCGTAGGCACCATCCACAACAGCAATTATAGCCACACTCTGTGCCAGGGACCTCACGAAGCATTTCAACCCCCTTCACCCCATGAGGGGTCATCGTGTGATTCTCTGCTGTGCCCCGCTTCCATGTCCCTGGCTGCTGCTGGTCCTCTACCCAACGACTAAACATTAGGTTTCCCACGATTGTCCTGGGTCCTCTTCTTTCTCACCGCACTGCTTCTGAGATGATCTGATGTCTTCCCATGGATGGAAGCCTTCTCTCTGAGCTGACGACTCCCAGATTTATATATATCTTCAGCCAGACCTCTCTTCTGACCTCCAGCCTCCTTCATCGGGTGCCTACTCTGCATCAGTCTGCTCTCAATGCTCCCCAGACATCCCCAGCCTTAACTCGTCCAAAACAAGCTCATGGTTTCCTTCTCTCTGTGCCAGGTGCCCTGCCTGTTATCCGACCTGTTAAAAGGCATCCCCATCTATGAGAAGGCTCTGCTGGCCTCAGACGCCTAGGGACCATCCAGGACACCTTCCTCGCCAGGCTCTTCCTCTTCGTTTTACTTCCTAAGTCTCCTAGGAGCATGTTTGCTGCTCTCTGCTTCCCCGGCTGCCTCTCCCGTTGAAGGCACCAGCGTGGGCACCTGGGTGATGGCCACAACCAGCTGCCTGCTCTCCCCACTCTCTGGTTCTCTCTCTCTCTACGCATCATATCGTGACCCATCTCTGTTCCCTCCTTCGCGCTGCCAGGCACCCAGCCTCATCTCCCAGAACCTCCTCGCCCACCCAATGCAGCCTGGGTTCCTTGAATACACTTCCCCTGGGTGCTGGGGCAGACTGCTGTTTGCTTTCCTTCCTCTCTTTATGGGGCTGGCTCCCTGTCCTGTTTCCCATTCTGTTTCAAGTTCCCCTCCTCAGAGGAGCTCCCCTGACACTTTTTCGGGGCTTTCCCACATCAGCCTTGTGATTCTGGATCCTGACCCCCGAATCTTTCTTCCTTCGTAACCCATACCTCCATTTCGGTTCTTCTTACTTGTTTGCTTGTTCTGTGACCATCTCTCTAAGTTGGAAGCTCTATGAAGAAAAGGACAATGTCTGTCTTGCCTTCCATCCTGGGTCAAGCGTAAATGTTGAATGCATGAGCATGTTCTAGATGACACTGCGGCTCACGGAGGTGAAAGGACTTGCCCACAGTCACACAGAATTTAAACAGAGGTCTCTTGGATCACAAGGTTGTTCTCTCCTCTGTGCTTTTGCCCCGGCCTTGGTTGAGTAGTGAGCGGGAGTGATGTCTTCCCTACCTCCTGATCTTCCCAGGGATCTGGTACTGCCACAGAAGGGCTTGGGGCTCCAAGTGAGCCACAGAACTGTCTTTCTTGCCCTAGAACTGCCTGCCTAGAAAAGGCTGGTTCCTGGGCTCCTCCCTGGCAGAGGCGGCCCTGGGACCCCATCCCATCTTTCTCTAGTGTCCAGAGGCCCCCTCTGCCTCTGACACCTCCAAAGCCCTACCTCTGTCCAGACAAGCACTCCCCCACCCCCCGCCCTTGGGCCTGTGGGGATAGCCAGGTAACTCTTCTGCTTTCAGGCAGGAGCTGAAGACAAATCTGGGCCTCAGCCCTGGGCCAGGCAGGAGCTCTGCCCAGTGGTCTCCCCGCCCCATGCCTGCCAGAGCCGGTGGGAATTGGGACTGCTCTCTGCCCTTGGCCTCCTGCCCCCGACTGGCCCAGCATTGTGGCATTTGTTAATGCAATTAGCAGGGCGGTCCATGCTGAGGGGCTGGGGGCCAAGGGCTGACTCACACCCCCCCTTCCTCCCCTCTGGCCGCCAAACGGTAGAGGCCCGCTTGGACTGCCAGACGGCGTCTGCAGAGAGCACACGAGGGGCCAAGAAACGGCATCTTTCTCTCATTAGAGGCTTTTATGTGAACACAACTGCTATTTTGGAGCCGGGTGCTTGGCTGGCCCCTGAGCCCCGGTGCCGTTTCCAGCCATCCCAAGCTATAGCCCCAGCACAGCTGTGGCGGGAGCAGGGCGAGTGCTTGAGGACCTGGCTTCTCCCCCAGCCTGGGGCTCAGGGCCCATCTCGGGGCCTGGAGACACGGCCCCTGGGCAAAGCCCATGTATGGAGGATGGGTCCGGGTGGATTCTGAAGACACGTGTGTGGGGACCAGACAGGGATCCCTCTGGGATCTCTGACATCAGGTCCCTTTCTGCAGAAACCAAAGGTCAAGGCAAAACTGCTGAAGGCCTAAGTGGATGCCCCACCCCTGTGAGAGGGTTCCAGGGCTAACCAAAACCTCTGGGGGGGGGGGCTAAGGTGGGGTGCCGAAGGCAGGGCTGAGAGAAATACTGAGGGTGAATAGGAGACTGTCTTGTCTGCAAAGGCCTCTGGGTGTGGGAGAGGACAGTCCTCAACCCGAGGGAGGGATCGTTGACTCAGTGGGTAGGGTCTTTGTGTCCCACGGACACAGATTATAGGAAAGATGGAGATTTCCTCTAGGGAGCAGCTGAGCTTCCGGTGTGGGGGTGCTGGGCCCAGAGCCTGATCTGGAGCTAAGGTTCATCTCCCAGACAAGAGGGGAAGGTGCTGGAGGTCTTAGAGGAGGCAGAGGGTTAAGAGACCCGTCTTGAAGTCAGTGCCTCATCTAATCGGTCACAGGTGAGGGAGACGGTGCCTCTGGGCAATGGGGTGGAGAGGGAACTGGCCATATCCAGAGCCTGAAAAGCAGCCCTGCCCCCGCACAACAGGGCTGGGTCCATCCCTTTAACCAGGACCTGTACTGACATTGCCTTGCCCTGGGAAAAGTGTGGCGAAAGGGATGTCCAGAGCCCAGCTCGCCTCTGCCGCTGGGAGATGGGAGATAGGTGGTGGTTTTTCTTAAAGCTTTGCAGGGCTGTCCAATAGAACTTTCTGTGCTGATGGAAACATTCCTTAGCTTGCTGTTCAACATGGTAGCCATGAGCCCCAGGTGGCTAATGTGGCTGAGGAACTGAATTTTACATTTTATTTGATTTTAATCAGTTACGTTTTATTTTTTAAGATTTTTTAATTTATTGGACAGAGAGAGACACAGCGAGAGAGGGAACACAAGCAGGGGGAGTGGGAGAGGGAGAAGCAGGCCTCCTACCAAGCAGGGAACCCGACATGGGGCTCGATCCCAGGACCCTAGGATCATGACCTGAGCCGAAGTCCAATGCCTAATGACTGAGCCACCCAGGAGCCCCCAGTTGCATTTTGAATAGCCTCCTACAGCTTGTGGCAACAGCATAAGACTGGAGGGTATCACTAGCATTCTCTTTTATAACGTTTACAGACATGACTTCTGCAAAATGTCCTAAAATAAGACAATTAAGCACAAAGCATTTGTCCCTATTATGGAAAAAGGGCAGTTAAGATCTAAACCCCCAGATGTCAGCAAAAAGAAAGCATCAGCACGTTGACATTAACCTAATAGGTAGACAGATACGTGACCAAAGCCCAAAGCCCAGATCGGCATGACTCGGCACATCCTGATTGCTTAAGGAAGTTCCACAGAAGAGCTTATAAAAACCCCTAAACTTAGAAACTCTGGGGGCAACCCTCTCAGGTCCCCTCCCTCTCTGGCAGATTTCTACTCTTGCTCAATAAATGTTGCTTTGCTCCCCACCAAAAAAACCCCAAAAACCAAAAAACAAAACTATAGTGCATCAAAGAGTCTTGGAGAACACAATGTCCTTCCATAGCCACAATCTCTCTTGCGTCTCACATAACTCTTTAAGGCAGGAATTTTCAACCCCATTTTATAGATGAGATCATGGAGGCAGCAGTTCAAGGTCACATGGTAGGGATGTGCCTGAGCTGGGGTCAAACCAGATCCTTCTGACTCCCAGTGTCATGTTCTTTCTGCTACCAAGTAGCTGATCGAAGAAGCTCTGAGCTGGTGGAGAGAGCAGGCCACACGGTGAGAGCTATTTCCAGAATCCCTCCGGGGCCTGCCCCTTCTGAGTTTGGTCTCCTCCCAGAGGCAGGGGTTTGTGTGGAAAATCTGAGTAAATCTCTGCTGGACTGTTTTGGAGCTGAGTGAAGGTAGCAGGGGCACAGCCAGAAGGTGGGGTGGGGTAGGGGGGTTGGAGGGAACGATGCCTTCTATTTCTTACTTTCAAAGCAATTTCGGGAGTTTTCTTTTTTTTCCCCTCTCTTTTGGCATCCCACTAACTGCCCAGAGCTGAACTCCCAAGGCTGAAACTTTCCACATGTCCAATCCTCAGTGAGGAGGAGAGTGCCAGGAGAGTGTGGAAAAGCCAGGGTTCAGGAGGAGCCCAGCTTATGAATGGCTAAGGGCTGGCATGGGCGAGTGAGCCCAGGGAGGCCAGTGCAGACTTGCTTGCTGGTTGTCTGAGGATGGCGGCCTCTAGTTGGCGGGGGGCAGTGGGGGGCGGTGGGGGTGTGTGTGTGCCCTCGATGGCTAAGCATGGGCGTCAGGGCATCCTCCTCCATAACCCCTTACCAATACTCAGTCAATGAATACTCACTAAAGCTACATACCCCATCCTGGGTTTGATTTCTCAAGTATATGGCATGATCTCTGCTCTCACGGGAAAATGGGAGAGATGGCGTTCGGAGAGCAAAAGATGAAGACTTCCCTGCTGGCTGTGGCTGGGAGTTTTCTCTCTTAAAATTCTCATCGCTGCCTCTTCTGGGGGCCTCAGCATTCCCCCCTTTTGTTTTCTGCAGCGGCCCCTGCCCTCGGCCATTCTGACATGGATGGCTTCCTTTCTGATACTTCAGCTCTGAAATTTGCACTCATTTGACGGGAAGGTTTTGCTTCAGTCCCCTTTCAACAAGAGACCACATGACCACTAGGGCCGAAGGGTCCCAAACTTTTGGGTTGCCGGCTCCTGTAAAGTACCCCCAGACACCACAGCTACCAAACTACGGTCGGCAGCTTTTCATTCTGCCAAGCGAGGATGTTAGAAACACACACTACCATTTGCCATCTCTTTTAATTTAAAAGCGAATACCAAAAAAGGTTAGAAAAGACACACGATGTCAAAGCAAAGGATGCTTTTTAAATGGGAAAAAAAGAGCATTACACAAAAAGTCAGGAAACGTTTTATACTCTTTATGGCAGACCAGTAAGAACTGTTGTAAGAATGGACCCTTGGACAGACGGACACCAGGAACCGCCACTTTGAGCCATCTGGGGGTGATAAATAGTTGACCCAGAAAGGTTATCTTCCCTAGTAGGTTTTGTCCATCAACGTATTGGACTGGCTTGGAAGCCTTTTAGAGCTTTTCTTGACCATGGTATTACCTATGTATATAAATTCTATTTTTAGTAGTGTGTAATTCTATTTTGGTAGTGTGTAATTCTATTTTTATGATTTCGCCTGCTTGGGGGCATGAGCTGCTTATTGCACCCACCGGTTTGCCAAACCTGGTCAGAGAGACGAGCCGTCATGCTGGGTCCATGGGAAACCACTCAGGCCTTCCCTTTTTACTTCCTCCCAAAACTAAAGCAGGACCAAGAACTGCCCTGGGCAAACCTGCTTCCCCAGTGTTCACTGGCCTTGGCCTGGCTATCGGGCTGGTCTCTGGTGGTGGTGGGGCCTGGTGAGTGGTCGGGGGGGGCCAAGTCCGCTTGGGCAGAAGGAGCGGCAGCTGGGCCATAGGCCCAAATCCTGCCATGGTGACACTTGGTGTTTGGGGAAGCGCTCGAGTTTATAATTCTCTGACCTGCTCTGTTTGTCTGGAGACCTGAGGCCTGCCGGGAAGTCATGCCAAGACACTGAGGAAAGTGCTCTGGCATGAGGATCTAGCTCATGTTTAGGAATCCTGAAGTGAGACCTGGTATTTCCCCTGCTTTCCCCTGAGTAGGCAGATTGCCCTTGATTGACATGATGCCCAATCAACTCATGCTTTGTGTCTCTGATCAGCATCACCTCCTCTAGGAAGCCTTCCATGACTGTCCCTTCTTCCATGTGAGACAGTATACTTTTTTTTTTTTTTAAGATTTTATTTATTAGAGAGAGAAAAAGTGAAAGAGCATGAGTAGGGAGAGGAGCAGAGGGAAAATCAGACCCCCCCACTGAGCAGGGAGCCCAACTCCAGGCTTGTACCCAGGACCCTGGGACCATGACCTGAGTGGAAGGTGGGCCCTTAATTGACTGAGACACCAAGGCACCCAGGCACCCTGGTCTTTTTTTTTTTTTTTTTAAAGATTTCGTTTATTCATTTGAGAGAGAAAGAGAGCATGAGCAGGGGAGAGAGGCAGAGGGGAAAGCAGACCTTCTGGTGAACAGGGAGCCTGATGTAGGGCTCAATCCCAGGACCCTGAGATCACAACCTGAACTGCAGGCAGACGCTTAACCATCTGAGCCACCCAGGGACCCCGACAGTACACTTTTTTCATTTTTTAAATATTTTATTTATCCATTTGACAGACAGAGATCACAAGTAGGCAGAGAGGCAGGCAGAGAGAGAGGAGGAAGTAGGCTCCCTGCTGAGCAGAGAGCCCGAGGCAGGGCTCGATCCCAGGACCCTGGAATCATAACCTAAGCCGAAGGCAGAGGCTTTAACCCACTGAGCTACCCAGGCGCCCCCAGACAGTACACTTCTTAAGAGAGGGGCCCTCTCAGGGCACCTGGATGATTCAGCTGGTTTGGCGACCTGCTCTTGATTTGGGGCTTAAGTCATGATCTAAAAATTATGATATCTAGCCCTAAGGTGGGCACCGTGCTCAGCATGGAATTTGCTTGGGAATCTCCCTCCCCTCTTACTCTGCCCCCACTCACATCTGCTCTCACTCTCTTTCTCGAAAATAAATAACATCTTTAAAAAAAAAAAAAAGAGAGAGAGGGGGACCCTCTCTCCCACAGGCCTCACACCTAGTGAGTGCTCTATGAATGTCCACTGAAGGGGTGCACGAGCTGGTAAACATGTTCCATCACCATCTAAGATTTTCAGTGTAGGCTTCGGAGAGGGATGGGGTGCTGAAGTCTATCCCACCTGCAAAGGGCCAGGCGTTTGGTGGCCAACTGGAAGCCAACAGACCCCTTTGCTTCATCATTGGCTTTGGGTCAAGGTTCAGAAATTGTAGGGAGGAAGGACCACACCAGCCCTGCTGGGAGGCTGTGGGAGGAAAGAACTTGGCCTTTGCAGTCAAACACACCTCAGGCAAGCTTTTAACCTCTCCAAGCTTGAGGCGTTATTTATAGAATGAGCATCCCAACACCAGCCACAAAAGATTGTCGTTAGGTTTAAATGAGATGGTACCTGTGAAGTACACTGCCTGCAAAGCGCAAGCACTCCGTAGAGAGTGGCTACCCTGATGAACATAAGGACAAGGCCCTGCCCCTGGTGTCATGGTCACGTGTCCTATGGGAGCTAAGGATGCACAGAGGTGTAAGGGGCAGTCACCAGGCTTGATCACAGTAGCTGGGAATTGAGCCATGTACGTGCAGAACCCATCACACTGACTGCGGCCCTCGGGGTGTGCCTGATGCGGGGTGTGCAGAGGGAGCGCAGGTCCTCATTGCTCAGAGGAGGGCACACTGGCTGGAGGCGGTCATCAGGGATGGGGAGGAGGCCTTGAAGGAACAATAGGACTTAGGTAAATGGTCGGGAATGGGAAAAAGTCCCAGGGAAGGGAAACAGTGCCCACAAAGGCAGAGAGAAGAGAGACTGTACCCACAGGCCAGTCTGGCTAGAGGGTTTATTGTTAGAGGGAGATCAGACCAAGGAAGGTGTTCAGTGCTATTCTATGGACTTGAGGCCCCCAGGAGCCAGTGAGCGTCTCCGAGGAGGAAGTGGAATGGGCCAAGAGGGATTTTGGAGAGATTCCTTCAGACCAGCCATGGTGTGGACTCCAGGCCTGATGTCAGAGGAGAGCACAGCTCAGCCGATCCCAGGCTCAGGGGCTCACTTGGGATTTGACAAATACACTTGCAATAATGGAGGCCCCCGAGGGTCTGCATCACCTGCCTCTGTTTTCCTGAACTTGCGTGCTCCCCGCTATCAGCAGACCCCAGCCTCCCTGGACCTCTGGCACCTCCTCGAACCTACCACATACCCTCCAGCCCCCTGAGCTTTGCAGTTGCTTATTGTCTCTGCCTGGAAGGCTCTGCCCGGACTTTCATGCACCCACCTCCTCAGTACCAGTTAGACCCCGCTCTTCAGAGAAGGCTGTTCTCCCCATCTAACATCATCAGGCGCGGGGCCACTGCATCACCGTGTCTGTCTCCACAGCCGGAGATACTGCCCCAAAGCAACCTCATGCTCTTTTCTGATTTCCCATTGGTCTCCCCTACTGGACTGCAAGCTCCATGAGGGCAAGAGCCTAGTACACAGTAGGGGCTCAGCAAGTATTCGTTGAATGAATGAGTGACAGATGGAGGGGACCTCAGGTTTAGAGGGTCCAGCATGAGCCTGACCATGCTCTCCTGGGTTCCTCCTTGCCCCAGAGGCGGTCCTGGGAGGGGCGGGACAAGGCCCTGCACCCGTGTGTTTCTCTGCATGGGGCTCTCTCTCCCGTGGCTGCTGGTCACTGGAGGGGGCCTGGATTTTGCAAGGTGAGGAAGGGCAGTGAAAAGGTGTGGCTACTACACAGCACCAGTTTGGAGGGAGGCACCCAGTGCCAGCCCCAGTCTGCCCCCAGGCTGATCCCAGTGCCTGGGGGGCAGAGTTCCTCCTGCTCCCGGTCTGGGGTTCCAACACTTGCTCAGGAAGATGGGAGCTTGAGAGCAGATGCTCTCCAGAGAGGAAGAAGAGGAGAGATTGTCGGTGCTGAGGGTGACTTTTGAGAGACCCTTAAGATACCCCAGCCTCCCCAGCCTGCCCTTCAAGTGATTCACGAGAAAATCGGAACTCAGTGAGATCCAGATTGCACAGCTCAGGGAAGACAAAAGAACCTCAGCTGCTCAGCTTCCCCTCCGCCTCTGCCCCAGCCCAACTCCCAGGCCAGTGTTGACCCCTTTCCCATTAAAAAAACTTATTCATTCATTCATTCATTCTTTATTGACAATCTACTCTGTGTGAGTCTCTGTTCCAAGTTCTGGGGTGACGGGAAGAAAACAAACCGCCTGCCCTCTGGAACTTTCCGTCTGAGAGAAGAGAGGCTGACAACTAAAAGCGAGCACAAGCATGCCAAGTCAGGTGTCCTGCTGGGAGTGCTCCACACCTTTGGTCCCTCAATCCTTGATGGGCTATTCGAGATGACAGGGTAGCCCCACCCTGGGGACCTGCGCGGGGAGGGGCAGCAGATTGACCCAGGGAGCTTTCTGAGGCCAGAGCGGGTTTTCCTGTCGGAGTAAGGGAGGAAGTGGCCCTCCTGACAGGACAGCATCAGGCCCCCCCACCGCGGCCCCAACCCTCATCCCTCTCCCTGTCTCCCCAGCTGTGTGCCAGCCGCCTTGCCAGAACCGGGGATCCTGCAGCCGGCCCCAGCTCTGCGTGTGCCGCTCTGGCTTCCGCGGAGCCCGCTGCGAGGAGGTCATTCCCGAGGAGGAATTCGACCCCCAGAACTCAAGGCCAGCACCCCGACGCTCAGCCGAGGGGTCCCCCAACCTGCGCAGGAGCAGCGTGGCCAGAGAAAGCACCACGACCCCCAGAGCACGGTCACTGGCATCCCAGCTGCCGCTGGCCAGGTAAGTCCCCTCCTCAGTGGGACCTCGGGTCCAGGGGCACAGTCCCTCCAGAGCAGGGCTTCTTCCTTAGGACCCTTTGGGTGAAGACCTTGGTGGCAAAGACCAGAATTATCCTTCCTCCTCTCTGCTCTCCTTCCCTTTCCCTGCCCCGAACAGAGGTGCAGTGAGCAGAGAGGTGAGTGGTGGGGTTGGCACAGGCTTTGCTAGGCTGGGATGGAGTCTCTACCCTCCAGGTCCTGGGAGAAAGCTGATGGCATAAAGCCTGCACGCTCTTGTTTCGAATCCTGTCGTGACCACTTCCTGGCTGGGTGGCCTTGGGCAAGTTATTGCCCTCTCTGATTCCTCACAGCAAGGTGGGGACAACGATGATCCCCACAAGCATGGAACTGTTATAAGGATAAAGTCAATTCATATAAAGAAAGTGCTTAGAATAGGGACGGCACATGGTAAATGCCTTCTAAATGTTTTCCTTGTCCCCCTTTTCCTCAGCCTGTGGTCCATGCAGGAAGGCCCCCTCTGCCCAAAGAAGCCCTTCGGTTCACTCACTGCCCAGCAGTAACTTCTCTCCTTGAAGGGAACAGCAGGAGTGTGTGTGGGGGGGTAGAATAAAATGTGGGCAAGGGAAACATTCGTGGGCCGGATTCCCTGGCCTGCTTGCCAGCCAACCTGGCTAGACTTTTTCTCTCTCTGGACAGGAAATCTGAACTTTGTAAACTGGTCCATTTCTAGAGGCTGTGTTTTCCTTTTGGTTTTTCAGGCGAGTTTTTCCATTCGCTTCCTACTTAAGATGTTCTTTCTGAAATGTTGCAACCTTGTCTTGCTGAGCTAAGGGGAAAAAGGACTTGTTCTCTGGGAGGCCAGGAGAACCAGGGAGAGGAGGCTAGCCTCAAGGTGAGGGCCCCAGTGGGAATGCTCAGGAGAGAAGGGAAAGGAGCTTGAGATTATCCTGCAGCTCCAAAGCAGGGAGCAACTTGGGTCCCAGTAAAGTAGAGTCCCAGAGCCTCAAGCACCCAAGCAGCTAGTTTGCAAGGGTAGCCAGAAGCACAAAGAACAGAAGGATGAACACTGATTGAGGTCTAAGGAGATCCAGATCAAAACCAGAAGAGCCAAATACTTCGGCCAAGACCTTGGAATGCTGGGGCAGAGCGGGGGGCGGAGCCAAGGGCCAGATAGACAACACAGGGCCGGGGTGGATGATCTGGGATTGGCTGTGAGCAGGTGGGCAGGGCCTGAGCCCTGTGATGATTGGTCCCAGCTGCTGGTCCAAGGTGGGTAGGCGTGGTGTGAAGGCACCTGGAAGAACACCAGAGGTACCAACTCCGGGATCAGCCCCGGGCAGGATGGGAGCACAGTCCTTCCAGCCTGGCATTCCCGTACAAGCTCTCTTCTGTCTTGTAGGATTCATTCCTTTTATAATGCATGGTACTCCTGTGTGTGCACACAAGTGAATACGGGGGATGGTTGCCTGGCAGGTCATTCTGCCCCTTGCACCCCCGAGTCAGAGCTGTTTAGTATCCCCTAGCCCACCTGCCCAGCCCATCCCACTCCTACTCTTCAAGGCCCAGTGCCATTTTCTCCAAAAAGCCCCGCTGATCACTTGCGCCCAGCTCTCTGACCCCCTGCAGCGCATACCCTGTGCATCTGTGCCCTGTGTCTGTAACCAGACTGTGTGGCCCCGGCCTTGGAAGGCGGAGACCCTGCTTCTCGCTCTTTGGATCTCCCTAAAGCTCCTCCAACAGGCTTAGCTTATGCAGACGGCTCCATCTGCATTTGCCTCACTGGGTCCAAACTGAAGAGTAACCGAAGCGAGGGCCTGCCCACCACGGTGAGCCCTCACCCTGTACCTGGAACCAAGGGCACCAGCCCCTGGCTTTTCTGAGTGCAGGAAGAGGGGGGCTCTGTGCTTCCTCTGGCAGAGCACCCCCCACTCTCCCTCCAGGCGGTCTGCTTGTGGCCACGGTGTAGCACGAGTTCCTGGAGAGTAGGGACTGTGCAGGCGGCCTTGGTACCTGACGCCAGGCTTGGCTCACTGCCGGTGCTCAGTTTACGGAAGCCAAGTGAATGAATGGATGAGGCCCCATGCTGGGGCGAGGAGGAGGCCTAGGGCAAGAGGAGCCACGTGAGCCCTCCAATCCCGGGCAAAGGATTCACATGCCTGCAGGAGGCAGTGGAGGGCGAGGGCCCACAGGGAGGTCGGTGGCCCCCAGCAGGGACATCCTCTTCCAGACTCACAGGCTCCCTGGCCAGGCGCTACTGTGATGTCGGGAATGCACCGCTGCCTCCAGGCCAGTCCAGTCAGTCTCTGCCCTGGGACCTCAGTGCCATGAAATCTGGGAAAGTCCGAGTGGCCCACTGTCGGCCCAGCTGTGTTTTGCTTTGAGAGGCCAAATCCCGCTTGCCTGGTGGTGTCAGACATTTCCTGTGAGCTTGGCTGGGTTCCCCAAGCAGCCGTTGGCCTCTTTCCCGATGGCAGCTCGTACGGGCCTTTGGTGTCCAGATAGAGGGAGTGACATGAAGCTGGGGGCATTCTAGAAGCTGGAGGGTGGGGGGGACATCAAAATATTTAGGGAGGGGAGACACTGTAAGGATTGGTGATGGCCAGAGACCCCCTTCAGGAGAGCACAGAACAGAGGCCAAGAGACTTTCGTTCCAGAAGGAAGTCGAAAGGGAGGGGCCAGGAGAGTCTTAGTTAGCCACAGCAGCACACCCTGAGGAGAGGCAGACAAGGGTTGACATTGTCCAGCTGTGGCCTGGGCTGTCAGCAGGAGGGGCCTGGACACTCCTTCTGAGACCCCGGTCTAGGCTTCTTCCCCAAGCCTGGCCAGAGGGCCTGTCCCACCTGGGGAGCCAGAGCCAGGCAGCTGGGGACAGGCCTTAAGAGGTTGAGGGTGGGGTGGTTACAACAAGCTGGGGGTGGCCAGCGGTGGAAACCTGCTTTACCTCAGGGCTTCTCAAACTGCCCCGGGCATAAGCATTGTCCGGGAACTTGCTGCTGATTCTGCAGGGGGGCGGGGGGACAGCAGCTCTATCGTGGTCTCGGGGTTGAGGCCGCAGGTTCCCGGACCACACCTTGAGGAGTGAGGGTCTGGCCTGGGCTTTGGATTCAGATCATCCTGGGGGTCCGATTCTGGATTTACTGCTCACCAACTGTGTGACACGAGGCATGTTTCCAAACCTCTCTGAGTCAATCGTCCCCACCTGGTAGGAGTGCAGAAGGGATGACATGAGACCATGTGAGTAGAGCACACAATACAGTGCCTGACAGGGGTCAGTCCTCAATATATTTTGACCATCAGCAGGCTGGTGCTTTTTGCTAGAGGGTCTTGGGTGGCAAAGAGCAGACAAAACCCCGGGTGGCTGTGTGTGTGTGTGTAAACCCGCTCTGGGGAGCCGTCAGAGCCCGCCCAGCCTCAGGGGAGCCATGACTAGCAGATGCCCCCTGCGGCCCCAGTAGTGGGCTTGGCTGGCGGGCTCCTTCCACCAGGACCATTTCTACCATCTCTATGGGAAAGGGGACCAAGGGGATGTGTCATAGCAGTTCTCCGCTTCTTGCTATCTGTCACTGGAAGGCTGTTCCTAGTGTCTAGAAGCCACCTCTACTCTTTGGCTTGTGGCCCTTCCTGTCTTCCAGGCCAGCAATGGCACGTGAACTCTTCATGTGTTCAACCTCTCTCTGCTTCCTTCTTTGGCTAAATCTCTCACTGACTCTTCTGCCTTCTTCTTCCACTTTTAAGGGCCTACGTAATGACCCTGGGCCCCCCTGGGTACTCCAGGACACTCTCCCTCTCTTGCCAGCTCATTGGCAACCTTAATTCCACCTGCCCCTCCATTGCTCTTTACCATTTTTTAAAAATTTTAATCCCAGTGTAGTTAACATACAGTGTTATGTCATTCCTTTCGCCATTTAATGCAACATATTCAAAGATGTAACTCCAGGAAACAAAGATCATGGGGGGGCCAACCAAACCCACCACTGCAACCCATTCCCGCTGGGACGCCCCCCTCCCCATCTGAAGTGTAACAGCTCCGCTTGTCAGGGGCTTGCCACAGGGCAGCCCTCCACAATCTGGCCCCCAAACCTTTCTGACATCTCTGAGGTCAACTTTCACCAGTCATTCCCCCCATTCACTCTGCTTCTACCACGCTGACCAGCTGGTTTTTCCTCAAACGTACCAGAGATGCTCCTGCCTCAGGGCCTTTGCCCTTGCCACCCCCTTCCTTGGCATACTGTGTTAGTAATTCCTAAGATGGCCGTAACAGACGACCCCAAACTGAGTGGCTTGAAACAACGGAAGTGTATCCTCTCACAGTTGGGTGGAAGTCCAAAATCAAGGTGTCGATTGGGTTGTTCCTTCTGCGAGAGAATCTGTTTCATGCTTCTCTCCTAGCATCTGATGGCTCCCATCAATCCTTGGTTTCCTTTGTGTTGTAGCTGCATCACACGAGTCTTTACCTCCACTGTCGCATGGCCTGCTGTTTGTGTATGTGTGCACACGTGCGTGTGTGAATTTAGGGTCCACCTTAATCCAGTATAATCTCATCTAAACCTAACTGATTACATCTGCACAGACGCCATATCCAAATAAGACCCCAAATTACAGGTCAAGAGTTAGGACTTCAACACATTTTGGGGGGAGATACAATATAACCCGCATTAAACACTGTTTCTAGATACTCACATCCCCCTTCAGGTCTTTTCTTCCTGGGCAGGTGGTGATGGGGGAGGGGCACGATGACTGTTCATTTGATTTAAAACTGCACAGTCCCAAACACTCCCTACCCCAACCAGTAATTTTTCTCCATGGCACTAGCATCTTCTGTGTTTTATTTATTTATTTGATTTATTGTTTTTCTTACCCCAGTGAAAGGTCAGGTCCAGGAGGACGGGGGTTTTTTGTTTTTGTTTTTTTCAAAGATTTTATTTGTTTATTTGAGAGAGAGAGAGCCCACACAGAGGAAGAAGAAGGCTCCCCTGAGCAGAGAGCCCGCTGCCTGGCTTGATCCCAGGATCCTGGGACCATGACCTGAGCTGAAGGCAGATGCTCAACTGACTGACCCTCCCAGACGCCCCAGGACAGGGGTTTTTCTCTGCTTTCTTGCTGCTGCATTTCCTGCACTTGAACACAACAGGCCCCAGATGGAGTTGGGTGAATGTGTGCTCAGTGACAGGCCTGGCTCTTCACCCCTTTATCTCACGGACCTCTCACAGTTCTGGGCCACAGTTCCCAGTGTTCCCCTTCTGTGGACGAAGCTCAGAGAGGTGAGGGGGCTTGTCCCCAGTCCCCCAGCCTGGCCTGAGATGCGGGCCTGTATCAAACCTCCCCTGGCTTCTGTCTGCTGGGGGTGGGGGGCCGGTCCTGGCCCAGCTCCTGCTGAAGGTCCAGCCTCAGTGGTGTGCACGAGGCCACACTGGCTATGTGTGGTGGTCATGGGACTCGCGCCTCAGGGCAGGACCCCAGACTTGTTCAGCCCCGACCTTTCTACCTCAGCCATCTTTGCCCTTCCTGACCCGTGACCCTTAACCTGCGGTTGCTGCGAGTGAGTGCACAGGTTGCCTGGGCCTCCTCTAGGTGGGAAAAGGTCTCAGCTCCCAAGGGGTGGTCTCTGCCAGGCTTGAGGAGTGGGGCGACTTCCCAAGCAGATCACTGCACCAGGAGCCACAGTGGGGGGAGACCCGGGCTCCCCTCCTGGGGGCCAGGGCAGCACCTGCTGCCTAGCAGAATGGCAAAGAGGAGATGGATGACCCAGAGCGAGAAAGGAGCAGCCATTGTGCATCTCAGGGCAGAGCGCTGGGTCTGCGAGCCAGGCAGAACTGAAACCCTGCTGCCTCACAACCTAGTCAGGCCACCCCCTTCGCCCCACTGCAGTTCGGTTTCTTGGGTTCTGAAATGGGAAAACGGATGCCCCTCTCACAGGGTGGTTGAGAGAGTTCACTGAAATAACGTATGTTGGGGGGGATCAGAGGGGCGTCTGGAGGTCCAATAAATGCAAAATCTCTGACCCTACCTTTCTATCCCCCGTGCCTATGACAAATCAGAGCGAGGTACCCCATTTGCCAGGATGGGTTTTTCTCCACCCCACCGCCTGGAATTACAGGTAGGGAAACTGAGGCAGGACAAAGGTTGGCAGTGGGGTTATGGGTGTATTCTGGGAACGTGGGAGATCCTGACTGAAGCTGGCCGGGGTCCTCAGCACCAGGCTCCTGCTTCAGCTCCCTCCCCTTCCCACGTCCCTCCTCAGCTCTGCTGGTCTGCTGCACGCCCGCCCTCTGCTGGCTCCCTTGGGTGACGTGGCCCTCTGTTTGTCCTCCCTCCTCCGCCTTCAAGGCCCCTTGGACCCAAGACCTTTCTCCAGTTCCCCTGGGACCTGCTGAGGGCCCGACTCGCGCATGCTAGAAGGCCTTGGAAAACTCCTTGGCCTCCCAGGGCCTCCATCTCCGTATTTGTAAATCAGAGACCTGATTTGCTCTGAGCTCAAGTTAATGGTCTCAGAATCAGGCCATTTTCCATCCAGAGGGCCATGTGTGCTTACTCCCCTTTTACCCCCTGTAACCCATTTCCGAGGTTGTGACAAGGACACACGCCCTCATGGGGACAGACCTTTGCCATCCCCGACAATCTGGCCTCGCATCCTCCTTGCAAGGTCGCAGTGGGGTTAGCAGCCTGCAGTCTTTCACACCGGGTCCCCCTTCCACGGGGGCCATGCAGTGGCGCCTCCCTGCCAGGGCGACTAAAATCCAGGCTGAGTCAAGATTTTGAGATCTCTGGGAATAGAGTGCCTTCGTCCCTTCCCTTCCCTTTTCTTTTCTTTTAAGCCTTATTTTTTTCTGATTTGTTTTTGTAACTCTGAGGCCCATGCTTGCCCCCTGGGGTTTATTTTGGAGTTCCCCAACACTTAAGACCTTGAATACACTATTTTGAAAGAATCAGGAAACCCAATTTTGCTTCCAAGCTGGGACACTAAGTTGCTTTGTGGCTTTGGGCTAGCCACTGAACTTCACCAAGACTTCATGTCTCTATCTATAAAATAGGAAAGAGAGTTTTTTCCTCACTGGCATGTTGTGAGGATTAAGAAAAACATTGTGGGCAAAAGATGGCTTTGTGAACTGTAATGTTTATTGCATGTGCTGGTTCGTATTGTTAGTTAACAGTCTTGACAGTGATCTGGGGTATTTGCTTATGCCTCCTATTTGTACGTGGGTTACTTTCAGGAGAAGCTCCCTACTGAGGCCCTCTCTGACCACCTTTTAAAGGTTTTAGACTTAGGGTTGAACTTAACCATTGGAAACAAACCAGGGGATGTACTTCATGGTGCAGAACATAACATCTACAATGAACACCCCAACAGTTGTGCAGTGCACAGCCTGTGCAGCTGTATATGGTGATCTTAGACCTGGTTCCTTCCCAGGAGGGAGATGTCTCCTATCTCTTTATTACTTAATATTGCAACCCCCCCCCAACTTGAGAATCCCTCTCATCTTGTTCACTTTTTATTTTCACAGTACTTTTTACTTTATATTTTCTAGCATACATATAACTAACTTATTTGTCATGTTTAGTGTTTATTGTCTGTTTTCCCCCAGCTACAATGTGAGCTTTCAAGGACAGGGATCTTGCTTTGTTCACTGACATATCCCAATACCTTAGAACAGTGCCTCATATACAGTAAGCACTCAATAAATAAATATCTACTGAATAACAATCTCTATCGCAGTGCATCCCCTGTGGCTGCCTGGCGCAAAGAAAGATGGTCTTGGGTCATTTCCTTCTGAGCTGACACTCAGCCCATCCCCCAGCATGACATTGATCAGGAAGGGGAACTTCCAGTCCTCCCAGCAGGTGGGTATCTGCCCACTCTGTACTCCTGGGCCTGGGGGCTCTGGAGCCAGGGTGGGCCTAGGGCAATGCTTTTCCTCTAACAGTGGCTGAAATGGGGCAGAGCCAGACTTAGCAGACCCCGAGGGTGCCAGGAGTCTGGTACAGGACTGTGGCAGCTATGAAGGGGGGGGAGGGTTCCCGTCCAGGTTCTTCGTCTCTTGGGCCTGAAAAGAGCCCCATGAGC
Organism: Mustela nivalis; assembly: GCF_964662115.1. Lineage (NCBI taxonomy): Eukaryota > Metazoa > Chordata > Mammalia > Carnivora > Mustelidae > Mustela > Mustela nivalis. The sequence goes on along the minus strand of NC_139025.1, from coordinate 15,527,157 downwards.
CCCTCTCCATGGTTTGTGGGTCTGGAAGAGGGAGAGCTTGGTGGGGAGCAGTCAGAGGGAGATGCTAACTTGTGGGCCTCCAGCCAGAACAAATGGAGAGGTTTTATTTTCCCAAATCTGAAATCCCAGAAGCCCTGCTGCTGCTTTTTGAGGAGAGTAGAAAAAAATCCGCGTCTCAGCCAAACACTTCCTTTACTGCCCACGCCCCTCTCCCTGCTGCTCTTGGGGGGTTCTGCCAGTGTAGATGGGCCCCCTGAAGGCTTGTGGAGGGTCCCTCAGCAGTGCCCAGAAGACTGCTTGGAGGAAGTGGCTAGATCCGAAGCTCTCCATTCCCACCAGGGAGAGGAGGGAGATGGGTAATTCTGTGCTGGACTTCTCAGTCACTGGATACAATAGGAGATAGTCATTACATCACAGTCTCTCTGATAGGTACCCCAAGAATTGTGCAGTGCACAGCCTGTGCAGCTGTATATAGTGACCCTGGACCTGGCTTCTTCTCAGGAGGGAGAGGTTTCCAATGTGCCCCACAAAGCATGTTGCTTCAAAGTTGTCCTTTGTAGCTGTGTGTGGCTGCTGAGGTCCCTTCTAGAGTTCTCTGAAATGGTAATGGTGTTGGGTGGAGGGTGGGGTTCTAGGCTTTGTAGAGTGTTAATATGCACCTCCTCAGCCCACATATGTATCTGAGACCCACAGAGCTCAGGGCCTGGGCAGGGCCTTGGCTAGCTGTGTATGAATAACAAAAAGACACAGGCTCTGGGCTGTGAGTGTGACCTGAGGCGTGTGTTCTGGCTATGCTTTACCTCTAGGCCTAGTGGTCCTGCCAGGGATCAAGAAGAAAAGGCATTCAGCCCAGCGCGGACACCACTGGATTGGTGGAGTTGCCAAGCTCAGGCCTCTGAGTGCTCAGGGAAGAAGGGAGCCCAGCACCTTCTAACACCCCTTCTACTCCCCATGGAGGACCAGTGGGCAGGGTTCAGGGAAATGGTGTCTGCTTCTTGCACACTTTCTCTTGACTCCCTTCTCTCCTAGTTAAGCTTGAAGGTGACCATCTGGCCTGAGGCAACCCCAACCTCTCTGATGAGGGCTGTTTGACCCTTTTCCAGGATTCTCCCAGAGCTGAACATTCTCAGAACTTCCCTGGGCACGATTACAGAGGAGGCCCCCACCCAGCCTCCCTCCCAGCCGGCCCTGGGCCTGGCCCTTGACAGGTCTCTGATATGTGAGCTGTTCCCCTCCCCACAGCCTGCAGCACAATGACAGAGAAAGCTACAGAGCTTCCTGCCCTCCCTCTTCCTCACCACCATCAACGCTGCGCCCTAGAATCCCTAGCCTCCCCCTTCCTCCCCTGGCCCTCCCCACACCGAAGTCACCGGCACAGTGACATGACACAAATGTCTTCTGGCCAATCACGTTGAGTCTGATTGGAGTTAGGTGGCAGGGCTGTACCTGCAGACAGGATGGGGACAATCACCCAGGAGCAGAGGGGTCCAGGAGACCTCCCAGGGCTCACCGCTGCCCTGACCCTAGTCCCACCCTGAGGGGACAACCTGGAATTGTGGCTATGGTGGTGAATGTTGGGTTAGGAGTGGGTGGGATTGGGGTTGTGGTTGGGGTAATACTCTGTTTCACAAGAGGGCTGTGGTGAGGGAAAGAAGAGAGGAAACTTTGGTGTGGTATGGCAGTGAGATTTTAACCCTAGGGTTGTGGCTAGGGTTGGGATAAAGTTATGCTGGAGTAGAATTTGGGACTGGGTTTTATTATTTTTAAAAATTTTTTAAATTTTTTTTGTGTGTGGTATGGTTGTTATTTTAACCTACCATTGATGGAACTTTACTGAGTCAACTGGGCCCCCCCAGGAGAGCACTCAACAGGCACCACCTAAGTATGGGGACCATGTGATGTGGCGGTGACGAGCTTGGCCTCTGTTATGTCTGGTTCTGTGGCTCACAGCCGCGTGATGCTGTGTGTTTCTTCTCCTCCCCGAGGCTCGGTATAAAAGGGTGATGCGAACCCTGGCTGCACAGGGTTGTGTTGAGAATAAAATAAAAGGAGTTTAAAAAGTGCTGAGTCACATGGCTGAGGGCTCAGTCCTCGAGAGAGGAGACTCTTTCTTATCTGGATTAATCAGAGTTCCAGGAGGAAACAGACGGCACACGCCGCAGGAAGAGTTTGAGAAAGGGTCTATTTGCAAAGGCTCGGATGGGGTCAGAGGGGGCAGGGTGCCAGCGGTTACTGGAACCAGAGCAGCTACAGGCACAGGAGGGAGCCATGACAGGGAGGTGGCCTCTGTTGGAGGATCGTGACCCCCACCCCCGCACTGTGCTTGTCAGGAGGGAGTTGGGAGGATCAATACCCCCACTCCCTCTCCTGCCCTCTTGCTGGGCTCCCACATGCGCCGAACAGGACAGGAAGGCAGAGGGCCAAGGAGCCCCCAGGGCCCAGAGTGGGGTGGAGAAAGGTCTAGAGGAGCAAGTGGAAGATCTCTAGCCCACCAACGAGCCCTCACAGTGGCACTGCGGGGAAGGGCCACTCCAGCCCAGCTCTCCTCAAGACTCCAGAACCCTTGCCAGCAGCTCTTTTGCTAACCAGCCTGTAGAGCAGGTGATCTCAGGCCAGTGCAGAGCAGCAAACCTAGTGAGGGAGCCACAGGCAAGGCATCTAGGATCTTTGCAGAAAACTACAGAACCCCCGGCAAGAGCCTGGAGTAGCTTCTCCACCTCCCTGTGTGGGGAACAAAGGCAGCTTGTTGGGGTCGTTAAAATATCATGTATGGGGGCGCCTGGGTGGCTCAGTGGATTAAAGCCTCTGCCTTCAGCTCAGGTCATGATCCCAGGGTCCTGGGATCGAGCCCCACATCGGGCTCTCTGCTCAGCAGGGAGCCTGCTTCCTCCTTTCTCTACCTGCCTCTCTGTCTTCTTGTGATCTCTGTCTGTCACATAAATAAAATCTTTAAAAAAAAAAATATCATGTATGCAGTTCTTAGTATGCAGCTTAAAAAATAGGAACAACAAACATTTCAGGCTTGTGACTGGACTCATCGCATTGAACTGACCAAAGTCCTCTAGGATTTTTGTTTGAAAGGAAAAGGTTAGGGAGGGATGAAGCAAGAAGGGACCGGAAAGACTCAGTGCTCTTTCTCAGATGCCCCGAGGGATGGTTTGTCCCATCTGGTTGCTTTGTACAGAACTGCGGCTACTCAGTGAATGTCACCCTCCGGGTAGTGTGTGTGTGTGTGTGTGTGTGTGTGTGTGTGTGTGCGTGCGTACACGGCATGGGTGGGCAATCTGTATGAAAGAACATCGCTAAGAAATTATAATGGAGATTTTTTTCAGGCTTTGTGAATTCTCCTTTTGAGCTCAGGGTTTTAAAATATATATGCATATCAGGTTTCACCCCTTGTCCGGGACACAGAGGAAGTTTCTGATTTATGGGTCCGGTAGTTTCTCCAGTTACACGACCTTTAAATCTGCCATCAGGTAATGAATTTGCTGCTGTCAGAAAAGGCTCTGTAAGCTTCCAGGTGAAAATTGCTTTACCAAAGTGAAGGGGCACTGTGATAACACTAGTAAAAAGCGGCTCAAATGTATACTCATTTCCACTCGTGGAGCTGACTCAGTGTCTCAGCACTCCTCTCCTGATCACTGGGGTGTACATGCGTGAGTGTGGGTGCGCACACGTGCCCATGCACACACAAGAGAGTGCGCACACACACACACACACACACACCCCACTCTGGGGAGGGATAAGAAGGAAGGTTTAAGCCTTGCCGGATAATTTCCCAGAAAAAGATTAGAAAGGAAAGGAAAGATGAATTAAATGCAAAGTCATCTGATAACCATGTGAGACAGGCTGCTTAGGGCCCAGCCGGATGTGCGCGCCCGTCCCTCTGCCTGCAGATGACATCGTGAAGATCGCTAGATGATTTCCACTGACAAAATGTGAAAACACATAGTTGCTTTGTTAGCCGCATAGCTGTGGTTTTGTGTCCATGATTCATTGTGGAAGTGAGTAGCTGCAACAGGCATTTTGTGGGGGGTTTTTGTTCTTTTTTTTCTCCTAAAAAAAATATTTGTGAAAGGTCTAAAATTCAAGGAAGTCCAGTGCTTTTTGAAAAGAAAAATCCCCATTCCTTGCAAAATGAAGATTTCAGATCAAACCCTCCAGAGCTACCGCATGTCTGTTTCAAGGTTTGCTGAGCCTCAGCCCCGGGCTACTGCCTGACATGTCCACCTGTGTGTGCACCCGGAGCACGGTGGGGCTTGCCTCTCAAGGGAATCCAGTCCCGCAGAGGGACCTCAGACAGCCCGTGCTTTTGGAGATCCATTCATCCTGCATTTCTTTCTTTTTGGGGGTCAAGGTCAGAGGCCCTGGGACAGGCAGTGCTATGTGAGGGAGGGATTGTGGAACTAGTGATGTCTTACGGTTAGATAAGTCAGGGTCTGAATCTCAGCCCTACCACTTAACAGCTATGCCTGCCATGAGCAAGTGATTGAACTTGACAGGCCTCAGTGTTCTCATCTGTAAGATGGGGATGTCCATCACTTCCTTATAGAATTGTCAGGAGAATTTACTAATATTTTCAAATGCATCTGGCAACATTATATGAATGGCAGCCACTCTCATTTGTCCCTGGACTCTGGGTTACCTGGGCCTTTTGTTTACATCAGAAAAGCAGCAGCAATACCTAGAAACTCTGAGAGGTTGCCCAGACCACATGAAGGTGCTTCTGGTCCTAGTGAGGTTTCTTGTTCTGGGCAAGGGTGAGCAGCACCATGTGTCAAAGGCAGGGGGAGCTCCGGCCTGGAGAGTCCCCATGCTGGTGCTGATCCTGGCCAGAGTGATAACCTCTCTGTGCTTCAGTTTTCTCTTCTCTAAAATGGGAGGCTTGTCATCCCTACGTCTTAAGGTTGTTGTGCTAATCGTATTAGGTATCAAACATAAAGAGTCTAGCAAAAAATTTTTTTAAATGTCTGATAGTAGATGTCTGATGAAGACTCGTCAGGTTGGGCTCTTCCTTCTCATAGAAACCTTTTGTTTATGGTCCCGGGGTCAATTTCAGCCCCTGGAAGAGCTGGCTGGCTACAGACTGCTGGAACTTTGGCCTGCCCCTGAGAAGTATATCCTTGACCTAGCTCTCCCTCCACACACAGAGTGGGTCTCTCTTTGCAGGTCCAAAAGTGGGATAAACTCATCTGACATCACAGGCCTGTGTCTGCTGTCTGATGAGGCAAGCCTGCTAAGCTCTGTGCATGGGGGTGTGTTATGGAGCAGAAAGCGGCCCTGCAGGCCTTGAGCTGGGAACTCAGGGGTTCCGGAGGTGGGAGTATCATGCCAATTTGATGGTGGTGAAATGCCCATTCCCCAGGCTCTTCATGGCTGTCGGAGATGGTCCTAGCTCAATCCCCTTAGCCTAAAGCTCTTTCCTTTCCCTGCGTCACCTCCAGGCCCTCCTCCTCCTCTAATCTCCCAGAGCAGTTGCTTACGACCCTCTGTTGCTTATGACCTCTGTTGCTCTCCAGGGAGAGCAGAAAGTGTGGGATGGGCTTTGTACATGAGATACGCAGGGTAACACAGGGACCCTTGGCTCCGTGGCTCAGTCCCAAGACATAGTTCTCAAGCTGCCATGATAATGTAGAGGTTTAGAGCACAGGCTCTGGAACCAGAATATCTATATAGGCTGTGTTTGATTCCCAGCTCGTTAGTCATTGCTGTGTGATCTTAGACTAGTTACCTAGCTTCTCTGTGCCTCATCAGTAAAATGGGAATAATAATAATAATAATATCGACTTCCTAATTTTAAAAATGGTTAAATTGGTTAATGTACAGAAAGTGCTGAGAACCAGGCCTGGATGTTACAAGCACTCTAGAGCTATTTGCTTTTATTTTCTGTCATCTTTGGCCCCTTCTGTTTTATCTTTAACCAGACAAGGCTTCTCCTTGAACAACAGCAGCACATGCCGGAATGTTTCCCCATAATCTCAGGGTTCTCTCTGCCTTGGGTGGACTCTGCCGTCCTGACCCCTTTCTCTAGCTCATATCACACAACCACTAGAAAGCCTTCCCTGTGCCTCCAGCTATGAGACTCCTGGTACCTACTGCCTTTCTGCTCTTGGATGGTCATGAACCAGCCACGTTCAGGGTCTCATCCCAGGGTTGCTGGATATGGGTGTATGTGTTGTATCCTGTACAAAGATGTTGATCAGGTTACAAATGCAGCTAAATTCTAGCCTATGTTCTCAGCCAGCTTTGGCACCATGAAAGAAATGGGACTGCTTGTGCAAACTGGACACCTAGAGGGGCCCCTTTTCTAGTTCACATGAAGGCACCAAGGGCAGGCCCTTCCCCACCCTCTGCCTCTGCACTTGGAGGGGGCATGATGTCTTCCCTACAGTGCCCATGTGGAATTATGCACCTTATAAAATGTTCATACATGTACCTTGGAAGTAGGTGAATGATGAATTCATGACATCGAGGTTCCCCAGGAACTGACAAGTCTTCGTAGGGGAGGTTGGAGTCAAAGGTTTCTGACTGCCTGCTGGCCCTAGGTGCTGCGGGGCGGGGCCCAGCCAGGCCTGGAGAGAGAACTCCAGTGGGGAGAGAGGGCTGGAAGAGGCCGCGGAGCAGTTGAAGGTTCACGGTGATAACTATCTGGGGACAGTAGCTGTGTGCCCAGCACTGTGATGACTCTATAAAGAATATAAAGATAATACAAGACTCGGTCCCTTGCCTTCCACTCTGGGGGGAATCTGTGGTCCTGGCCGAGCTGTAGCCTGTGGGTGGTCTGCTGGGCCAAAGGGAGACAGAGAAGTTCTTGGAGGGGCCCTTTCCTCTGCTGGGAGGGGAAGGGTGATGACCCCAGCAGTTTGACACTTGGGCAAGCTAGGTAGAAAAGAGGGGGCATTTCCAGGGCCCTGGGTAGCCCACTCTAGCTCCCCTGCCCAGCTCTGGTGCCCAGCCAGGAGAGAAAAAAAGGCACTGCAGAGTCTCAAGGCAGGCTGCTCAGTGGAAAATGGTTTGTCAACATGAGGTCATGAGGGATCCAGAGGGTGGAGGAAAGTGAGGAGGCCTAGCAGGCTGTCTGGGCCCTTGGGAGACTGAGGCAGCAACTGCTACTTCTCTAGAGGTGGGGGTCTAGAGGCGGGAGTTGGAGGCGGGGGTCTAGAGGCGGGGGTCTAGAGGCGGCGGTCTAGAGGCGGCGGTCTGGAGGTGGGGGTCTGGCCCCAGGCCAGGCTGGTGCCTCACAGACATTCCCTCAGACATGCACAACTCCCGCCAACCTGCAAGGAAACAGGAGGCTGTGTTTCCTCCTGAGCCAGCTGAGACAGCCGAGCGGGCAGAGACTGGAGAGGACAGACCCCTCCCCACCAGGATTCTGCCCCCTTCTCACCCCCTGCCCCTGCCTGGCAGAGGCATCCCCTGGGGTCTGTGTCCCAGATCTCCAGCTCTCTCAGACCAGGGTGTGGGCACAGAAAGAGCTAGAAGCAGACCTCGGAGCAAGAGGACGGGACTCACAGGTAGCTGAGATGGGGCTGGGTTGGGGGTGCCGCTGACCACTGGGGTCCCAGGGGTTGGGCACAGCAGGGTGGGCACAGCACGGTGAACGACCAAAGAGGTCTCAGGACAGCCAGCTCTCAGACACGTCATCCACACTAGTGCTGATGACGCCGAATCAGTGTGCCAAGCCGTGAGGGCGAGGGCTGGGTCCCCCCAGAACCTCCCTGCTGAGCTTGCTGTGAACCCAGAAGCCCCCGGCTTCCTCTCTGGCGCTCAGGAGCACAGCTCCACTATCCAGGCACACGGAGTACCTGCTTCTTCAGGGGTCACCCTGTCGCTAGTCAGCTCTGGCTCTCTAAACACCTCTCCTCACACTGTGCAGAAAGCAGCTCCCCTGTGGCATGGTCCTCGGTCTGTCCTCTGCAAACCCAGTCTCTTTCCGGTCACACCTCTCCTCACATCTGAAGACAGATGCTGCGGTCTGGGGCCGGAGAGCAGGGTTTAGGATGGCTCTGATCCCGGTGAGGACTGTCGGGGGACCCTCCTGCCCAGGGTAGGAGCGAAGCCTTCAAGGGACAGAGAGCACAGTGAGGCTAGCCGGGGGAACTCTATCCACATAGTCACAGGCCAAGATAGACTTTTGAGGTTCCAGTGCTGACCCCTCCACTTTTTTATACTGCACGGTCCGATATGGTAATCACCAGCCATATGGGGCTATTTAAATTTGATTTAATGTAAAACTCAGCCTCACTAGACACATTTCCACGTGTTCAGAAGCCACCAGTGGCTGGTCGTTATGTACAGAATAGTGCAAACCATACAGCATTTCCATCCCCATGGAAAGTTCTGTTGGACAGAGTGACTCTAGATGAATGATCTGGGACAAGTTCCTTAACTTCTCTGTGCCTCAATTTCCTTTTCTGAAACATGAGGCTAAAAATAATACCTAGCCCCTAACGTGATTATGAAAATTAGATAACGTAAGGCAAACATAACAATGAATCCACAGCACAGAGTGCTTGGGTGGCTCAGTCAGTTAAGCATCTGCCTTCAGCTCAGGTCACAATTCCAGGGTCCTGGGATCAAGTCCCCCTTCGGGTTCCTTGCTCAGTGGGGAGTCTGCTTCTCCCTCTCCCTCAAAAATCTATAAAAAAATTTTAAAAATACACAGTGAGGAATGAGCACTCAATACATATCCATCTTTATTGCTCAAGCCCCTCCCTCTCACAGTATCATCAGAGAGCCCACCAGCCTGGCACATCTGGTACCCAGACACTGGAGAGTGATAGCTGCTAAGTCTTAGCCAGCTTGCACCTCACCTGCTCAGCCTGCGAGCTGTGCATCGCCTAAATCAGTGGGCTCCTGGCTCCTACCGATGGCCACAGGGTCCCCTCCTCCTGATCCACCCTGGCCCGGTGTCCCCTTTCCCTTGGCTGAGGCCAGGCAGGTTTGTGGCAGGACCCAGAGCAGGAGGTCTAGTGACACTGGGTGTCTTGATCCCAGGGACTTGATCCCAGGACCCTGGAATTGTGACCTGAGCTGAAGGCAGATGCTTAACTGACTGAGCCACCCAAGCGCTCTGTGCTGTGAATTCATTGTTATGTTTGCCTTACATTATCTAGTGACATTGGGTCCCTGAGGGTTTGGCACAAAGGCTGGCTGACCTTGACCTGGGCCTGAGGAAAGAAGGAGCAGAAAGAGAGCTCTGCAAGGGCTTCCCTTGCCTTGCCAGCATCCAGATCCTCAGGGGAGCCTGGACCACCTGGGGGTGCTAGAGCCTGGGCACCTGCCATTAGGGGGGCCTGCAGTCACAGGAGGGCCAGAAGCAGAGACGGCATTCTGGGAAGGCCCTCCTGGCTGTCCGTGTTCTCTCCCTGTCCCCCTCCCATCTGTCTGGCTGCTCCCTCTCTGATGCCTTCATAGCCTCTTCCTCTGTCTGCCCTCAGGTGTTGGTGGTCCGTCCCCAGGACCCCCTCCCTTGCTTACTCTCTCCTCACTCCTCTGTTTCTCCAAGTGTGTAGCATTCAGGGTGCCTACAAGTCATAAGCAATGCCATCAATGTAATTAATCCCATGATTAGAGCTGAGAACGGCTTAATTAGCAGAAACTATGATGATCATCTGTGTGTTCAAAATAAAAGCCAGCTATAGGCACACACACATAGCCGTGAGAAGAACACACTGTCAAGGGAAGTGAGAGGGGTCACTGCCACATTTTCTGTTCATATGCCTTGACTGCTTGTTCATTTGTTTTACCCTGTGCTAGCAGACAAGGAGGAGCAGGTGCCAAAGGCTGGGACGAATTTATGGGAACAAAACTTAGAACGGAGACCAGTCCATTCATTAACACATTTGCGCTCCTGAAATTGGGAAGTGTTAGCAGAGTCAGTGCCTCAGTCCAGCAAGGAGCTCTGAAGCCTGGTTTGTTCTGCCTGTTTGCCCTGAGTGCTGTCATTCCCTCCCTCCTAGCTCCGTGGCCTCTGTCCTTACAGCGCTCCCGAATGTGCCCTGTGTCTCCCCCGAGTGCTGCCCCCTGGCTGCTTCCACGTGGAGATCCATCTTGAGGCACTCCACCCTCGTTGTGTCCAAAACTGAGCCACTTCTTGGGTCTCCCACTTGAGATCTTGGCTCCTGGAGCTCCCTCCACCCACTGGTCTAGTCACAACTGGGAATATCCCATGATCTAACCATCCCCTGAATCCAGACTTTCTTCTTGGTCCCATCCGTGGTCCCTGCTAGCCTAGATCACAGCCAAAGCCTTCCAGCTGGCCTCCAGCCTGCCCCTCTCTGGTCTGTCTCCTCCTGGGTCATCATTCACTCGAGTAATAACCATTTGAAAAGGCCTAGTTCATCATGTCCTACATCTGCTTGAAGACCATGAACAACTCAAGGCTGATATGCAGTTCCTCCTGTACCCCCACATCTTTGCTGGGAGGCTGGACCCTTTGCTCAGACCCCCACCAGAGCAGAGAGGGGCAGAGGGTCTTTGTCATCCTTGGACCATGGTGCCTGGAAAGTGGCAGGCACTGAGAAAGTTCTTCTTGGATGAGTGCAAGAAGGTGGGCTTCTCAGAGACTCTTCTCACCCATTCAGTACAGCCCAGACACCTCTCTGATAGTCATGCTGTCTATCCTATGGCCTGGAGCCTGTTCTTCTTCAGTCCCCCCAAATATCTCAGTGTTCTCATCTGTAAAACGGTGACACAGCAATAACAAATGGTGGGGTAGCTCTAAGATGAACTTAACCTGGTTTGGTAACCTAGCTTCTGCCCTTGGGAGTCATATAACCTTCAGGAAGGGATGGAAACTTGCTACTCTTGATTTTTTGGCTAGGAAATGGAATAATGAGTAAGTCTTAGAGCTATGAGAGACCTACATGAGAGGTTGTGGGCAGTGCGTATTACTGGCATGGAGGCTGGCGCAGAGTGAGCATTCATTAAATTGTGGCATGAATTTATTCCCCATCTGCCCTCTTCCCGCTCCCTGGCACCCCACGTAGATAGGTAACCGCTGTTATTAGTTTCCAAGGTGGCCTTCCTAGGTTGCTTTATAAAGATGCAAATAAATGCAACACATGTGCTTATTTTCTCTACGTTTACACAAAAGTTCATGTACTCCACACCAGGAGTCATCAAACTTCTCCATAAAAAGCCAGATAGTAAATATTTCAGGCTTTGAATGACATATCGTTCTACAACCTCTCAGCTCTGCCCTTTAGAGCAAAAGCGACCACAGTCAATGAGCATGGCTCTGTCCCAACTCAACTTTATTTGTGGAAACTTAAACTTGAATTTCCTATCACTTTACCATGTCATGAAATATATTTTTCTTTTGACTTTTTTCAACCCTTCCAATATATTAAAAAAAAAAAAAAAAACCTGTTAGTTCACCATCCGTATAAAAACGGTTGGTGGAGCAGATCTGGGCTGTTTTTCCACTTTTCAGTATGTCTTGGAGAGCTTTTCTGTAGATGTAAAGAAGCCGCTTCTCTCGGTTTCGAGGGCGTATGACTCCATCCTGTGGATATATCCTAGTTTGTTTAACCAATCTCCTACTGGAGGACATTTATCTTGTTTCTATTCCTTACAAAATATTTTGCTACTACAGAATAGTGTTGCTATGAATAATCTTGTTCATCCATCATTTTGGACATTCCCAAGTGTTTTAGGTCAGACTCCCCTAGAGGTGGAGCTGGGACGAGGCTTCCAGTGTGTGATTTATTGGGGGATGGACAAGGAAGGGAAGCAGAATGGGAAAGTGGAAAGAGCAAGGATTGATCCCAAAGAAATCAAGGCAAGGCGTGACTGAAGATGGAGCTTGCAGAATTGTACCCCCTGGAGGCAAGGGGCCAGGCTTGGGAAGGTCTTGTCTTGGCAGACATTGGTGATGGGCAGGGCTTGTCAGGTGGTTGCCCTCAAATCCCCTAGAGAAAGACTCCCATGCAGCCGGTGGGAAGCACACCAGCTACAAAGGGGACTGGGGCAGGGTGGCTACAGTTGCCTACATGGCAGCTCTGTCTGCAGCAACATCTTGGAGCTAGAACTGTCAGAGCAAAGCATCGATGCACTCAGTGGGGCGAGACATTGCCAAATTGCTCTCCTAAGGGCTGTATAAGTTCAGGTACCTGCAGCAACGTTTGAGAGTGCCTGTTTCAGTACAATCTCGCCAGATTAGTCTGTTATTAAACTTTTGAATTTTTGCTCATCTAATGGATTAAAAATACTATCTCAGAGTAGTTTTCATGAGCACATCCCAGAATGAGCATATCTTCAGGGCGCCTGGGTGGCTCAGTCAGGTGGGCACCTCATTCTTGGTTTCCGCTCAGGTCATGATCTCAGTGTCCTGGCTTCAGGCTCGGTGACCAGTAGGGAGCCCACTTCAGATTCTTTCTCCCTCCCTCCCCTTCCTCTTTGCTCCTCCCCCTGCTCACACTCTCTTTTGCTCTCTCTCGCTCTCTAAAATAAGTAAATAAATAAAGTCTTTAAAAAAAAAAAGAATAAGCATGTTTTCATGTGCTTAGGAAACATTTGTATTTTTTTTCCTGTGAAAAAGGCCCATGCTTCCCCCTTCCAGGGGTTGTCTTATAATATTTTCCTTTTTTTTTTTTTTTAAGATTTTCTTTATTTATTTGACAGACAGAGATCACAAGTAGGCAGAGAGGCAGGCAGAGAGAGAGGAGGAAGCAGGCTCCCCGCTGAGCAGAGAGCCCGGTGGGGGCAGCCACTGTTTACAGATCCCAGGACCCTGGGATCATGACCTGAGCCAAAGATAGAGGCTTTAACCCATTGAGTCACCCAGGCGCCCCAATCTTATAATATTTTTCTTAGCTGGAATGTCTTCCTCTTCATTTTGGACTATGGAAACCCTACCCCTCTCTTAAGCCCCAGCTCAGATGCTGTGGTCTTTCTGACATATGAATTCCTGTAGCTCTGTTAGCCATCATGTCCACTTTGGGTCCAACTTATTTGTACACATTTACCATGCTTTTCCTGAACCTCACTCTCCTCATCTATAAAATGGAGCTGCTGTGGAAAAGAGATTTATTTTTATTATGAAATGACACAGGTTTACTGTAAAAATGTTTTACTGAAAAAAATTCCAAAAATGTAGAAACAGGGGCAGCCACTGTTTACAGATCCTTCCAGATCTTTCCTGTGCCTGTATAAATATCTATAGGGGGAAAGAGAAGTTTCTCTTAAGACACAAACCTGGAAGCATACTGTCCATGTTATTCTGCAACTTACTTGCACTATACAATAAAATAATGTGGTTAAGATGATGCATTTAAAGCATCTGGCTTGGGGCACCTGGGTGGCTCAGTCTGTTAGGCATCTGCCTTTGACTTATGTCACGATCCCAGGGTCCTGGGATCAAGCCCGCATGGGGTTCCCTGCTCAGCGGGGAGTCTGCTAGTCTTTCTCTCCCTCTGGTCCTCCCCCCTGCCTGCTCACATGCTCTCCCACTCATTCACTCTCCCTTTCTCTCAAATAAATAAAATCTATACAAATAAAAGATAAAAAAAAAAGTATCTGGCTCTGTCCTCAATAGACGTAGCTCTAATTATTCTATGCACTGTGCAGTGAGGCTTTTAAACTTTCTTTTAGCAGCAAAAGCCTCTACAAACAAAACAGTATTTGGAAGACCAATTTGTAAAGTAGATAGGTGGACCCTCCAGGCCCAGGGGGCACTTGGACAGGGTGGAGGGCAGAGTGCCTCTCACCCATTTATCTCCGCAGTTGCTTTTGAAAACCGGGGTTTAAATATATTTTCAGGATGGCAGAATGTGGGCACAGCACAAGGAACTGAGTGACATCCTTGTGGGTCTGCACTGTTTGGGCAGTTTTCACTTAGACCCAAAGATCCCAGCCAGCAGGGACAGGAAGTTTGTTGTTTGTTTGTTTTTCTCTTCTCCCAAATTGGTCAAAAGAGCCCCCAAAGCCCTCAGACGAGAGCAGATTGTAGATCAGTGGTTTTCCTCTTGGTTTGGTGCCAGCCTGTCATGATTTTTTTTCACTGGTCCATGAAGATATGAAGAAAATAGTCAATGTGGTGAGGTTTCCATGAAGTTAGGATTGTTCAAATGTTTCTTTTGGGCATTGAAACGTCTTTTCTTCCATGGAATTATGGGGGTAATAAATGGTAGGGGTGTGTGTGTGTGTGTGTGAATTTCTTACTTACCTAAACAAAAGTTTGGCAACTTTATGTTGTTCCCCTACATTTGTTTCAAAATTTTCCTGATCCACACGATCCTAATGTCTAGAGACAGCTGTTGCTGCTTCGCCAGGACTTGACTGGAACAATCCCAGAGAGATAGCAAATTCTCTTCTTGTGCCAGGAACGTCCAAGAACCACTTTCGTTGATGAAACCAAAGCAGCTCTTCCAAGGCTGAGTAGATGGAGCCTCTGCTATGGGGGGCTGTGGTCCAAGAAAGTCTCCTCCATGAAGGTCTTGCTTGCTTCTGTTGTTACCACTCTTGTCCTTAAGGGGGCACTGCTTCTTTAGACCACCCTGGGCCCAACTTGGCGCCACACCCTTTCCTTGATGTCCCCCACCCCCAGCTGACCTGAGACTAGGATGTGCAGGCAACTGGGCTCTTGCTAAAGGCTTGTGAATCACTTAAGGGAAATGAGCGCAAAGATAGCACAAAGCCAGACTACGGGGCTTACAAACTCCACAGTTTGCAATGTGCACCCCATCCCAGCTGCCTATGGCCTTCTAGGTGCTGATGGCACAGGCAACCAGCTAGAGACCCCCTCCTTGCATTGGGGGCCTCCCCACCCAACTCTAAGGACTGAGCTGGAGCTTTGGAGGGAGATGGGGGTTGCCTTACAGGGTAATTTTGGTAGAAGAGGTAGAAACTCTCAAAGAACTGGAGCTTCCTCCTTTACTCGGCTGTAAGCCCCTCGGACAAGGCAGAACTTTTGATTTCTGTCATTTAACCTCAAATCCCCATCCCAGCTGTAGATGACAGTGGATTGGATTCAGGAGGCTCCGGTTGTTAAAAATGTGTGGACACCAGATTGAGCACTGGGCCTTTTACATACAAGGATGCTTGGACAGTATAACAAAGTGTTTTGGGGAATCTTTCATTCCCCTTAGATGAAGAAGAATTTTCAGTGGCTTGTCTGAACTGCATCTAGCACTTCTTTTGTTGTCATTCATGCGGTTTTAAAATTCTGGCATATTTTTCAACTTAGGACTATTTACTTACATTTGCAAAGTAATCACATGGCCTCGCTCTTGCTCTTAGTCCTCTCTCCGGCCCCATGACGTGGCTTCGCTCTTCCCACTTTTACTAACAGGATTCTGAAGCTCAGAGGAGCTTCATGACTTGCTCAGGCCATCCAGCTAGAAGAGGACGAACTGACATTTGCCTAGCCGAATCCTGTTCCCTTGGGTTGGTACAGCCAGGTCCTATCTACAACTAGGGAACATAGGAGTTTCTTTGTTGGCGGTGGCTTTTTTCTTCCCTGCAACATTAACCACTGGCCTTAGGATTTAAACTTGGGAATCTTGGGGCCATCAGCACTGAGTTCTGTTAGAGAAACAAGTGACAGCAGTGACCACAAAGACAACAAACTACCAAGAAAGAAGCCTTTGAGTTTCCATCTTGACCCAACTGGGGAGATCTTCGTTGGTCAAGTTCAAAAAGTGCAGAACTGGGCAGAACATGAGCTACTCCCTTCATCTTTCTAGGGTGGTTTGCGATGCTGGCACTAAGCTGAGCCATGGCCCCAGCCTGGTGCCAGAAAGAGGGGTCTCCCACCACCCACCAGTTCCCCCCAAACCCCCGCTCTCGGGCACACTCTGGGAAGCTCTGGAAAGGACTTTGTTCTCTGCTCCAGCTGGTTGTGCTGATCTATTCCTGGAAATGAGCAGGTGCCTGAGGTTTGGGCTCTCAATTCTGGCCCATTACAGGTCCCAGAACTCTCAAGTGGCTGATCGGTCCTCTCTCCCACTCCAGACCCCAAACTCAGGAAGCAGGGTGAGGCGTGGTTGGGGCCTATCAGGGTAAGGATTTGCTGCTGGTGACCCTGGAAGGAAGAGCAGCATTAAAGCCTATGGGAGGGGCGCCTGGGTGGCTCAGTGGGTTAAGCCGCTGCCTTGGGGTCAGGTCATGATCTCAGGGTCCGGGAATCGAGTCCCGCATCGGGCTCTCTGCTCAGCAGGGAGCCTGCTTCCTCCTCTCTCTCTCTGCCTGCCTCTCTGCCTACTTGTGATTTCTCTCTGTCAAATAAATAAATAAAATCTTAAAAAAAAAAAATATTTAAAGCCTATGGGAGGTGCCGCTGGGTGGCTCAGGTCATGATCCCAGGATCCTGGGACTAAGTCCCATGTCAGGCTTCTTGCTCAGCAGGGAGCCTGCTTCTCCCTCTCCCTCTGCCTGCTACTCCCCCTGCTAGTGCTCTCTCCATCTCTGTCAAATAAATAAATAAAATCTTTAAAAAAAAAAAAAAAGCCTATGGGAGCCAAGCTCTGAGTAAAGGGGCCTCAGGGAGGGCTAAACACTGCCTAGGGAAGTACTGGGGTACCCATGACTGACATCTCTCCTGATTTGGCTTCTGCCAGGAAAGGATAAGAGGAAGCTTGCTCCTGGCCTAGGCACCAGGGTCAACAGAGCTGGAGTAGAGACAGCAGAAGGAGAGGGGCCCACACCTATCCCACTTGGGCAAGAATTCAGTGGAAAGGCTGGGGTTGGGACCTACTGGGAGAAGGAGGGACCTACTGGGGGAAGGAGCACCCTCCTGACCTGAGCGGATACTCCTAGGCTGAGCTTCTGTCGCAGGCTCTGTTAGGGGGCACAGGAGTCAGGATGCTCTGGGTTGGAATCGCAGGGCCCTGATTTACTGGTTGTCTAACTTTGAGCCAGGAACTGCTCCCTCAGCTTCACTGTCCACAATGCGCTCCCACTCGCTGCAGTGCAGACACCGTCATATACAGTGGTCCGTGGTACACTGTGAAGTGACAGGATATTGACCATGGAGGCGACCTCGTAGAGTGGCCTGATGATAAGCCCACGAATAACACCTTCAAATTCATGAGACAGTTCAAATAGTTAAGATATCAAAGGATGGGGGCGCCTGGGTGACTCAGTAGGTTAAGCCTCTACCTTCCGCTCAGGTCATGATCTCAGGGTCTTGGGATTGAGCCCCGCTTCGGCTCTCTGCTCAGCAGGAAGCCGGCTTCCCCTCCCCCACCACCCGCCTCTCTGCCTACGTGTGATCTCTGTCAAACAAGTAAATAAAAACTTAAAAAAAAAAAAAAGATATCAAAGGATGTGAGAAAGAAAGTTTCCAAAGTGGTAAATAGATACATGAAGACCATTTCAGCTCAGAAATAATAAAGAAAGGAGAGAAAAGGCAACAGTGAACTATCATTTTATACTTATTCAACTAGAGATGTATAAAAAATTTGTTAATACATTAGGATGTTGAGGTTGCGCTCTGAGTGGTACATTTATACATTTTGATACAACCTTTCAAAAAACAGTGCACCATTGTGTACCTAGAGCCATAAATGTTTATAACCTTTTCCTTATACCCTTCAATATGGTCATTCTAGTCTGTAGAATTCATTCTAAAAGAATAATCCTCCTTAAATGTGTATTTTAAGTATTTTTCAAAAATACAAAATAATATAATGAATCCCCCATTTACTAAAGGAATATTTTCACAGAAGGAAAAAAAGCTGTACTTAGGTGGACGTAAGTATGTCTGCTGTTAAAAATTAAAAACAATCTATGTAACAGGCAAATGTCTGAATAAATTGTGATTTGTCTTCAGCTAGACTCTCATCTGAATTGAGATGATAAATGTGAAAACTGGGGTTAAATGAAGTATAATCTAATGTTAAGTGAAAAATCAGGGTTTAAGCTGTGTCTACACGGGATGACAATAGGGTACGAACATGTATGTGAGCAAAGGTTGAATGGAAACGTGCAGAGTGTTCGCTCCGTGGGGCAGGGGGATGACGAAGGAGGTTTTTTTCCTTGAAAATTGTTATATTATTTTTACAATGAAAAGAAATGAGTGGGAGAGTCCAGGCCCTGCCCCCGGACCAATCTGTGAATGAGTATTAGTTGGGCACCATTTCCACAGGTAATTTGTGTTAAGGGTTGAATTAAGAAGTGGCAGGGGATCAGCTTGGGGGCAGGACTCAGTTTGGGGGCAGAGGTTGGTCCCTCAGAGTCTCAAAGACACTCAGAATGTCAGAGTCACACGGGATGGGTCTCACACCTTCCTTTTATGGTCACGGGCCCCAGAGGCCCAGAGAAGCTGTGACTTGCCCAGGATAACCCAGCAAATGGCTGGCTATTCCACACAGGCGATAGTCATTCTCACAGAACCAACTGGCGGGCCTTACCTCGCTCCCCCTACCTCAGGGCACCTCCGCAGCCCTGAGCCACTGTGCAGGGGTAGAGAGAAGGCAGCCACACAGAGGGCAGTCTCCTAGTACGGAGGCCGGGGGGGGGGTAGGCGGCCCGAGGGGGACAGAGGACCCAGCAACGCTGCTTCTAGGCAGTCAACCCCTGTTCTACGATTATCTCCACAGGACCCTGAGTGGGCTCAGCCAGACCCAGGCCTCCCAGCGGCACGTGGGCTTGTCCCGGACTGTCCGGCTTTACCCAACCACCGCAGCCAGCGGTCAGCTCACCTCCAACGCCCTGCCCGCAGGGCCAGGCCTTGAGCGGAGGGATGGCGCCCAGCAGGCAGCGTATCTGGACCACCCGTCATCCCCCTGGGGTAAGGTGACCCTGTCTCAGGGTCCTAGAGGAGCAGGGCATCTCAATCTCTGGCCGTCTTGTCCCCATGTTTGCTTCCCCTCCACTCTCATGGATGGGCGGAGTTCGCCTGTCCCTCATCCTCTCAGCCCATCAACCCGCAGTCGCCAAGTGCCTGCCTTGTGCCAGGCTGCAAGGGTCCCAAACCAGCTGAGGGGGGACCTTGCCTCTGTCACACATCCTGCCTTTGCTTCCTTCACAACCAGCCACGAACCTCACCTCCCTGACCCTGCTCCTTTCACGGCTTCCTTCCTGCAACCCGAGGCCCTCCTGAACCTGCCTGGGCAGTTTCTTCCTTAGCACCCACAGCGGGGCCTCGGCTCTCCAGAGGAGACAACGGAGCATCCCTGTGGGTTCATGCATTGGCACATTCTGGTCATTGCCCAGCAGTCCTTTTCTTTGTGCCCGCTCCCTCTCTGTCTCTGTCTGTTTGTCTGTCTCTCTCCCTTCCTCTTGTCCCTCAGAGCAGCGACTCCAAGCTGCCCCCACGTCCCATCCCCCCAGAACATGGACACGCCTGCCACACCTTGGAGAGATCCTCACCTTCCTATACATCTGCCCCATGGTGCACACCACTCCCTCACCTAAACCCTTGCCTGAGCCCACCTTCTTTCTTTTCTTTCCATGTTAAACGCTGAGGTGAATTTCACCTAAAATTAACCATTTTTAAAGTGTACACATCAGTGATTTTTAGTGTATTCATGATTTTGTGCAACTGCTATCACTATCTGATTCTAGAACATTGTCATCCCTCCCCAGAGAAACCCTGTACCCATAAAGCCTCCTTCCCCCTCCCCCAAACTCCGGGCCCCATTAACCTGCTTTGTCTCTAGAGATTTGCTTACTGTCGACGTGTCCTAACAGAACCTGCACAATAAGTGGCCTTTTGTGTCTGCTGTAACTTAGTATCATGTTTTCGAGGTTTATCCCTGTCAGTACTCATTCCTTTCTGTAGTCCATGACTTCCTCTCTTGCCATCTTGAAAAGGGAGTGTCCCGCGTCTTGATTCCTCTAGAACACTAGACCATCCCTTGTCCAACCCCCACAGCTCTGTCCTCCCTCTTCAGCCTGCCCCATCCCCCCAGAACATCAGCAGATACACTTGGTTCTGGCTACCATTCTCACACACACTTGCACGCACGCACACACACACACACACACACACACACACTCTTCCCTCCTCAAGGCCTCTCCCTCTGGCTTCCCGCCCGGGGCTCCCCACACTGAATGAATACCCCTCCTTTGTATTTCCACTGCCGCCACCTGGTTACAGAAGCAGCTTGCGTGGCTGCGGTGCCCTCCCAGCTGGTGTCCCTGCCTCCCCGTGCCCCTGCCCACTGCAGCAGGGAGGGCACCGGTCCCCCCACGCGTCCTCTTTGATCTCTCACTGAAAGCTTTCAAAGGCTTCCCACTACTGACCCACTAGAGTGCCCGTCCTTGTTCCGGCAACGGGGGCGCTCCACAGCCAGACTCTAGTCGTTCGTTCTCGTAGGCTCTGTCTTCCTCCCTTTCTCTTCGAAATCTCCTCTCTGGCAAGTCACAGCCATGGTCAGTTTTCTGCCCTCTGGTTCTAAGCCCAGCTGCGGCACTTGCTAGCTGTGTGATGTGGGGCAACCCAACCTTCTCTGGGCCTCAGTTTCCTTAACTGTAAAATAGATATCAGATTGGATATGGGAACATAGTCAACAGTTAGCCATTGTAACCTACAAAAAGAGCAATATCTAAAGAGTCAGCCTACAAGAGTACTCCCCCAAGAAGGGTAAGAGTGAAGGTGCACAAAGACAAGCTTAGTGGTTGCACGTTGGCACCCCTCGATACATGCTGGACCATGACCTTCGCGAGCTGGTACCCTGTCCCCCACCATAAGACCTTGCTTCCAGTAGGTACTTAGCAAATGCCCTTGGGATGGATTCACCCCTGACCCCACGGGCCTTCTAACCAGCCTCTGGAGGTCACAGCTGTGCCTCTCAGCCCTGCCCCCTGGACCCAAGCCCTCTCTCTGCAGGGCTGAACCTCACTGAGAAAATCAAGAAGATCAAGATCGTCTTCACTCCCACCATCTGCAAGCAGACCTGTGCCCATGGACACTGTTCCAACAGCTGTGAGCGTGGCGACACCACCACCCTGTATAGCCAGGGAGGTCACGGGCATGACCCCAAGTCTGGCTTCCGCATCTGTGAGTCCCTCCCCCGCTCAGGGGGTTCCCAGTCCCTGGGGAGGGAGTGGGTAGACAGGGTGGCCAGAGGGACAGGCCCAGTCTTGGGCAGGAGCCCAGAACTTCTGCAGAAAGGAAGCCTGCTACTCTCACACTGTGGCTTCCGTGAGTTGTCCCCAGTCACACAGAATGTTGAGGCCTCTCCCAGCTCTGTGATGGCCTAGCTGTGTGACTCTAGGCAAGTCCCCTAACCCACCTGAATCCATGGTTCCTCCATGGAGAAGTGAAGGATTTAGCAGTGCCCCAACCCTCCTGTCCCCCAGGTTATTGTGAGGTCCCAGGACTGCATGAAACGGCCCTTTAGGAAGGCAAGGGCTGGCTATTATCTACCCTTCCTCACTCCCAGCCTCCTGGAAAGTCCCTACATTTCAGGGTGTGCTGGGCTCCCCAGGCCATCCAGATGGGAGTTCCTGCTCCCCCTGCTTCCTCGTGGTCACTCGCTGGCCCTGTGCAGGGCACTGCTGTGTTCTTCTACCCACCAGTCACCTTGAGATCGCTGTTGTAGATTTCTGCCAGATCCCCTGCCTGAACGGAGGCCGCTGCATCGGCCGGGACGAGTGCTGGTGTCCCACCAATGCCACCGGGAAGTTCTGCCACCTGCCCTCTCCAAAGTTGGACACGGGGTCTCTGCAGAGGGGGTCCCGCAATGGGGTCCTGCAAGAAGGCCCCTTGAGGCAGTCTACCTTCACTTTGCCTCTCTCCAACCAGCTGGGTGAGTGTGGGGCTGGGGGCTGCCCTGGGTCACAGGGGGTGCCGGCTTCTTTGGGAAGTAGCCACCATTCAGACCTCCCTCCTTCGCTGCCCCCCCCCCCGGTGGCAATTTCATCTCCTAAACTTCCCTTCGCCCTTCCTCCCAATTCATCAATATTTTTTTTTTGTCCTTGCCCCCTACTGGGTGCTACGGATGAGATTTTTTTTTTAAAGTATAAAGGCGGTTTCCTGCCTTCAGGGAAGCCTCAGCCCTGGACGAGAGAGCAGGGCTGGGTAGGAAGGAGAACACGATCATAGAAAACATGTCATTTCCCAGGTGCCAAGTAAAGGGCACCAAGAATACAGACTTCCCTAGGAGGTCAGGGGCTGGAGGGCCCCCCAGCTGTCCTCCGGAAGGCTGAGAGGAGGAGGTGGGCTTCAGTTGGCCTTAATGGGTGGCTAGCCTTTGACTAAGCAGAGAGCGTGGGAAGGGGATCCTGCGCACAGGGACCAGGGTGAGCCACGGGGTGAATGTGGGGCCCTGCTGTGTCCATCGGGCCAGAGTTCAAGGATGGTACAGGATCGTGGCAGGAGGTAGAATCGATAACTAGTTTGGAGGTTGAGCATGAAGGCCCTTCTTTGGAAGGTGCAGTGGGAGGGAGTCTGTGTTCCATCCTGTCCTCACGGGGTAGCTGTTCTGGGATTGAATAGAGTGGAGAGATGGAGGGACAACCTGGGGGAGACATAGAGAACCAGGGGTGCTGGGCCCTCTTCAGAAGGTGGGGCCCTGTTGCCCGGCTCTGACCCAGCCCCTGTGCCCAGCCTCCGTGAACCCCTCCTTGGTGAAGGTGCATATCCACCACCCGCCGGAGGCCTCTGTGCAGGTCCATCAGGTGGCTCGGGTGCGGGGCGAGGCCCCAGAGGAGAACAGCGTGGAGACCAGATCCTCGCCCTGGCTCCCCGCCAGCCCCCGCCACAGCCACTGGGACAGCAACAGCATCCCCGCACGGTCTGGAGAGGTCCCCCAGCCACGGCCCCCAGCAGCACCCAGGCCTCCGGGACGGCTGGGCCGCTGCTATCTGAGCTCTGTGAACGGACAGGTGAGAATGCATCCTCTACCTCAGCCCTCTGGGCTTCCAGAATAGTCAGTGACTGCCCCTCACTCTGCCCCTTCTCTCTGCTCCTCATCCTTACGAAATGAATGTCTGCCGAGTCTTCTATTCCCCGTGTGGAAAATGCAGAGCATAAAATTGTGTGACCGAGGGGATGCCTCCTTACCATCTGGGATCCACTGGACACCTGTCAGTTCCAGACATGCCAAAGAGGCCCCAAAAGGGTCCCCCTCTAGAAGGGCACCAGCATCGCTGCCCCCAGTAAACCCTGGCCTGTCCTGAAGCAGAGCCTTGGCCTTCCGGCACACGGACAGTAGGGATATTAGAACAGACGAGAGAGAGTATGGTATTCAGTTGAGACTGGGGGTCACAGAGATGTGAAATTAGAAAAAGCAGATTAAACCCTAAAGCCTTGGGGGTAAAAGATGAGATACTCCACCCCCCTGGAGCCATCCATAGTCAGTGATGGGAAATCAGGGGAGTTTTTCTGAGTCTAGGCACCTAAAAATAAGGGCTAAGCCAGACCTCAGATGGCTTTTGTTGGAGTTGCATATTGGTGTTTCCAGAAACCCCTCCTGAGGTTAAGGAACTGGAGGAGGTAGCGAGTGGCCAAGGAATAAGGACTCTGAGTCCCCAGATCCTCCCCGGCTCTCAGTTTGCAGTGTCCCTGAGCCTACATCCTGTTCATGGGGAAGACTTGCATCGTGGGTGACCCCGTAGTTCTGTGGAGTTTGATGGAGGAAAGCCCATCCTTTGGGGCCCTCTGTGGGCTGGGGACATGGAGGGGGACAGCTTGTAGACCTGCACGAAGCAGATCTTTCCTTATCTGGGTGTGCCTGCCCCCCACATTTAGGGTTTGATGGAATGGACTACAGGTTTTCGGCTTCCTTCCGGGGTACCCCCTGACTCTCTCCTCTCCTCCCTTGGATGAGGCATCCCTGTAGCAGGACGTTGGGGTTGAGCTCTCACCTTGGGTTTTCCTGGGATGGCTCTGTGCATAGCAGGGAAGGGAACAGGGTGTGATAGGTGTCCATGGCCTCTTTTCCAGTGTGCCAACCCCTTGCTGGAGCTGACTGCCCAAGAGGACTGCTGTGGCAGTGTGGGAGCTTTCTGGGGGGTGACCTCATGTGCCCCATGTCCACCCAGACCAGGTGAGTGCTAGGTGCCAGAGTGCAGGGTTTGGGGTGAAGTTTTCCTAAGGCCTGGGCTCTGCTTCATCTCCCACCAGGGTCTCAGAGGCCAGGCAGGGAGAACAGGCTGGCAAACTGGGCAGGCTTTCCAGATGTGCTCTGAGGGTGCTTCAGGCTGGTGGCTACCGCCCCTGACAGCTCAGATGGCTCGGGCCCAGGTGCAGCCTGGGCTCTCTGTTCTCTCTGATTGCCTGGGAGGGGTTCTTCTCTCATTCCAGTTGTTCCTGCTCAAATTAGGGATCTCATCCCATGCTGGGCCCCTTCTACATATCCCCCTGCCCAGGCTTCAGGGTCCCAGTGGTCTGGATTTAGTGACTCAGTGCTTCCCCGGTCCTCTCCCTGGAGGGGCCTCCAGGCTACCTCCTCGCCTCCTCACCTCCTGTTTCCTCACCCAGTCAGGGCTGGAGGTCTGTCCCAGAGGGTCCTCTGCCTTGGGATATGGGAAACCCAGTGTCCCGCCCTTTTCTGAATGGTGGGAAAAGCCTACGTTTATCCATTCATTCATTCGCTCCTTCATTCATTTATTCGGCAAATATTAACCAGGTGCCTTGTGTGTGCCAAGCACTGAGGATTTATTTGGGAGTCAGCAAAATGCCCGTTCACGCTGCTCCCCTAGGTCTCGATCTTACGGTTGGAAGGTGGGTATGAGGGTCTGCGCCTGAGTACGGCTTCTGCCCGCTCAGCGTGTCTTCTCCCTCCTGGCCCCACTCCTGGGGCCTGGGCCCGGGGCCTGGCTTGGATTACTTTTTCCTGTCAACAGTCGACTTGGTGAGTTGGCTCTTTGTAGGGGGCCTGGCCTGGCGCCCAAAGGTGGGAGGGACAGGGCTATTCCTAACTTCAGACTTGGTTGTGGTTAAAAATAAGCGCGGACGGTTTTGCAGCGTGCTGGGGCTTTGGGTGAAGCCTTGGAAGCTAGCAGTAAGCTTCCAGACTTGAGCACCCAACGCGGAGCAGGTCCCGGGCCCAGTTCTGCGGGCTGACCTCGGCTCTGTGCCGTCTCCAGTCTGTAGGGTGGAGATGGTCATAGAAAGGGTTGTGGAGACCGCGGGGCTGCTGTGGCCAATAGATGAGGCATGTGCTTAGCATTCGGGCAGTAAACAGAAGCTGTGATTGGTATTGCTGCAAAGTAGCCCTCCTTGAAGGGAAATGGTGGGTGGGGGGGCTACGGGGGTGCAGGAGAGGGCCTTGAACTGCTCAGTATCTCCCCCTGCAGGCCAGAGTTGTCCCACCACTTTCCTTTCCCCGCTCTTTCCCTTCTTCCTCCTGGTTAGGCGTACCCTTGAGACTTTCACATCCCACATTCCATTCAGTCCACGGATATTTACATTAACGAATTACCCATTTGAAGTGCTCCTGGTGTGCAGGCCCAGGAAGGACAGTGGAGACTGGGGAAGTAGTGCCTCCTTTCTCCAAGCTTGGGGGCTTGGGGTGGGGAGGGCCTCAAGGGGGGCGTATACAGATAGCACTAAGTAGACAAATGCCAAATGCTGTGTAAACACAGCAGAACCAGGAACACAGAGAGGTCCTATAGCACCTTTTTACAAATTAGAGGAAGGTGCCACTTCCTTTGTTCAAAACAGTCTTTACAAATAAATATCTGAGATGCCAGCGATTCTCTGAGATGTGGTGCTTTTGTGCAGTGGACAACCTGCACATCTGTTCGCTGTGGGGTAGTGGATCCTAGCTCAAATTTGTGGATCAGGGAAAGCTTCTTATTGGGGGGGGGGGGGCATCCGGGATGAGATCTAAAGGATTATTAGAGGAGGCCAAAGAGAAGGGGAAGAGCTTAACCACCCAAGGAAATCACAGATGCAGGTAAGACCAGGAGGGTGAGGGACTCTTCCTGGAGTACAGCACACCCAAGGCTGTGCCCTCACCTCCGCCCTGTCCCAGTTAGTGACTCCCCACCCCCCTCCCCTCTGTGTTCAGGACATCTCAGCAAGCCGGGCACCAGGGTGTAAACCCTGGAATGTCAAGCATTCCAGCACACTGAGCAAGAAATCACAAAGACCGGGGAATGTAAACACTTACAACACGTTACAGTGCAGCTGGGCATTGTATAGAGAAAGGTCAAGACACCATGAACCTTGTTTGTGTTGATAACGTGCCAGATACCTAGCTCTGTGCCTGAGCCTAGGGCCGGGGGTTGGGGATGTATCTCTAAGTAGGCATGACAAGCAAGCTACCGTGCAAGAGTCAGAGGAAGAAAAGGTGAGCTGCTGGGGTGGCTTTGGGAATGGTTGGCAAGGCAGGCAGGACTTCTGGGTTCTAGAACATTCCCAGGCTTGGTGGCTTTGCCCCTCTGAGCCTCTAAGTCTCCTCTGATGAAATAAGGCTGTGTCCTTCAGGAAAGGGCTTTGTCATCCCCAACAAGCTCATCTGGCAGAATTGGGAAGGAAGAGAGTAATAAAGCCAGCAGCTAGGGAACTATGTAACTTCATGGCTTCCCCTAAGTCACTTTTTTGACCCTAAGTCAGTCTGCTTTTGAGGGTCCAGACCCAACTATCAAAGAAGGCCCCTGCAGAACGATGCTATTTCTGATGAAGAAAGGGACTGCCTTGAAGTCTCATTTACATGGCACAGACATATCTCTTTTCTTCTGGAAAAAATTGTCCAGTGCTCTCTTTCTTATGGAGATGGCTCAAGGAGTCAAGTCAGGTCCGCCTCTGATTCCCTCCCTTCTTTCTCCATTCACTCTGGGTCACGGATGCCGCTGACCTTCCAGGACTCGCCTGAGCCCCATCTTCCTGATCCTCAGGAGTTTTCAGGGCCTCTGTCAGGGTCCAAAGAGTGCACAGCAATCAAAGCCACTTTGATTGAGGCCACATTTTAGAGTTTTTGTCTGAGAAAGACAGACATCTGGGTTGACTGGAAAGTTGGCTGCTGCCCCATCTGGCTTGGCACAGGCTGTGTCAACCCCCGGGCCCCTTCGCGGGGGCAGGCGGGGCTGGCACCCTGCTCTCAGCCCGCAGTGGTGGCCTCCAGCTGTTCCCCACGAGATCTTCTGTCCGTCTGCCTGGCATGGGATGAGGTCACCTCCAAACCCAGCCCCTTCCTCTCCCTCCAGGGACCGCTGCTTCTCTTGCTCCGCCCTTTCAAGGAGCTCTGCATCTTTCCCTCTTAAAAACAACAATGGCCACCTCTTGCTGAACTTCCGCACTATGACGGCTCCCCACCAGCCCGATCCCATGAAATTATCACAACCATGTGCAAGCTAAGCGTCTTTATCCCCACTTGACAAATGAAGAAGATGAACCTCAGAGAGGACTGAGCAACTTGTCCAAGGTCACACAACAGGGCAGGGGAGCAAAGCTTCAAACCAGTGTGTCTCACTTTCAGCTGACTGGGGAGACTTGAGCCTACCCAAAGACAACAAACACCAGGACCTCAGACACACAGTTCACAGCCAGGAGGGGGCCGCCTGGGGTCGTGTTTCATGAACTACATGTGCATGAAGGACAACAACCCTCAAGAAGATGGGGCTTGGCTATAGGCAGGCAGCAACCTGCAGCTCAGACCTGAGAGTTCACAGATGTGCTGGACGAATTGTCCCAGGGCGGAGCCAGTAGGCTTGTTCCGTGTGGTTCTGGAAGACTAAAGCTAATGTGAGGGTGTTTCTGGTGAGCAGAACTCAACTCGAAACTGAGCACAAGGAGCTTACTTAAAGACCGCAGCTTATTAAAACCCCAGAAGGACTTTGCTCCCCACCAGGGCGAGGATGCCTGCCGAGAATGGTTTGTAGAAGGAGCTGGAAAGGGTATTGAATTTTGAGGGAATGGAGGTTCATATGTATGTGTCTGAAAATGTGCTGGAAACCCTCAGTAGAAAGCAAGCTTTGGTTTGCCTTGGTTTTGCCAGTGCCCTTGCCCACAGGACCGTTTCCTGTGAGGCCAGCCCCTGCCCAGGGGGTGCGTGTGAGGAGATGCAGGCAGCCGACAAGATTTGGAGCAGGGAGCATAGGGCAAGTCCCAGCAGCGACACTGTTTTCTTCACCATCGCTGTTAGCAGCCGTGTGCCAGGCACCATGCTAAGTGCTTCCTCGTTCCACTGCGTCCTTACCACGTCTCTGGGGGTTGGGTGTGACCGTCTTCATCTTCGGGTGAAGAAGTTGTGTCTACGTGATCTGAGACCCCGGCCTCTAACTGGCCTGAGATCTGTCTCCGAAGCTGTTGCTTGCCCACTTGGCTTGGGGAATCTTCTCCGCTAGAGGACCCCGGCTTAGGGAACAGCTGTGCTGGGGTGGGGCTCCTGTTCTCCAGGACTCTGGCTAAGACGCCAGTCTCCTGCCCTCAAGAGATGGGATTTTTCAGATTTACAATTGTTGGGCTGAAGAAAAGTAGTGTCTCTTTGGCTCAGGGATGTTCTGAGAGCTTCTTCCAAGGGACTTGAGGCCTCCAGGGAATTGTGCCTCAGCTCAAGTCAGTGCCCTCCTTACCCAGGATGGGGGTCACCAACACGTGGCATGTTTGGCCCGGAGAGGTCCATGGAGGGCTGCGGAGGGGTTGTCTGGAGTGACACCTGTCTGAGCCAAGGGTCTGACCAGACCCCTCTCCACCTGACTGCTTGTGGTGACCAAGACACTCACTTCGGCTTTCATGCTGCCCCCAGGGAAGCAGTCAACTTTGGGTGGGATTTCCACAATCCTGGGTTGGCAAGGGATTAGGGGCAGGGGGTGGGGGGGTCCATTAGGACTTTACCAAGCAGGAAAATCTGGAATCATGAACCTTATAATAATCACCAATATGCAACAAGGATCGTGCTCAGAGTTTTGCAGGCTTTTTTACTGTTCACGGTAGCCCCCAAGAAGGAATTGTCACCTACCTTTTACTGATAAGAAAACAGAGAGGTTAAGTAACTTGCCCAAGTGTCTCTAGCCAGTGAGGGGCAGCAGCCTGCCTGCTAGCCTTGAAACTGTGTTGCTGGAAGGAAGGAGTGAGGAGTGAGAGAGGGAGGAAGGAAGGAAGGAAGGAGAAATGAAGGGAAGGGAAGCAAGAAGCAGGAAGTAAGTCTTAGGGAGCATCTATAGGGACCCCCAGGCATGGGGCTAGCTTCAGTCTGACCTTGATTATTTCTCAGTGAAGTTGACCTTCACAACCTGTGAAACTGAGTTTCTGTCCCCACTTTCACTGAGGAAAATGTTAAGACTGACAGAGGTTAAGAAACGTGCTTTGGGTCACACAAGTAGAGCGGAGCCAGGAATGCGATGGGGTCTGGCTGCCCCAGAACCCACACTCCTTCCACTGCTCTGGGGGGGCTAGAAGGTTTTTTGCTGCTTACTGGCCCCCCTCCCCAGAGGTTTACACATCTAGGTTCAGCTCCAGTCCGCTCACATGCCCCGGTGCATTGAGCTTAGCCTCATCCGGGTTGTGTGTGTTTCTGTCTGTCTGTCTGTCTGTCTTCTGGCAGAGAGATGTGTGGCAGGGTACCCTCCAGAGCTCCCTGCTGGGGCCATCTGTCATCACAGGCTGAGATCAGCATGGCTTGTAAACAGCCCCGTGGCCAGACATATGTCTCCACCATTTCTTCCCCGAACTCTCTTGTAGAGTCAGGGCCAAAACTGTCTCCAGGAATTAGTTTGTCCTGGATGAGGCCTCCTTGGGAGTCCCGGCAGACAACGGGGAGAGTCCACAGGGCAGGCTCAGGCCACAGCCAGGGGCCCCTCCACTTCCTTCCCCGGTGTGTGAACTAGTCTGGGTGCAGCAGTAAGGGGACAGGGCTGGGGTCAGGGACCAGAGAACCTGAGGTTCTGGCCCACGTGGCCATGTTTCTGTACCAGGAAAGGTGCACACGTCTGCCCCACAGGCTTCGCGGGCATTCTGTGATGCTCAGACTCCTTGGAGTTGGGGGTGATCCCAGCTGACCCCTCGGCCGCTGCTCAGCCTTTCTCAGGCCTGAGAGGCCCAACTGCAAGGTCGCTGGCAGCTCTCCACGTGTCTCTTCAAAGCACCCATGGGAAACACAGCTTCAACCACTCCTTCTAGATCCACTTCTGTCTTCTTCCCAACCCCCATGTCCTCCTTGTGTCAGCTCAGGGGCCATGAGAGGTGGCAGGTTCTGCCCCATTGTCTTCATTCTTTCTGCTTGGCACTCCAGTGGTAGACCTTGTGGGGCATTTTCCCAGCTTCTAATAGTCCTCTGGCCATCTCTGACCATCAGTCCTCCTGCCCATCTCCTGACCTCCTCCTGGGTATCCCTGCTTTTGCTTTTCCCATTTGCTCTCCTGATCTCATGTTAAAACAATGAGATCAGTTGCTTGAGCAGCTGTCTCGGCTCAGGTCATGATCCCGGCGTCCTGGGATCGAGTCCCACATCAGGCTCCTTGCTCCGCAGGGAGCCTGCTTCTCCCTCTGAATCTGCCTGCCACTCTGTCTGCCTGTGCTCGTTCTCTCTCTCTCTCTGACAAATAAATAAAATCTTTAAAAAAAAAAAAAAAAAACAAGGGAAGAGAAGTTCCCCAAAAGGGTAATCTACTCCCTGATGGGCACAGGTATCCTGTAGCCTGCAGACCCTCAGATTCTTGCCTGGACAACTCCTGAGGCTTGGCATGAGTTCTTTCATTTATGTATTTGGAGACAAGAGAAAGGAGTGGTTCAGAATCTATCCTCTGGGGGCAGACTGCCCAGGTTCATAATCCCAGCTCCATCCACCAGCTGGGAGACCTTGGGCATGTTTCCTAACCACTCTGTGCCTCTCTCTCCAGGAGAGAGGGATCTGAGGAAGTCCTGGGGTGGCTAGGCTGTCTGCCTGGGGGGTGCCAGGCCCAAAGGGGATTTCTGGCCCATGGATAAAGTGCTTGGACCAGGCAAAAGGGCAGCCTTCTGACCCAGCCCAAGGTCAGACTCCCCTGGGAGCAAAGAGGCCTAGTAGACAGGATGGTGGGTGTGGAGAGGTTTTGCCCTTGGAGGGTACAGTGAGCCATTCATATCTAAATTGTCCCTAGGGCCCTCTCCTCCTGGCAGGTTTCCCAGTGCACAGGGTTAAAGTTATTCTGTTTGCTCCTCCATAAAGTGGGGGAAATATTAGTAAGTCCCTTCGAGGACTATTATAAGGATTAAATAAGCTGATACGTGAAAGGACTTTAGAGTAGAGTCTAGCACATAGTAAGTGCTATCTTAGCGTTTACTCTTATTATTCAGTCCGGTTTAATTGTGGGCCACTAGGGGCACCTGAGTGGCTCAGTCCATTGAGCATCTGACTTTCCATCTCAGCTCAGGTCTTGAGCTCAGGTCTTGATCTCAGGGTCATGAGTTCAAGTCTCACACTGGGCTTACCAAAAAAATATGATTGAGTGCTTATAGTGTGCCACATGCTGTGCTGGGCTCTAGAGATGTAGCAATGATGAAGACAAGGTTCCTGTCTTCATGGAGCTGACCCTTTCCCAGGGGAGATGGACCAGCGAACAGACCATCATAATGCAGCATTTTAAGTGCCATGGCGAGGAAAGGCCTGAGCGTGTTGGGAGGGCTTGGGAGGTGACCTAGTGAGCGTGGGTGGCAAGGGCTGTGGCATCGGTCCCCCCAGCTACCTGCTGTGAATCACACAGCTCGAGGCTGCCAGGAGCACGCCTGGGACGGAGGGTGGGTGCTGAGTTCTACGCGAGCCAAGGTTCTCCTTCCACAAGGCTGTCTGGACTTCAGCCTGCTGTCCCCGGATGAGCCTGAAGCTGACTTTTCCAGATTGGACACTGCACTTGGTCTCCCAGAAGCTGGCAGGTGGCCTCTGGGAGGTGCAGAGCAGGGTCCGAGGGCCTTCTTTGGGATCCAGTAGGGGTTGCTGGCAAAATGGGAATTTCATCCAGGACAGTGGCTTTGAAATTTATTCCTGTTTCCCTCCTGCCATCATGGTGCCGCCCTGGCCTCCGGCCCCTTCTCTCTCACCTGCCTTCAGCAGAGCGACAGGCAAGGGATGTGGCCTCTGCTGCCAGAGGCTGGGGTTCCACCCCCTACTGGCCCCCTCTGAGCTTCACTTTCCTAGTCTGGACAATGCGGATAATGATCCCGGCCTTGCAGGATGGTTGTGTGGGAAGCAAACAGGATAATGTGGACCAAGGGCCTCATGACTCCATCCAGATGTTCCCTTGTCACTGCTCGCCGACCCCTTGGCATCAGCCTCCCATTATCCTTTCCCACCTTCTGCTCCTCATGTTTGCAGGCTGCATCGAATCAGCTTGCTTTCTGAGTTTCCCCAATGTCCCTGCACTCTTGCCTCCTTCCCGCCCTCAACTGATGCCCCCAGGCCCCATGCCAGGGGCTCTCCCTTTTCCCAGCCTCACTCCCCTCCTTCCATCTCGACGTCAGGATGTTCAGAATCCTCATTTACCCCCCGCCAGGCTGGAGCCTAATCTCCCCATGGGGGAACGACAGGCAAAGCTGGAGTGAGACTGTCGTCCATAGAGGGAAAAGGTATTACAAATTCAACTGACATTTTTTTAATGTAAAAAAAAAAAAAAAAATGAAGGGGCTCCTGGGTGTCTCAGTTGGTTGAGCAATTGCCTTAGGCTTGGGTCATGATTCTGGGGATCCCGGGATCAAGTCCCACATCAAGCTCCCAGCTCCATGGGGAGTCTGCTTCTCCCTCTGACCTTCTCTCCTCTCATGCTCTCTCTCTTTCTCTCTCTCTGTCAAATAAATAAATAAAATCTTTTAAAAAATACTTAAAAATCTTAAATGAAGCTTTAAAAAAATGAAGAAGCCTCACTAACTTACAATCTCACTTGGTCTGTATGTCAGACTCAAATGTCACGTCTGACATGTGGCGTGTCCTCAGGGAAGAGCAGGGCTCCAAGAAAACATGGCACCTCCTCGTGTTTGTCTCTGGAATGAATGCATCCCCTACGACAGTGCCCGGCTTATGGGGTTTTTCAATCATGTTGTCAAGTTTGAAGGAAAACAACCCTCTCCAAGTGGAAAAGTGACTCTAAAAAAATTCCTGCAAAGAAACAGAATTCGAAATAATACTAATTACATCACTGCAAGTGATCACTTTTAAAATGTGACGCTGCCCCTTCTCCCCTCACCTGTAATCAATTCTCAGATAAAAATAATGAGGGACTCTCAGGTGTGACCCACAACGATCAAGAAGGCTGTATGGAATACGGTGTCTACATAACAGACTTTTCCCCAAGTCTATAACGTGCTGGGAACTAGCAGCTGACGATAGAGCGAAGCCGTCTGGATCAGAAAAACATTTAGACAAGACCAAGATGTTCAACCTTTGCCGTACAATTGTATGAAAGCATAGGTCTCTCTAACGTACGCCGCGGTATTTGCAAGAGTCCATTTCAACAATGAAATAGATGAAGAACTATCCTCTTGTAAAGATACTGCTAAGGGAAGGATGAACCACAAGTCGTATATTTGCAACAATAAATGACTTCTTCAATAACAATGAGTTATTGGAGTGAAAGGGAATCCAGATGAGGACAGAGAGGTGGGGGGCGCTGCACAGGAAGTCCCGTCACCACAGCCCATGATCAGAGGCGAGCCACCACCACGAGGAAGGCAAAGTCAGAAGACAGATTTCTAGAGAATTCATCACGCGGTTCACTTTATGAAACAAGACCTTTCAAGTAGAATGGGCTCTTAATGGAACATTGTGTCAGAAGAGTGTCTGTGCAAATCCCTGTACTCCTTTAGAATTGCTGGCTATTAGCCAAGAAATGGTCAGACTTGTAGATGAACTGTTCTTTTTTTTTTTTTTTAAGATTTTATTTATTTGTCAGAGAGAGAGAGGGAGCACAAGCAGTGGAAGCGGCAGGCGGAGAAGGCAGAGGGAGAAGCAGGCTCCCTGCTGAGCAAGAAGCCTGCCCGTGGGGCTAGATCCCAGGACCCTGGGATAATGACCTGAGCTGAAGGTAGCCGCTTAACCCACTGAGGTGTCCTGAGGAGCTATTCTTTAAAAACTCACTCACACACACACACACACACACACACACACACACACACAGATGGCTGTCCACATCTGCTGCTCTTTCCTGTGATGACAGATGGCTGTCAGGACTCTGCTACCTGCTAGAGCTTTTCAAGGAAAGAAAAGAAAAAGAAAAAACCCTTCAAAGCATTCCTCAGGAGGCTGACGTGCTAGTCCTCTCTCCAAAGTAATAGAGACGTTTCCCTGTTTTTAAGTCAATAGGTTTTTCTTTTTCAAACAATTTTTTTCCCCTCTTTAAAGTACAGTGGAATGTTGTGAAATCAAGGTAGGATGCGAAAGCGGCCCCAGAATCTGAGCCTTATTTCCTTGTTGGTCAATCTGGAGTCAAACATCTGGTGGGTTTGGTCTGCCCTTAAGAGTGGGCAGGCGGCTGGGCGCGGCTGGGCGACAGGAAGAGCCTTTTGAAAGTGGCTGTTTGGAAACAGTTCCCGGTTCCATCGTGTTGGGATTTGTTGCTGTAAACCAAGTCCATTTGCACATTTAAAAAACTTGACAACTGGCATTTTCCAATGTGTTTTACATTTTTAAGAACAACTAGCCAGCCTCGGGGGAGATGGAAAGTTACCCGCCACACAGTTGGTGAGAGGGAGTGAAAACCTAAGAGCCTGGTTTTCTACGACGGGCCATGGACTGTGAGTTTCTTCCATCTTGAGCTGAGATAACTTGTCAGCTATGGCAGCAGTAAAACCGAGGAGCAAAATGAACTGAACTTAGGACTAGACTGTGACTTGTTGCATCTGTTTGTTTAAAAACTAAGAAAACAACTATAGTTACGGAAAATGGAACCATGAGCAGAAACTGGGTGTCGGGCACGAGGGACCTCTCGGTCACTATTTTTTGTAACTTCCTACAGAGGTGTAATTACTTCAAAACCAAAATACTAAATAAATAAATATATGAGACTGGTTTCATTCCACTGGAATGTACAACGTTTACTTGCTCTGTATGTTATAACCATATACGAGACCTATAGTCGCTGAGTGACGTTTCTTGGAGGAACGAAGTGGGTTAAGAGTAACCTGGTGAGAGCCGGGGAAGGGATTGTAGCCAAGGGGACACAGCTCCCCACAGGAATGACTTGGGGGTTCAGGGCCTCACAGCTGTGCAGTCGGTGGCACCCCACGTTCAGCATGGGTGACGGGGAGCCCAAGGGCCTTGCAGTGAGATCTGTCTTTATCTTTACTCCTCAGCCTCCCCAGTGATCGAAAATGGCCAGCTGGAGTGTCCCCAAGGGTACAAGAGACTGAATCTCACTCACTGCCAAGGTAAGGGTGACCCGGGGCCAGAGCTGGGCTTGGGGTGGGGGGAGGGAGGGGGTTGGATAATGAAGGCCTGAGGATGCCAGGACACTCCCCCACCCCCCCACCCAGACAGAAGGAGTGGTGGCACTGAGTGGTCTTCACTGGGCACCTCTAAGCCCCGGCTTCTGGGAGTTGGGGCTACTGGTTCCAGGGGCCTCAGGAAGTTGTGGGGATTATGAGAGAGCAAACCAGAAAGGGCCTGGGAGCTGAGCCCGTCCCTCTTCCCGTCTCCACCTGCCCCCACTGGACCTGAGGCAGGTGCATCTCTGGAACTGTGGGGTCTGTATGTGCGTGTGCGGGTGCTGTCCCAGTCCCCACATCCCCTCACCTCCTCGGCCAGTCTCCTTGGCATGGGAGGACTTGGAATCAGGATCTAGTCAGCCTGAGTTGATGGGGACCTCTGGGGACTCCCCCCAACAAATCACCTCCCACAGCCAGGAGCGGGGGGAGGGAAGGTACAGGTGGAGGAAAAAGGGGACCAGAAAGCACGGACCTTGGCCAGGATGGCCTGGCT
This sequence comes from Mustela nivalis, assembly GCF_964662115.1. NCBI lineage: Eukaryota > Metazoa > Chordata > Mammalia > Carnivora > Mustelidae > Mustela > Mustela nivalis. The sequence continues at coordinate 15,491,431 of NC_139025.1, read as the reverse complement.
GACAGGCTGTTAACCAACTGAGGTCTTGGACACTCTGCATTTCAGAGGGGCAAGGCTCAGAGGCACCTTGGGACAGAGGGATAGAAGCCAGGCTCAGCTACGGCTTTGTCACTATGGGGAATTCCAGTGGGGATGGTGCGTAGGCCCAGGATGACTGGGGCGTCCAGAAACCCTCACTGAGGGGCAGCTGCTGCCACTGAGCAGCTCAGGCTCAGAGCAGGCAGCCCCTGTAGGCTGCGGGCCTGGCAGTAGGAGAGATGAGTAGAGCCTCCCCCGGGGAGGCTCCTGGGGCTGGCAGAGGTCAGTGGGGAGCTGAGGTGGCTTCCCCATTGGACAACTGGATACGGTGCTGTCTGTATGGCTTACTTGAAATGAAGCTGGGTTAGAGACAGGACATTGACCCAGATGGCCTCCTACCGCACCCTTCCCCCTGGAGGCTTCTCCAGGAGAGAGGGATCTGAGGAAGTCCTGGGGTGGCTAGGCTGTCTGCCTGCGGGGTGCCAGGCCCAAAGGGGATTTCTGGCCCATGGATAAAGCTTGGAGCAGGCAAAAGGGCAGCCTTCTGACCCAGCCCAAGGTCAGACTCCCCTGGGGGCAAAGAGGCCCAGTAGACAGGATGGTGGGTGTGGAGAGGTCTTTAGTTTTGCCCTTGGATGGGACAGTAGGGCCATTCATATCTAAACTGTCCCTAGGGCCCTCTCCTCCTGGCAGGTTTCCCAGTGCACAGGGTTAAAGTTATTCCCAGGATCTCAAAAGAGCTCTCGGTCCTCCCTCCATTGAGCCCCAAGGGATACAGGAAGCCAAAGGGCCCACCCCCAGGAGCAGCCCCCCCCCCCCGGCCCTTTAAACCTCCCCCCTTCCCATGTCTCCATATCTGGGAGGGGACCTGCTCACCTCTACACCCACATGCGTCACCTCCTCTCTGTCTCCGTCCTTCGCTCCTGCCACCGGCCGAGCTGGGGCTGTTGTCAGGAACTGCGTGTGTTGGGCTGGGTGTTAGCACCCAGCAACAGACAAACATGGCTGCCCCCGGTGAATATAGGCGCTTAAGCAATTACACACCATGGGAGAAGTGCTCTTGCTAGGAAGAGGCCCTGGGTGCCGTGGCATGGCATGGTGGGCGCCCCTTCCCAGACCGGGAGGGTAGGAGAAGAGCTTCAGGTGACGGCTGACCGGGGTGTGAAGAGTGACTCGAGGTGACCAGCTGAAGGAGATGCAGGCATTCCCCTGAGGAGCACACGCAAAGGAAGGGTTGGGCGAGCGGGAGGTCAGCCTGTGTGGCCACAGGAGACAACACAGACATCCCAGGGCTTCATCAGAGCCGCCTGCGCCCCCACAGGCTCTGCGGAAATGGGGGGAAGGGCACTGGATACCGGGCGAGGGCTTAGGAGCCCCTCCAGGAGGCAAGTCAGATTTAGAGCCAGCGCTCTGGCCACAGTCCGGAGGCAAATGGGCCTGTTCCCGTGCCCAGAGCTCGGTGGCATTTCCCCAGGCACCTCCCTCCCAACAGGGTGTCCTGCCAGAGAACAGTTGGGCCATCTTCTAGCCCCTTCATTCCATGCTCAGGGCCACTTTCCCTGAAGCCTATGGGTGAGCAGGTGACTCTGGTGACGGGGTCGCTGTGTCTAGTGTCCTGGCCCTGGAGGTGGGGGGCTCCTCCCAAATCTTCCCCCCTCACCATCATCCGCAAAGGCACCATCACCAAGACTTTCAGGAGCTTAGAATGTGAGGGTTGAGATTTCCCCTTGGCAGGAAGAAGGAAATGCTTTTGAGATCACAAAGGATGCCATTGTCACTCCCTTGTTTGAAGAACAGCACAAGCATCCATTGGTCTCGGAGGCTGTGTGTGGCCTGCCCAAGGCTTCTCGGCCTCCTGGAAACATGCCCTCCAGACCCTCTGGCCCTCCGCGCTTGCCTCCACCCTCCTGCCTCCCGTCCTTGACGGGCTCCCTCGAGCCCACTGCTCACAGTGGACATGGTCCCGAGATCTGGGGTCCAGGGGAGAGGCTGGAGAGGCCCTCCAGGAAGTCTGAGGAGGAAGGACGGAGCAGATGGTTCTCCCCACTCCAACCCAAAGTGTCTCCTTATCTGCTCCCCCCGTTTGCACCCCCGCACGCCCCTCACTAGCTGAGCGACTTCGGGCAAGTTACTCCTGGACCCTGTTTCCTCATCTATAAAATGAAGCCACGGGGACCTGCTTGATAAAATTGTCGGTAAGAACCCAATGAGGTACCACGTGCCCCGCACGTGGTATGGTGCCTGGCCGGTGATAGGCACTCAAGAAACAGTAGCTCTTGACATTACGATCATTATTACCAGTGAGCGGAATCAAGTGATTTGCAATTATCGTCTTGTCTTCTTCTCCTAACAAGACCATCTGGTAGTTACAAATAAAAAGTCCCCATTTTATGAATGAGGAAACTGAGGCACGGAGAGTGGGACCACACTTAATAGATGGCAGCTCTCTTATTGTTGTCCCTTTGGGAAGTTCTATACCTTGGGCCCTCCCCTCCCCAAGGCCTGGGTGGGGGGAGCAGGCTCTCCCTCACCTCCTCCAACCCCGCAGATATCAACGAGTGCCTGAGCCTGGGTGTGTGCAAGGACTCGGAGTGCGTGAACACCAGAGGCAGCTACCTGTGCACCTGCGGGCCTGGCCTCATGCTGGACCCGTCCAGGAGCCGCTGCGTGTGTAAGTGTCGGCGGGGACCGGAGGTGGGGGACACTGGGAGGCGAGATGGGATCCTGAGGGTCCGCCGGCCAGGCCCAGAGCAGTCACTTCCCCCAGGCCTCATCCCCAGACCAGGGTCTGTGTCTCAACCCAGTACAAAGTGTAGAGTGTATAGTGTACCCAGTGTATAAAAACCAAACCCCCCTGTTGGAGAGGAGACAGCTAACACTTCGGTTTGGGTTTTTGGCCTGTCTTTGGGGGCTTTGCAGTTTGGGATTTTCTACTTCTGTTTTTTCCCTAATCCGTTCTGTTCCCTCTGCGGCCTCATTACCTTGGGGAGATTGTTGTACTTGCTGCAATGTCAGGCCAAGCCGTGGCTGCCTCTTCCGGGCCTGAGTCTGGCAGCCTGATCACGGAACTGCGGACAGGCCTTCCTGAAAGGGCCTGTCTATGGCACGTCCCATGCTGCCCCCTGACCCCCAGGCCTTTCCACAAACCCAGGGTCCCTCGTAGCTCTGAATGTGTCCACATCCATGAATACACACGTGTCTCTGGTCATATCAGCACCGTGTCTGTGTGTGTGTGCACACACACTGTGTGCCTGTGTGTGTGCATGTGTGTACCCCCAGGAAGCTGTTTCCAGCAGCCTCTGTGGTTTCCCGCTGGAAGAGGCCCCGGCTGGGAGCGCCCCCAGAGAGCAGAGCTGACGCCACAGCCCAGACGGCTCTCCTTGGGCAAGGAGGCCTGACCAGAACTGAATAAAACCAGTCCTGACTGGCATCTGTGACGGGGCAGCCCAGGTCAGGTTGCTCCCCAGCTCTGCAGAGCTCCCCGAGGCTAGCCAGGCCCTCAGTCCACAAACCACCAGGTAACTAGGTCTGGGGAGGCCACAGGACGAGCAAGACTCCAGCGCCACCCAGAAGGAGCGTCCCGTGTGACAGGAAGGATGAGACGGGACCCAGTCCATGTGTCCAGGGAGAGGAGACAGTAAGAGGCCAGAGTGGGGAGAGTGCGTCCGAGGGCTCTCGGGGAGACTTCATGAAGACAGGGACATGTGACCGATGCCTTCAGGGATGTACAGCCCTCCCTCTCCTCATCCCACCCCCACTTTATTTTTTTTTAAAGATTTTATTTATTTATTTGACAGAGAGAGATCACAAGTAGGCACAGAGGCAGGCAGAGAGAGAGAGAGAGAGAGAGAGAGAGAGAGAGAGAGGGAGAAGCAGGCTCCCTGCTGAGCAGAGAGCCTGATGCGGGACTCGATCCCAGGACCCTGAGATCATGACCTGAGCCGAAGGCAGCGGCTTAACCCACTGAGCCACCCAGGCACCCCCATCCCCACTTTAGATTGCTTTCTCGGACAGACAATTTTAACTCCTGAAGTGACTTTTACTTATTAGCGCCAGAAAGAGATGCTAACTTAATACAGGAGGCAGATGCAGCCCTCGGGTGTTCTTTATTTTGTCTCCCTCCTTGCTGTTCCCCACTGTGCTTCCTTTCTGAGCTCTGCCCTCTTCCCTACCAGCTGACCAGAGCTGGTCTGCAAGGGCCACCCCCCTCTGGGCTGGGGCAGCCTCCTGATACTCTCAGCCAGGTCACCTCCACCCTGGGGCTCAAGGGGACCGAGCCATTTCCTACAGTGTCCCAAGGGAAGTGGCTGCTGAGAGCAGAGATTATACCTGGAGACCGAGGCTCATGGACTGACCAATAACTGATCACGATCTTTGACAAGGCACTTTTACCTCCATCATCGTGAAGAAAGTATATTAGTCAGGGGGGACCTGGCCGGCTCCGTTGGTGGAGCGTATAACTCTTGATCTCAGGGTCATGAGTTTGAGCCCCACTTTGGGTGTAGAGATTACTTAAACAAACAAACAAATAAACTTTTTTTTTTAAGTATATTAGTCAGGAGCCTTTGGGCTACAGATGACAGAACCCCAACTCAAACCACTGTAAGCAAAAATAATTCCTTGGTCCACACAACTAGGAAGTCGAGGGGTGGGTATGCCTCAGGCTTGGTTGGATCCAGGCACACACAGTGTCTTTGGAATGCCCCTTGCTCTGCTTTCTTTGTATTGATCTCATAATTCCGTCAAAGGTGGCAACCAGACAGTAGGCCTACATCTCCCAGTCCTGCAAACTCCAATTTAAAAATAGAGAAATAAAAAGTATCTTTTTTGTAATAATCCAGGGAAAGTCCCAAAGCTGATTATTAGCATTGGGTCCACTTGGTCAAGTGCCCATCCCTGACCCACTCGCTATGACCAGGGGTATAGACTCTTTCAGCTAGGAAATAGGGTCAGCCTCCACTCCACATGGACAGAATGGTAGACAGGGTAGATCCCATAGGAAAACCAGGGTGCTTTCACCAGAACACAGGGGTGTGGATGCCGAGCAGAAAGAAACACGTGTCTCCTCCCCATGGCATTATCATCATTCTTATTTGATGCATGAAGACGGTAAATCCCAGGGAGGTCATGTGGCTGATCTTGGAGCCTGCTGAGTCCTGGGTCCTGACCTGAACTTCCCCAGGGTCATCGACTGCTTAGCTTTGAGTGTTGTCCTCTCCACACATCCCTCAGCCCCTCATCTGGCCCAACAAGGAATCTGGTCTGTTTCCATGTGGCGTGAGCTCTTCACCCTCCACTGAGATAATATACAAGAGGACAGTCTTCACTACTCACTTTCAAAGGACAAGAAGGGGGACAATGTTGGTAGTATTGTTACCACCTAAACCCAGCATAGCTCTCACTCTCGGTGGCCCACAGCATTTTGATTCATGCACATGGGTCCAGCAAGCATTACTGAGCGTCCCAAGCCCCAGACACTGCCCAGGTTGCTGCGCTACAGAGATGGCCAAAATAAGGTCCCTGTCCTCAAAGCTTCCCATCAGGCCTTCAGCTCTCACCTTGTCTCATCGTCCCAGGGAGACTGTGGCCCTAGAGCACACAGCACGGCTGCCAGGCCAGTGGCAGGCTTTTGTAAATGCTTGTAAACCCAGCACCTGGAGACAAGCCGGCATGTTCCCATTTCCTGCCCTTGGGCTTTCCACGGGAGGTGGAGAGTCAAGGGGCCCATCCAGTAGGTTAGCACAAGGAGATCCCGAAGCCTTCTACCTGTGGCCATTCCTCCCCACATTCTTTTGAGCATTTCCACGGCCCAGAGCTGCAGACTGAGACTCGGGCCAGGTCAGCAGGGTGTGCACTGCCAGCAGCCGCTCCCACCCACTGCCCCTCTCCTCCCTGCCCTTCCCCGAGGCCGGCCCCCTGCCCACCCCCCTGCCGTGTCTGTTGCAGCCGACAAGGCCATCTCCATGCAGCAGGGGCTGTGCTACCGGTCGGTGGGGCCTGGCACCTGCGCCCTGCCTTTGGCCCAGAGCATCACCAAGCAGATCTGCTGCTGCAGCCGGGTGGGCAAAGCTTGGGGCAGCCAGTGTGAGAGATGCCCCCTGCCCGGCACAGGTAAGCCTCCGTCCCAGCACAGCTCTGGCCCCCAAGGGCTTCCTCCAAGCCAGACCCTTAGTCTTCCCTCCCTCTTGCTCAACTCCTCACCCCAACCTGGGTCCCTCCTCCCTCACTGCAACAATTGTTTGTCCCCCTGAGCGGAGGAAAGGGAGGGCCCTGAGTTCCCGAGGGTGCCCCTCAGCTTGTCCTTTGACCCTTGACCTTGCAGAGGCCTTCGGGGAGATCTGCCCTGCTGGCCAGGGCTACACCTACTCGAGCTCACATGTCCGCCTGGCCATGAGGAAGGCAGAGGAGGAGGAGCTGGCCAGGCCCTCCAGGGAGCACCCGCTGAAGAACTTCGGGACGGCGCCTGGGTCCGAGGGGAGGCAGCAGCTTCGGGCCGTCACTGACACCTGGCTGGAGGCCAAGACTGTCCCTGACAAGGGTATCTGGGCTGCGGGAGGGGCCTGAGGTGTTCCCCTGCTCCCCCCCGTCCCAACCCCCTAAGAGCTTCTGGGTATTTATCCTGGTGGGCACCCGGCTTCCCAGCTCTGGAGCATTCAGAGAGGGAGTTTAGAGCAGTAGCTCCCGGCCCCAGGAACCTCCTCGCCTGGCGTGCTGGGAAGGCCTCCCCTGCATCCCCTGAGGTGTGGAATCAAAGAGGACCACACCCCAGGCGTTGCCAATGGAAGTGGGAGAGGTCAGCGGCAGCCCCAGCTCCAGCTGATCAGGCCTTTCCGCCCCCAGCCCTGCTGCTTCTGGGCTAGCGCTGGCTGCAAGGCCTGAGAGCTGGCGGGGAGATCCTGGGGAGTCCGAGGCTGTAGATCCCCTCCCTGGCCTTAGAGTCGGGGCACCAACTCCAGCTCAATGACCAGGGGCCCAGGAGGCTTGGGCCAGAAAGACAAGGCCAAGGTGCCCCTGGCGGGGCCCCCCAAAAAACCATACTGAAATCACACCCAGGTTCCGGTAGCCCACAGTGCAGGAGGCCAAGGATATACTAAGACCAGGAGAGCTATGTGATGGCCAAAATTGCCCTGGGAATCTGGAACAAACAGACAGGGAAGTCAGGACAGAGCCCCAGTGGTCATGGGAACTGGAGCCCCGCCAGACCAGGAGCAGCTCCTCTCTTTCTAGAATGGTTCCCTGGGGCTATAGCCCAGGGCAAGGGGCGGAGGCTTTACTGGGAGGCTTGAGAGGGAGGAGGTGGCAGAGCAAAGAGGAGGGTTACAGCCAGGACTGGTGGGCGGACTGGCCCTGGAAGGGGCGGGACTTCTCCCTGAGGCCTTAGAGAAAGGCTGGAGATTTCCTCTCACCGGTGAAGGCACCTTGTAGGCCCTCCAGACCTGGCATTTGGGGATCTTTGGTGGCCAGTCCCGGCAGGGTGGGAGGGGCAGAAGCAGGTTAAAAGATTCTGCACTCTCTCCACGGCTGACCTCTGGGGACAGAGTTCAGGACATCAGAGACTGAACAAACCCTGGCCATGGGTGGAGGGGAGAAGGCAGCCAGGCTCCTCCCTGAGCTCATGCTCTCACCTTTCCTTCCCAGGAGACTCTCAGGCTGGCCAGGTGAGTGTATCCTCCCAGCAGGGGCTGGGCAAGCATGGCAGGGAGTGGGAGAGGGTCCCCGCTGATGCGGCAGGGCACTGTCTCCTGAAAGAGGAAAGGGAGACAGATGGATTATGTGCGCGGATGCTGGAGTGGGCAGGTCCATCCAGAGACCTGGTTTTACCCTAAGGGAAGTAAGAACAGCTCTTGTACAAGTATTCTCTCTGGGGTCCCCTTCAGAAAGGAGGTAAGAACACGTCCCGTTAGTCCCCAGCTCTGCAGATAAGATCTAGATAGAACTGGTTCCAGATTAATTCTGGATTACGTACTTCCGGAGCATGACTTGCTTACACCTCAAGATCTCCTGTGCGGGTGGCTTGCGGGGAAGTGGAAACGGCTGTGGATTGTCTCAAAGCACTCCACACCCTTCCCTGTGCCCAGGATTCCCCTGTAAAGAACCGAATGTCCTCTTAGAAAAACATTCTGGAAGAGTGAACCTGCTTCTTCCCTCACCCATCTGCCAATCCCTACCCTGTCCCCTGCCGCTCCTACCTGCAGACCTGACTGTCCCCAAACATGGTTTCTCCAGGGAGCTGCTTCTCTCCCTGGGGAATCATGTGCTGTCCTCCCAAACCAGATCCTCTGTCCATGTCCTCACCGCCCCCAGCGTGCCCCTGACCCTCTGTCATCCTCTGCCCCTTCTCTCCTCTTGGTCACCACCATTGGCTGCGGGCTGTGGTGAGGGACACGAGGTATGGCCTAGGGTCTCAGCCTCACCACCCTTGTCCTGTGACCCTGGGGAAGCTAGTGAACCTCAAGTTTCTGTTGCTTTATCTGGGCTCATGACATTGGGACGATCGTCAAGCATTGCTGATGTGACACTGCGCAGGCAACGGCTCCCTTAATCGTTACAACCTACTGTCCTAGGCTAGTTGAGCAGATTAGTTAAGACCAGGGACATAAAGTGCTGGCAACGTGCCCAGCACAGAGGAAGAACTCATTGAGAGCTAGAAGGAACGAGAAAGTGAGCAAGCAGGGGTGAGTGTGGTGGGAGAAAGCATGTCACGGTGGGGGCACCAAGGAACCAACAGTGACCTTCTCTGTCTGCACAGGTCACAACCAGCACTACTACCCAAGTACCTGCCTGGGTCCCAGGTGAGTCCCTGCCCCTAGTGGCTCCCCGAAAACAGAAGGGAGGGAAAGACACACCACAGAGTTTGTGTCGTGGGCTGATACACGGGGCTCGGATCTGATGAGGTTGTGGATGGGTGACATGTGAGTGCTTTTTGGGGGGGGGCGCTCTATCCACCCAAGGTGCAGCAAGGTCCGTGAAAGACAATGAGCTGTTTTGCAAATATTTCCCCAGCCACAGCACCCTTTCTGCATTTCATGGTGCCACTTGTATAAAGGAGACCAAAGCAGAATTGCAGGCTAAACAGGGGCCCAGCAGGTCCCCAGAGCCCTTCCCCCATGTCCCGACATCCTCTGGGAAATGGCTCGAGCTCTGCAGACCCCAGCTTGCTGAGGGTCACTGGAGTTGGGGACAGGGCACTGCCCAGGGGCTCTGTGTCCACCGAGCTGTTTGGCTCTGAATCACTGGCCATTTCTGTCACAAACCTGTCTCGTGGCCCGCAAAACGGAAGCTGAGACTAGATGTGCTCGGGGTCCCATTAGAGCTCTCCGATTCTCTGACTGCATCTGGAACGGGGCTAAGTTTCAGCAGCCCAGGAGGCCGCAGGGCTGAGCTGCCCTAGACTCCACGCCTGGTTCTGCCGTCGGAAGGCCAGGAGGAGGGAAGGGACCCCGCCAGTGTCTCTGGAGGGAACGCTGTCGGGGGATGGGAAGGCAGGTGGGGCCGTGGCCCAGCTGCTCTCCCCTCCCCACCCCCTCCCCCTGCAGGAGATGCTGTAGAAAGACCAACACCACCCCTTCCTGGCCAGGGGGTTCCAGACCACCAGGAAGAAGAGCACGTGACCACCACCGCCGAGGGGCTGGCGGCCCTGGGCCCCTCAGGTACCTGCAGTTGCCTGGTGGGGGGCGGCCGGGCAGAGCCAGCTCCAGGGCCTCACCCACAGAGACACGGCCTCTGGTGAACTCCCGCTCAGGCTCAGTGGCCCTGGCTTCATCTCACCGGGTGCCCTCGGGAACCCAGGAGTCCCGTCAGGAGCACCAGTCAAGCAGGGGAGGAGAAAGAGAAGGGAGGGCTTGGGGGCACCTCTTCCTCCTGGGCTTTCTAGGAGCTTCTGCCCCCCCCCCCAGGAGGAAGGGCAGTGCAAGGAGCCTTCGGGAGCCTGGCTCCCCTGGGGCATTGACCTTGAGTCGGCCGAGAGCCCTGGCAGCGGGCAGCCTCCTGCCCACAGGGACGGTTGGCTTTCGGGAAGGAAAGCAGTTCTGTTGTCAAGGTTGTTTAACTGTCTGGGGCCTGGGTTCCCCTCTCCGCCGGCCACGATGGTGAGGGCGTGCGGCGTGGGGGCAATGCCTGGCAAATCCACCTTGCTCTGGAATGTGCCCTCCTCAAAGGCTCATTGTTTGGGGACTTGGTTCGAGAGGAGCCAAGAGGGTGATGCCACAGCGGCTCCCTGTGCACGTGTGTGCTCACGTGTGCGTGCCCTCACGTGTGCCTTCGCTGGGGGCTGGCTGACTTCACAGACTCAGCTCACCTCAGGGGAGAGGGGTAGCTCTGGATTTCTTCCGGCAAAGAGAGAGTCCCTGCAGCCCAGTGGAACAGTCTAGAGAGTGCGGGGTGGAGAAAGGGGCTGGCCCTCCCAGGGCTGAACCAGGGTGTCCTGCTGTCCTTTCCCAGGCCCCCTTTCTCTCTCTGTGCTTAGTGCACTGCTCCAGGGATGGTCCTTGTCCCCCTCTGCTGGGCAGGCAAGAGGTGCTGGGTTCAGGAGCTCCCTTGAGGATTCTCTGACAAGGAAAATGGGTCTGGAGGCAGGGACCGGGCTGAGGAGCAGGAGGAAAAGCCCACAGCAGTTCTCAGCATCATGGGGGGGACAGACCCCTCCCTTGCAGTCACCATCCACAGCTTAATCCTCCTTCTCCCCTGCTTTCCCCCAATCTTACCCTTCTGGGAAGATATTTAGAACCAGGCAGGGGGTCCCCACAAGGCCCCTGCACTGATGCAAACTTGGAGCCAGGCCAGGGACAGGGTAACCTTGCAAACAGGCCCATTTAGCAAAGGCTGTGAGGTCCTGCTGTGGACCAACACAGGCCTCGTCCCCTCCCTTGGGTCTCCAGAGGTACCTCGTGCTGTGGGGCAGGGTGGGGGGCCCTGGGCGGGTGGGCTTACGTCAGAGACCTCAGGGCAGACACAAGGCTGCCAGTGCCTCTCATGCATTTGGTCACATGTCCAGTCAGCACACTCTACGCGCCAGGCACTTTTCTAGTATTGAGTCCACAGTTCAAAAAAGCTAGCCTTTATGCTGTCTCAGTGCTGAGTCTGGGCAAGTCGACAAACTATTCCTGAACTCAGCATGTCTTCCCACTTTTTACCCCATAACCACCACCCAGGGCAGCCCCTGTTTGAATTATTTCAGTGGGTTTCGAAGAGCCCCCTGTGCCTCCCCGCCCAGTCCATCGGCCTTTTGCTGCCTTTCTGAGCATGGCAAGATGCATGGTCTTTCTGAGATAGCTCCGATCGTACCCCACCTTGCAGGACCCCCTTTCTCAGAGACCTGTCTCAACATGGCATTCAAGGCCCTGCTCAGTTGGCCCCAGCACCCCCTCTCCTTTCTCCCTCTGGCAGGTGTCCCTCAACACCCTACTTATCAGCTCTATCTGTCTGGGGGAAGGGAAGCTCTGGGGATTGTGGGCGAGAGCTATGCCCTTATTCAGGGAGAGGGCAGGCTGGGGGCCTCAGCAGGGGAGGCCCTTTGCTGGGCCAGGGGAGCCCACTGGGTCTCAGTCAAAGGGATACACTACTGTGAGATCCATCCTGGGACTCGGGGTCCTGGGAGGAGTGCCATGGGGTTTTACACAAGGCCATGCTAACAAGGATATGGGAGGGTCCAGCCAGGAATGGAGCAAGGCTTCTGGGAGTCCTCGGAGGCCCCTGTGCCCTGCCCTCACAGTCTCCCCATCCTACTCCGCAGCCTTTGTCTGTCCTCACCCCCACCATAACTCTGCTTTGCTCTGCCTCCCACAGGCATCGACAGATGTGCTGCTGGAGCCACCAACATCTGTGGGCCCGGCACCTGCGTGAACCTCCCAGATGGATACAGATGCATTTGCAGCCCCGGCTACCAGCTGCACCCCAGCCAGGCCTACTGCACGGGTATGCCCTGGGTCACCCTGGGCCCACTCAGGGGTGGGGGACAGAGTCAAGCGTCTAGCAGAAGGTCCAAGCGGTGCTGTGTGGTCAAAGAGTTGAAGAAGAGTACTAGCCCTGCAGACAAAAACTATCTTAATTGTGGGGGAACAAGTCTCTGGGAGCACTGTCTGATGAGTCTCCAGGACTCCAAGAGAGTAGGAAGCCCCCATTGACCAGGGCCTGGAGCCATCACCTCTGAGATCAGCAACCACCCCCCCAGCCATCTTGTTGCCTACACAGCAGACCAAGGCCTACCCTAGTTGGAAATGTCTCCACCGATCCCCACCCCTCAAGAATTTGACACAAGAGAGAAACATCCACTGTGCCTTGAAGGACAGGAAGTGATCAGGGGTCACTGGGGGAGGGCGGCATGGGGCAGGAAGGAAGTGCTGGGCCACTGCCCCAGGCCCTTGGTGCCTGAGTGGGCCCTATGGGCAGACTTGGTGACCCCAGCCTTAGAGATTTTTCATCTCCACGGCCTCCTGTCCTCCCTCATCCCCTCCCTGACCCATAGCACCATCCCCAGTCCAGCTCCTAGCATGGGCAGGTTGATGACAGGTGCCCAAAGAAAGGTCCCCCTGACCTCCCTCCCCACCTTCCTCTGCTCAGATGACAATGAGTGTCTGAGGGACCCCTGTGCGGGAAGAGGGCGCTGCGTCAACCGAGTGGGTTCCTACTCCTGCTTCTGCTACCCTGGCTACACGCTGGCCACTTCGGGGACCACGCAGGAATGCCAAGGTAAGCGAGCCTGCCTGCATCCCTGGGATGGGCCCAGGACCCCATGCAGAGTGTTGAGGGGGAAGAGGGTCGGGGCATTCACAGCACCCAGCTACTGCACTGCAGTGTGTGCAGCACAGGGGCTGTGAGAACGGAGAGTCAGGGCTCTCACCTGGACCCGAGTGGAAGCCGACCCCTATGCTGAGACCAGACCGGAAGGAGAGGTTCAAACCTGAAAGACAGCAACACTCACCAAGGCCCCAAGGAGGTGTGGCTGGAGCTTAGAGTGTGAGAGGGTCAGGGAACATGGCTGGAGATGAAAACTAAAAGTCTAGTCCCCGAATTCTGAGTGACTAGGAGCTGCTTCCATTTTGGGTCAGGAGGTTTAAGTGTGAGGACATCAGCTGGGACTCCTGGCAGACAGGGGAGCGGGAGTGCCTTTGCAAGAGGGTTTCCCCCAGCTCAGAGAGCCTGGAAGTCTTCGTGCTTCCCTGGGGAGGCGCGGCCCCCTGCTCAGGGCCCTTGGCAAAGTGGCTTCCAGCCCAAACCCCTGAATATCCAGCACTTGTGCTGAGATACACAGCCTCCGCGTACATTTTTATGACTGAGCTCACAGAGGTATGAAGCAGCGCTTTCCAAGCAGTGCCCAGAGGTTATGCACAGAGGGAAGCCTCACCCGGAGGATGGCACTGCTGTCCTTGAGGCTCGCGTGGCTGGTTCCAACCGGGGCAGCCCATCACTCCCTCACAGCTCCCTCCTGGAGATCTGGAAGCTGGGCGTCCTCTCATGACCATAGCCCCCAGGTCCTAATCCCCTGAAGATCCGGTCTGCAGAGACCAAGGCCGTGCAGGTGCCCTGATGGAGAAAAGGGGAATAGAGGCGAAAACCAGCTAACTTAATCAGAGTGGGAGAATTTCACATGACCTTCACTGGCACCAAGTGTTAAGCACGTGCGAGCCAGGCTCCATGTGAGCTCTGGGCTCCTGCAGTGAGTTGGGTGTGAGCGCGTGGTGCGCGGGATCCAGGTGAGGAAGCCACTGGTTCTCTGTGGAAGGTGCAGTCGGGTTCGCTGAGGGAGCATTGGGGCTGGGGCGGGAGGGTCCCAGGCAGCATTTCGTGAGCGCTTCGGAATGCAGACACTGTCCTAAACCCTTCCTCCCATCAAGCTCATCAGCCCACCCCTGGGCGGTAGACAGCCTTACCCCATTTTATAGGTCAGTAAACCAAGGCTCAGAGTGCTGAAGTCCAAATCCCCGGGACCTCATAGCTAGCTGGAGCAGAGCTAGAAACAGAATCAAAGTCATTCTGGCCCCAAAGCGTGGTTGGCTTCCAACGCGCTCCCTTCCACGCGCTGGGAAGGAAAGGAGGAAGCAGAGTATCCCCGGAAAGGAAACCGTTTCACCAGAGCGCAGAGTGGGAATAATGATAAATCCAGTGTGACTAGAGCGTGGGGTCTGAGGAGGAAAGGACAGGGGCCGAGCCTCTAGGTGAAGCCGGGGGGTGCCTGGCTGAAGTGTTCGGACCCCGTCCTGCAGGCAGTGAGCGGCAGGAGAGGTCTGTAAGCAGAGGGTGGCCAGAGCACGAGCAGGCTTTCTAGGCCGTGACTCAGCAGCGCAGCTCGGAACAGCGTGGGGGTTGTGAGGGGAGAGGCTGGGGACAAGGGGGCTTCTCTGGGCTTTGTTGCATGGCAGGTGTTGGAGGCCAGAGGCCCCGCCTGGGGCACCAGGCTGGGGACAAGCAGTGGCTGCTTCAGGGAGTGGGGTCACCGGGGCAGGTTGTCTCTGCTGGCCCCAGCAGCTAGGGAGGGAGCCCCAGGTAGCTGCTCTTGCCTCTCCCAGGGGGGCTCGGTTGCTACTTGCTGGGCCCCTACTCAGGATAACACCCACTTGCTAAATTCTGCCAATCTTATAAAGCAGTAGCTCATTATTTAATTATGTGTGAATAATTTCATTAACTTATATAATTAATTAATAAAAATTATAACCATTTCTGGAATTAAAATTAATATAAGTAATGGACCAATATAAATTATTTGAACATTAGATATTTTTAAAAACATTTACTTTACCAGTAAGTGTGAGCATATCTTAATACATTAGGCATTGAGTTTCTTGATCTTTCCTATTTTTTGCTCAGTTTTTCAGCAGTTGCTGGTTTTACTTGTGACACCTTGGGAGTCCCTTACACATCACAGACACTTGCCTGGATGTAGATATTCTGAGTCTCTCATTTCGCCCCCTTCCACAACCTTACCCACAGGTCCTTTTTAAAGAGAAATCCTTAATTTTCATGTGTTGAAATTAACCTTTTTGCCTTATTTCTTATACTTTTGGGGCTTGAGTTAAGAAGTCCTTTCCAAACTGTAAGCTACAAAGATATCCTTCTACACTTTTTTTTCTTTTACATTTTATTTATTTATTTGACAGAGGAAGATCACATGTAAGCAGAGAGGCAGGCAGAGAGAGAGAGGGAAGCAGGCTCCCTGCTGAGCAGAGAGCCCGATGCAGGGCTCGATCCCAGGACTCTGAGATCATGACCTGAGCTGATGGCAGAGGTTTAACCCACTGAGCCACCCAAGCGTCTTCTTTCTGCACATTCTTCCACTGAAGTTAGAGTTTCACCTTTTACAGTCTGTTTGAATCCATCTGAAGTCCATCTTCCTATGGGCCCTAAGCTCTGTTTTCTTCCGTTCCCCTGACCATATTTCTCCATAAAGCAAGTCTGTTTTCTCAGCCTCATCCCCCGTCCAAGTTCTTCATCGAGGGCCCACATGTGGCTCTGGCTCTGAGTTCCCTTTCCTCGCCCACTGGGACCACAGCTTCTCAGAGAGAGGACTAGTTCTTTCAGAAATGCCTAGAGAGTGATTCAGATGCAGGTTCCGGTGCTGCTGGGGCAGAGTCTCCAGTCTCGGGCCTGGGGCAGGGGGGTTACACCTTCTGCCGGGGAGTCTGCTGGGCACTGCAGTGTTACAAAGTACTGCTCAGATAAAAAACACCGTCCATAACCACATGGTTAGTTTTCCATTCACGCAACAAGCACTTTCGGGGGCTCTGAACTGAGGACATTAGGATGAGGGACAGTCTCAGCACTTGGGGAGAAAAAATCAAGTAAATGAACAGTTACTATAATAGCTGGGTCTTAAGGGAACCCTGGGAAGGGGCATAGGGGGTTGGCAGGGAGAGGTCAACCTCTCCTAAGAGAAGAGCTGAAGAGAGCCAACCCCAGGGGCAGGAAGCCACTCAGGGCAAGAGAGTATCACACGCCCAAGCTCAGAAGCGGGTCCTGTGTGGCTGAGGCTGGGACATGGGGCTAAAGTGGGTGGAGCAGACAGGGGCCAGATCATGAAAGATCTCACATGCTAGGCCTAGGAGATCAGATTTATAGGGTGGGTTTAATGCCAGAGTAGTAATAGCTAACATTTCTTCAGTGCTTACCTCGTGCCACTCAGCTAGGCCCCCCACTAGGATTATCTCATTTAATCTGCACAGGGACCCGGAGGAGAGTTTGAACCAGTGCCTGGGGAGGTGGGAGACTAAGGTAGATTCTCCACTGATATGATGTGGGGGCAAGGAATGGGGAGTGGCCAAAGCTACCTGGAGGTGATCAGTTGAACCAGTGCTTGAAATGGGAGTAGGACTGCTGACCACTGAGGCAAAGAAAAGTACCCCACGTGGGGTCATCTGTGTGGCCGGACTGGTGGGGATCAGCAAACGCAGCGAGCCTGGGGCCAGGTGGCAGAGGCCTTGGGAGCCAGGCAGAAACAGCAGGAAACCCCGGTAGGGCGTAGGCAGGGGGTGCCATGACCCAGGTCGGGCTTTTGAGCCGCTGTGGGGCACAGGGACACTGCGGGATGATGGCGTAAACTGCTTCACGGGATCCGCAGCTGCCTGAGATGCTCCTCTCTGGCTCGTAAAGCCCTAACTTCCAGAAGGCCCCTAGGAACCCCAGGAGCAGGCCTCTGGAGGATGAACGGGGGTCAGGAGGAGGATTTTATTGGCCTCAGATCATGCCATCTGACCTCAAAAGTAGCCCTTGTCTCAGGGTGAGGATACAGCTTTGAGGGTCCCCAAGGCCCCCCAAAGTAGCATCTGCGGGGAGAAAGGCCCTCAGGGGTTTACAGAGGCCTGAGCCAGATCAGTCTCAGACTTGCCACCCACCCCCACCCCCACCCCCACCCCTGTCATCCTGGGATGGGGTGCATTTCCCAGGGGCCTCAGCATGGCGTCCTTGTGTTCCCGAGCGATGCCCCAGGACTCCCTGCAGGGCTGGCCCAACTCATGACTTCCCTGTGTGTTCACAGACATAGACGAGTGTGAGCAGCCTGGGGTGTGCCACGGGGGACGGTGCACCAACACGGAGGGCTCGTACCACTGCCAGTGTGACCAGGGCTACATCATGGTCAGGAAGGGACACTGTCAAGGTAAGAAATGAGATCAGGGAGCACAGCCAGCGGCCCCACCACCTCTCGGTCCTTCCCAGGTGCTAGCTGCCCCCACCCCGCCTTCCAGCTTGTCTCTGCCTCGGACCTCGCGAGGCCTTCCATCCCTTCCGTGATGGTGTCCCATCTGCCTCCCAAAGCAGGGGAGCTCAAGCAACATCACATACGTGAGACCCCGGGAACAGCCCTCGCCTGAGCCACACCGCTCTCCTGTATGATGGAGGAGACGCTGGTCTCTCTGGGAGGAGCTTGGGGACTTGACCAGGGCCCACTTGCTAAAGCTGGTTAGGCTGTGAGCTCCTCGGGCTTGGACCCCATCCTTAGAAGACTCACGTGCAGACACCGGAGGAATGTGCTGTGATGGATAAATGTTAGCAAATGCCAGCTGAACGAGTGAGTGAGTGAAGAATGAATGCATGAGCCCTGATCTTTGTGTTGTTTCCCGGGCCCTGCTGAAAGGCGGCCGCGACATTGCTGTGTGGGCTCCTCCCAGGCTGGCTGGAAGCTGCTACTATCCCGCCAGCTCCTGGCAGCACCGCCCCCTCCTTGCCAGGCTGGGCTGTGCGAGGCTTGCAGGAGGCCTGCGCTATATGCTAAGACTGGCTGAGACAGGAAGGAAGCGGGGTAAGGCAAGGTTCCCTCTGGAAAGAAATCCTGCCCTTGACCCAAGTTTAGGACTAGCCACCTACCAGCCTCCAGGTTTTACCTGGCCAGCACTTGGCCTGGTTTCACAGGGTCCTGGAGCTGAATACCTTGTGAAGGGAGGTGTCCCCCTTTCCAGTGACATTACCAGGAAGCCAAGTCCAGAGTTCTAGAAGGTCTTAGCAAAGGGGAGAGCCAGCTGGGAGTGGAGGACAGATGGCTCTCTTTCTGCAGCACCCCGGGGGTCACCTTCTCCTCTCAATGTCTCCCTCTTGGTGCTCTCCCGGTAACACCCTGGCCTGCCCCCAATCAAAGCCAAAATGTACTCTTTGTTCTCATGAGCATGATGGAGTCAGAAAGCCTGGCATTTTCCAGGAGAATGGAGAGTGAGGGAGTTTGCTTTTTGGTGGGTGTCTTCTGTGTGCCAGGAGCTAGCTGTGTGAGGACTTACAGATTACCCATAATAGATAGATTACCTCGTTTAAGCATGACAACAGGACAAACTTGACATTAGACTTCATTTTTTTTTTTTTTCATTAAAAAAAAAAAAAGTAAAACTAAAGGAGATGAACCAAGAAAATACCAGGACACTAAAAAGACCAGATTTATACTAAGCAGTCCACGATATAGGCATAGGCTCTGGTGGAGACGGGCCTGGATTGGCTCATCTTGACGCCTAAAAATGGAAACCATAAACCATCTCACAGGCCCTGGTGAGGACCAAGTAAGACAGTACGTGGAAGACCTGCAGTGCCCAGGGGGTAGCATTTCTATATGAAGGCCCCATTCCTTTTCACCTCTAGACTCCCCCCATGCTCCAGTCCATGCCTCTGGTGGTCCCCTTCTCACCAGGAGGAAAAGTTCTCAGACACACACAGCAGCTGGGAGTTCAGGATGGGTTGCCGGCCCCGGGCGACACTCAGGCTGCTCAAAGACAGCCTGATGTAGCCTGCAGACTTCTCCAGGTTTCCATCAGGAACCACAGACCTAGCCATCACCCCGGGAGCCTGGTCAATTTCCTCTCTCTCTCTTTCTTCTCTCTCCAGCTGAGAAACCACTCTGCTGTCCACTTCAACTCAGGTCTCTGGTGGAAGGCCCAGATATTCTGGACAGTGGCCCATCCAAAGTCTCAGTGGCATTTCTGTCGTTCCCACGAAAAGGGGTAGACCCCGTGCAGACTACCAGGCCTTTCCTGCACCCCAACCGCATCCAAATTTCTCCAAGCTTCTGGCCCTGGAGCACCCTGTGCTCTCACAGGAGCAGGGACTGGCCCGCTTACATTTCCCTCATGCAAAGCCTAAAGCCCTGGTTACGGAAGAGCCAGGGTCTTCCCAGGGTACAGACAAGTTGGCAAGCTGGCCCCAGGGGCACCTCTTTCCCTGGGTCTCCTGGGGTCTCTTCAGCAGCCTCATAACAAGAGGGTGTGAAACTTTAGTCATGTGGTCTCATTCTTTGGTGAGCAAACATTCCAGCTGTGCCCCAGCCATGGGCTAGCGATAAGTAAGACAGATAGCTCCTGCCCCCGATGACCAAACCATGAGAACCTACCAATATATACAGTAATTATAGACTAAAATTCAAACCCTAGTCTAATCAGAATGATCTGGCTCCCGTCCACATACAAGCAGGACTGGTAGAACAGCTCCAGGGTATCTGGTGACATTAGAATCTGTGCCCTTAACACCGGACTATTCAGAAGTCAGAAGAATCTGCTTCATCTGGAATCTTTATCCAGCGCCTTCCAATGGGCTCGGCAGATGGCTCTGTGACGTCCGCTCCCATTGGGGAGAGCCTTCCCTCTCCCACGCACTCACAGACCTCTCCCATACAGTGATCACCAGTGGGGGTTCTGGTCTGAGGGAGGAGGCCAGCAGTGGGGGGCGCCGGGACAGACTAGGTTACGCTGCATTAACAACCCCAGCCTTCACGGCTTAGAACACAGCCAGGTTTATATCCGACCAATGCCGCATGTCCATCATGTCCATCATGGGTCAGCTGGGGGTTATGCCCTACATTTCCAGACTCTAGAACTCGCCAGAAGGAAGAGCCAGTATCTTTTTTTTTTTTTTTAAGATTTTATTTATTTATTTGTCAGAGAGAGAGCGAGCGAGAGCGAGCACAGGCAGACAGAGTGGAAGGCAGAGTCAGAGGGAGAAGCAGGCTCCCTGCGGAGCAAGGAGCCCGATGTGGGACTCGATCCCAGGACGCTGGGATCATGACCTGAGCCGAAGGCAGCTGCTTAACCAACTGAGCCACCCAGGCGTCCCGGAAGAGCCAGTATCTTGAATGTGGCCAGTCTCCATGGGAAAAAGGAACCGCACTCTTCAGAGGGCTCACAATTATGCTTTGGTCTGTAAATGACCTACTTCTTGGCTCCTGAGTGGCACTAAGGCCCTGGTCCCACCCAACCACAAAGAGCCAGAGGGCACGAGCCCACCCTGGCCCAGCAGGGCGAGAGCTGGGATCCTGAGTGAACAGCATCAGTACCACGACTCCCCTCATGCCCAGCCTAAGAAATTGGGTGCACCACCTCCATGAATGTGCCCAGAACAGACATGAGGGCTCTTTGCTCCCGCTAAATCTAACCCCCTTCATGCACTGCCTGATGCCTGCAGGAGAGATCCAAATACCTCAATTTTCTCAGTGTGGCCTTAGAAAAGGGTCCTCACCTCTGCCTCTTTATCTCCCTAAGCAGGGATTGCTTATCATTCCCAATGGCTTTGTCCATCTTCCTCTTGTACCTCGGCCAAGGCCCTGAGGCCATGATGCTGGCTGCTGTCTCCTGGACGGCCAAAGTCAGTGGTCCTAGATCCTTTCTTCCCCCTCCTCTATCTAATTCTCTCCATCCCTGTCTTTCCAGAAACTCTTAGAATAGGTTAGTTACCCCAGGGTCACCACAGCCCAACCAAGGGCTCTTGGCTACCCTCTTTGTAGAGATGAGCCTTATCTCAGTGTCCCTGAGATTGCTTCGGGGTTCTGGCTCTCTCCTCGCAGATACCCACCCGGATAACCACCTGCCCTGTTTATCTCTTCCTCTTCTAGACCCTCAGGGTCAGATTTTGGCCTTGAGAGGGTCCCAGTTTCCTGGGACAGAGGGCTTTGGTGTGGCCTGACTTCTGCAGATCAAACAGCCTCAAGGGAGACTCATTTTCGTTCTTCACATCAGGGCCCATGTCCTGTTCGGTAACAACAGCTGCTGGCTTTCGCCCTCTGCAGAAGGCCTGTGTTCCGACCCCTGGCCCTACATCCTGGCTTGCTTCCATGGGTGTTGAGTAGGTCTTCCTCCTGGGCAGGAGGGTTTCCGAAGCTGCCTAAACCAGAAACTTCCTCCAGGAGAAAGACAATTACCATTTAGGAAGAGTAAATCCTCTCAATTCTTCTGGAGGTCAATCATCTGTCACAGACAGGGCCTGGGAGCCTCAACACGGAGCCAGAGGCCCATCACATCCTCCCACAGTCCCAACCCCGAGTTCAAGCCCTGTGTTAGACCTCCCTAACTCAGCGCGCATCCCGTGTGCCCTGAGTGATAGACTTCTGGGTAGGCCAGGTTGCGTCAGGAAGAACGTTGCCTACAGTCTCCGTCTTTCTCTCTCTGTCCTCTGTCCTCTTCCTTGCTGTCATTCTCCCCAGACTGGCTGCTCCTCTCCCTCCTCGAGTCCCCTCTTCCCCTGCTTGTCTGATGGGTGCCCAGGCTCGCCCTTTCTGACTCTCTCCTGGACCTCACCAGACTGGGTGCTGGGTGGTTCTGAGCAGGAACAAAAGTCTCCAGCCAAGAAGCCTTGCCAGCCTCCACCCGGGACTCCGTATCAGCCGCGGAATCTGGGGTTCCTCTGAGACTGGGGGTTATCCTCGGTCCTCTCCTGGTGTAGGAAAGTCCATTCTGCCTCTGTGGCCCAGCCGGCTCTCTGTCCTGGGGCCTGTGGGACCTGCAGCATAATGCATACACAATCTCAGCTCTGCAGAGGGTGGGAGGCACCCAGGCAGACACGAAGGCTCTTCCCAGGAGCCCAGCTCACAAAGCAGAGCTCTCCCCCCCCCCCCGCCCCGTCCCAGAGCTAGTGGTGACCCCGGCCTCTTGCCCCACCCAGGGAGTCTCCTTTCTAAAGTTCTTCTCTCTCTCTCTTCCCTGCAGGACAGTGGGTGGGAGGTGGAGCTGGGAACACTGGACGGCCCTCACTTTCTCCTAGTTTCCATCTGTCGGAGCCCGGCAACCCTCTCCCCACCTCACAGAGCCACCCACGTGCTGTGGCTCCCAGGGATGACGGAGGGAGGGGATGTTATTTTGCAGATATCGACGAATGCCGTCACCCTGGCACCTGCCCTGAAGGAAGATGCGTCAACTCCCCCGGCTCCTACACGTGCCTCGCCTGTGAGGAGGGCTACCGGGGCCAGAGCGGGGGCTGTGTAGGTGAGGGCTGCTCGCCGAGGCAGTGAGAGGGCTGTCTGGCCTTGGGACCCCTGGTGGAGCCCACACACGGGGAGGGGAAGAGACGGGCCGGGGGAAGTGGCTTGGAGGCTGTTGTCCTCCCTGACCTGGCTGGGCTCCCGGGTGACGCTGGCCGTGACATGGGTGTGCTTCAGTGACTGCTGCTCTGCCCTCTGAATCAGCTCGGGTGGGGGCCCCTTTGGCTCCTTGGCATGTCCATCCGGGAGCTATGGCCCAAGGTCCCAGGAGCTTCTGTGGCCGGATCCTGCCGGGAAGAATGAGTTGCCCAGAGTCTCAGGAAGAGGCTGAGATGATGGTGTGAGCTGGCAGCCAAGCCCTGCCGTGGCTTATGGGCAGGAGGGGCGTTCCGCTCTTCGGCAGCCCCACAGCAATGTCTGAACAGCAACACCTACCTGAACGGGGCCGGGGGGGGGTCTTCTCCCCCCAGGGGGCTGCTTGTCAGCTGTAGAAGGAATGTTCTTTCCCATCAGTCCCTGCTGGAAGAAGGGCCCAGGGTTCAGAATGCCAGGAGGGACTGAATTGTGAATAGATGCTTTGAGGCTCTGGGGAGGGCAGGCAGTTCCCAGGCCCTTGAGCCTGCCGCTCAGCCACCCGGGCGCTGGTCGGCCTCTCTGCATTGCCATTGCCCGCTCGCCTACTGAAGCTGCTTGTTGGGCTGGGAACATGGAATCATACCCGTTTGGTTGGCAAGCAGGAGGCCAGAAAGGTTTAGATCCACTGTAAGGTGAGTCAGGGGTCTTGGACACGTCATCCTGGGTGTCCTCAGATGGGCCAAACCAGCCTCAGGGCTGGAGGCCTGGCTCCCTTTTCTAGGACATACGCAGAGTGCTCTGTGTGTTTTGTTTTTGTTTTAAGATTTTATTTATTTATTTGTCAGAGGGAGAGAGAGAGAGAGCGAGCTCAGGCAGAGAGGCAGGCAGAGGCAGAGGGAGAAGCAGGCTGAGCAAGGAGCCCGATGCGGGACTCCATCCCAGGACTCTGGGATCATGACCTGAGCCGAAGGCAGCCGCTTAACCAACTGAGCCACCCAGACATCCCACAGAGTGCTCTGTGTGACCAGACAGAGCCACAGTGGGCTCAGGCGGGAAGGGCACGCTGGCCTGCCTAGGTGGGTAGGGCCGGGAGCAGGACCCACCTCACTGCCTTCCCAGGGTGGCCTGTGCCCCCTATGAATGCTGATTCCCTGGCCTCATCTTTAAGATGCCCTAAGCATGAAGGGGACTGCATGAAGGGCAGGAGGCCGGCCCGCCATCTTGGACTTCTCTTCCACAGATGTAAATGAGTGTCTGACCCCCGGGCTCTGTGCCCATGGAAAGTGCATCAACCTGGAGGGCTCCTTTAGATGCTCTTGTGAGCAGGGCTACGAGGTCACCTCAGATGAGAAGGGCTGCCAAGGTACAGAGATGCTAAAGCACCTTCCTCTACAGGCAAACCGGCCGGCAGCTCCTTCCCTCTGCACACTCCCTCCCAACCCAGCCCTGCGCCCACATCCCTAGCCTTGCCGACGCAGCCACCCATCCTGCCAAGACCCGTCCTCCGCCCTACCCCTGCCCGCCTGTCAGTCTCCGGCTGTCCCGCCACGTCTATCCTGCCCAGCCCCACACAGAACTCCCTGGCCTGTTTCAGATGTCAATGAGTGTGCCAGCCGGGCCTCGTGCCCCACAGGCCTCTGCCTCAACACTGAGGGCTCCTTCACCTGCTCGGCCTGTGAGAGTGGCTACTGGGTGAACGAGGACGGCACAGCCTGTGAAGGTAACCCTGGGGAGGGGCAGGCAGAGGGGGACGAAGAACATAGCCTTCTTACCTCCCAAAGAACATTCTGTTCGTCGCCCAGCTTTGGGCTGATGCTGAGGGTCTCCAGGCTAGACCGGAGGACCTTAGAGATGGACTTGGCCCCAAGGAGAGCATCTATTGTTATCATCCCCAAGTTTGGAGGTGATGACTGGAGAAAAAAAAGGGAGTCACAGAGACCAGAGGGAAGCTGATGGGAGAGCCGCCCCCAGAACATTCTGGGGAGAGCAGGACGAGGGTTGCCCCACAGAAGGCCCACAGCCAGGGCCTGCCCCTCCCCAGGGGCCCGGAGAGAGGCCCACAAGCTCACAGAGGGAGGCCAGAGGTGGGGGGAATCTCCCTGTCAGGTGAGGGGAGCCCTCCCAGGCCCCCAGGGTGACTGGCTTGGCCATCTGCCGCAGACCTGGATGAGTGTGCCTTCCCGGGAGTGTGCCCCTCAGGCGTCTGCACCAACACGGCTGGCTCCTTCTCCTGCAGGGACTGTGAGGCGGGCTACCAGCCCAGCGCCCTGGGCCACACCTGTGAAGGTGAGAGCTCCCTTCGCCCGTCACCATGAGGGAGGGGAGCACGGGGCGGGGTGGGGGGGTGCATGTTCTAGAGACTAACCCACCACCCTTAGAGAAGGGAGTGACCAGACACAGCAGGGGCTGCTTCCGGGCCAGGGGCCCCTCTGTCCACCTCGGTCGGGTGAGCTGGGGACAGCCATCCTTGCCCCTCCCTCAGCAGTAACTGGAAAGACAACTGCCAGTCGGGGTCTGGGGGCTGATGAGCCACTAAATTTGTTCCATGTCCGGCCTTCGTGGGTTCTCTGTAAGGGTGGGAGCTGGGGGTGGATTTTGGAAAACATCCGCCTGGACCAGGTGGACTAGGCCACCTTCAAGCGCCTAGTTTCTGTGACCTCAGGTTCTCGGCATCGGTTTCCTTCTCTGAGTTCTCATTAGTCTTCCCGTTGCTTCTCAGTAAAATCTGAGCTCTCAGCCCTGACGAGGGCAGCGGGTTTGGCTGCCCTAGGCTGGGGTTGCGGGCAGAGGCTGAGCGTCCCCGGGGACACCGTGTGGTTAGCCGGAGAAGCCCAGCAGAAGGCACTGCAGTCATGCTGCTCCCCAGAGGCTCCCTGGCCAGCTGTGCTGCTGCACAAGGGGCCGATGCCTGTCTGGGTCCAGACTCCCCCAGCAGGGGACGGGCCCTCTGGAGAGCTCCCCATCGGTTCCTGTCCTTGGGAGGTGCTGCCATAGGCCGCCTTGCTCCCTTGTGACCCTGCAGATGTGGATGAGTGTAAAGACTCCCAGGGCAGCTGCCAGGGAGGCGAGTGCAAGAACACGGCTGGCTCCTACCAGTGCCTCTGCCCCCCGGGCTTCCAGCTGGCCAACGGCACCGCGTGTGAGGGTGAGCGGCTGTGTGTGCCCGTCGGACCCTGTGAGCGGTGGGTGTGGGAGGGGAGGTGGCAGCACGCCTGGGAGACGCCACTGCCTGCCTTCTCCTTGCAGATGTGGACGAGTGTGTGGGAGAGGAGTACTGTGCACCCCGTGGCGAGTGCCTCAACAGCCACGGGTCCTTCTTCTGTCTCTGCGCACCAGGCTTCGCCAGCACAGAGGGGGGCACCAGCTGCCAGGGTGAGAAGCCAGCTTGGCCATGTCCAGTCGCCAGCAGCAGGGACATACAGTGCTCCCGGGGGTGGGAGGCTGAGCGATGACAGGGAGCCAGGCGTCAGGAAGGCGCTGAGTCTTCCAGCAGGGCCTCTCCGCAATGTCTACGACAGACAGGTGCCCTCTGAACCCTTTGAGTGGCACCCATCTGCCCTTCATAGGGCCCCCATTCCAGGGCTCCTGCCTGCAATCTGGCCTCTGGCTTCCAGCTCAGAACTCTTCCTCAGATCTCTGAGCCCCGAGCTGCCCTCTGGCTCTCCTCCAGGCTGCTTTGGGCCGCTGGGCCATGTGGCTGGGTCTGCTGACGGAGGTCTCTGTTCTAGATGTGGATGAATGTGCAGTCACAGACCGGTGTCTAGGAGGACACTGTGTCAACACCGACGGCTCCTTTAGCTGTCTGTGTGAGGCCGGCTTCCAGCCCTCCCCAGAGAGTGGAGAGTGTGTGGGTAAGAGCTCCAGGGGGAACAGACGGGGCGCTGCCCCATGTCCGCCCACCTCCACCCCTGCCTGATCCTCAGCTTCCCGGGACCAGGAACTGCAGCTTCCAGGAAGCAGAGCACTTTCCACAGATTAATCATCTGATGGATAATGCATTTATTGAGTCTCTGCTGACTCAGGACCTATCCAAAGATGAATGAGGATAATCATAATCCTTGTGCCAGCAGAGCACACAATCTACTTTTTAAAGCCAAACTGATTCAACAGACATTTATTAAACCCCTGCTAGGTTCAATGTCTTTTGCTAGGACAAATAGACAGTTATGGACGATGTTGAAATTGAGCAAGGGAGACAGATAGGAAGACAATTTTCTGCAATACACTTCGGTGAAGGTTTTATATAAAGAGTATCATAAAGTACTCTGCCATAGGGAGAAGGGGGTGGGGTGGGGCAGCAGTGTCACAGGCAGCTAGGAGCTCAGTGCTTTCCTCCCATCCAAGTACTAACCAGGCCCGACCCTGCTTAGCGCTCAATGCTTTCCTAAATAGCATACGGTCCTCTACCTAGACAATCATCCCTGCTGGGTTAGGAGAAATGATCCTGAACTTGATGCTTTGGAGTTGAGATGAGCACAGTAATCTGTAACAGACCAAGGACCCCAAAGGTTGTGGGACATGACCTTATAATGCCAAGGGGGTGGGGCCGGAGCAGTGACCTGTCTATTTCTGTCCCCTCTCTTGGCGCTGGGGCCAGATATTGACGAGTGTGAGGACTATGGAGACTCGGTATGTGGGGCCTGGAGGTGTGAGAACAGCCCTGGCTCCTACCGCTGTGTCCTGGGCTGCCAGCCTGGCTTCCACATGGCCCCAACTGGAGACTGCATTGGTGAGTAGGAACCGGGAGGGCTGAGGAAACCAATTTTTCATGTATCCAGGTAGAAACGACTTTGTCCTGAGGACCCCGTTTTTGTAGCTGTTTGAAGTGTGCGTGTTTTCCACACAGCAGGGCTTGTAGAGAGATTGAAGAGGAATGACGATGTTCTTGAGTGTTCTTGTCCTGTGTTTACAAGTCACTTTTCACAGACCTTGGTGTGAACAGACCAAGTAATCCCAGCAAACAGAGCAAGAGTGTGCCCTATACTCTCGTCCCTACTGTCCCACAGACATAGATGAGTGTGCCAACGACACCATGTGTGGGAACCACGGCTTCTGCGACAACACTGACGGCTCCTTCCGCTGCCTCTGTGACCAGGGCTTTGAGACTTCGTCCTCAGGCTGGGACTGTGTTGGTGAGAAGCTGGCAGGCCAGCCAGGCTCTGGGCCCGGGAAGGGAAGGCCCATGGGTCCTTGGGCCCATCTTTACAGATCTTGGCTGTCCTGGATAGAGGCCCTAGGGTCCTGAAATGTTCAAGGTCACACGGCTCCATAATGGGTCCTCAGAGAGTGGGCAAGGAAGTCCACAGCGGATGCCCTGACCAGCTCGGTAGGAGAAGCGTGGCCATGTCCTACCAGCAGGGGGAGCCAGCACAGTAGTGAAGGCCACGGCCCATGTCCAGAGGCACGTCTGGAGAATGTGCACAGAGGGAGGAACCCTTCCTCTTGGTCCCTTAGTGACCCTTTTCTGCCACCCTTCTCCTCTTTCCCTTCTCTTGCTCTCTCATTTTTTTCCTGCTAACTCCCTCATGCTCGCCCCCGAGACCTAGCCCTAGCCTGTTTCTTCTGAGAGGATGAGGGGAGGATCTGCCCACTGGGTAGGAGGCAGAGGGCCGGGGGGCACCAGCTGCGGCTTCTCCACCCACAAGCCTGTCCTCGTGCCTGGCAGACGTGAACGAGTGCGAGCTCATGCTGGCGGTGTGCGGGGCGGCTCTCTGTGAGAACGTGGAGGGCTCCTTCCTGTGCCTCTGTGCCAGTGACCTGGAGGAGTACGACGCTCAGGAGGGCCACTGTCGCCTGCGGGTGGCTGGAGGTGAGCGCGCCCCATAGTTACCGTGTCATTACACATGAGCGCTCTGTGGCTTACAAAGTGGTTCCGCTGCTCTGGCTCCCAAGAGGGAGCCTGGGCCAGGCCCCGAGCCGTGTGGGCGAGGGTGCCACGTAGGACTGGAGGAGAACAGGGGAGGAGTCAGAGTATGGCAAATGTCAAGACAAGTGGATGTCTGTCCCAGGCCAGGGAATATCCAGGAGGCTCGGGGCTGTGACAGCCCTACAGGGGCTCGGAAGAACTGATGCCAACTTAAGGTGCCAAGGACTGCAGACTGAGCCCCCGGGGGACCCCAGGGAGCCCTTGAGGCTGAGCTGAACCTCACTCTCCCCTGTGCACCCCACCCCAGAGCTGTTGGGTGCAGCTTCTCTCCCCAGGCCGGACGAGGCCTCCTCTGACTTGGGGAAAAGCAAGCGAGACCCGGAACAAGGCGAGGTGGGGGGGCTGGGGTCCAGTGCGAGCTGAGGAATGGGGAGGCTGCCCGTATGGTATGCCACAGACCGGGGGAACCTCCCTGGTGGCAGGATGCTATACCAGAAAGAACACGGCTTTGGGCACCAGAGAACTGGGGTCAGGGCCACTTACAGCTGGAGGCCGTGGCAAGTCCCGTGGCTTCTCACAGTCTCAGCTGCCTCCCGTGTAAAGGCGGCTGATGATAAAATGCTGTCCAGAGCATCAAGTGAGACCATACAGGTGAAAGCATGGTGTACGCTTCCTGGTGCTATATAAATGTAAAGCCTTGAAAATAAATTCAAAAGCTAGGGTGCCCCAGGGGGCCAAAGACAGACAGTAATAAAGGGCGTCTAATCTCACACAGGTCAGAGTATTCCTGAGGCCCCGCCCGGAGACCACCCCGCAGGCCCCGTCCGCATGGAATGCTACTCCGGGCAGAACGGCCAGCTGCCCTGCTCCAGCCTTCTGGGCCGGAACACCACACAGGCCGAGTGCTGCTGCACCCAGGGTGCCAGCTGGGGAGATGCCTGTGCCCTCTGCCCAGCTGAGGACTCGGGTAAGGCCACCGACGGTTCCGAATCCTTAGTGTCAGCTCTGTAGGGTGACGCTGAAAAAAGGGGAGAGGGGAAGGGGGGCAGAGCCCTTCTGTTTCTAAGCTTGGATGCCTCCCTGCACAGCTGAATTCAGTGAGATCTGCCCCAGTGGTAAAGGCTACATCCCCGTGGACGGAGCCTGGATGTTTGGACAGACCACGTACACAGGTAACCTCCCTAGAGACCCTCCTCCCCCAACCCCACTCACCTGAAGGGGCCCACCCTGGTCCTCCAGGAGGCCCCGGAGG
This sequence comes from Mustela nivalis, assembly GCF_964662115.1. NCBI lineage: Eukaryota > Metazoa > Chordata > Mammalia > Carnivora > Mustelidae > Mustela > Mustela nivalis. Next base: position 15,462,070 of record NC_139025.1, on the reverse strand, counting down.
AAGTTCTGCATGTCGCCCCAGCCTCCCGCTCACTTCCCTCGTTCCTGTCCCAAGGCTGACTGCCTGCAGATGTGCAGCTGGAAGGTCTGACCTGAGCCCCCCCTGGAGGTGTCTGTACAACCCGACCTTGGTTCCTCGGCTCCCCTGAGGCTGAACCCTCCAGAACAATGCCAGGACTAAAGCAGTCACGGGGCACAGGGTTGGGGTGGGGAGTACGGAGACAGCTGCTTATCCTCCTGGCCCCACTTACAAAGCCAGAAACTTCAGGGAACCCAAACTCAAAGTGGGTAGTTCAGGTCTGAGCCCTTCAGTGCCCTAATCCTGAAGGTGGAGACAGAAAGAGAACAGAAACAGAAGTGTGCTTGCTATGTGCCAAGCACTATGTAAGCACCTAACTATATTAACCTTTTAATCTTCCTAACGGCAGTAGGAGGTTAAGTCATAGCAGCCGCATTTTTTCTGGCAGGAGACTGAGGCAAGGAGAACTCAAGCAAGTTGCCCAAAGACACCTGACTAGCAGGTGGCAGCGCCAGGATTCCCACCAGCAAGTCTGGCTCTGGAGCCCCTAGTCTTACGTTCTGCTTCATCCGGCTTCTCCCCTCATTTCTGCCCTCCCACAGATGCAGATGAGTGTGTGATGTTCGGCCCTAGTCTCTGCCAGAATGGCCGGTGCCTCAACACGGTGCCTGGCTACATCTGCCTGTGCCACCCCGGCTACCACTACAATGCCCAACGCAGGCGGTGCGAGGGTGAGGACGCGCTGCCCCCCCCCCCGGGCCACTCACCCAGCCCCCCCCCCCCCGCCGGCCAGCCCCATCCTTGCTGGGAGTCCCCACTGAAGCAGGGGAGCTGGAGGGGTTGTCCGGCTCGAATGTGAGCCCCTGCTGGAAAGGGATCCCCAGGGAGGGGCCTCCCAGGCGGGGCTGGAGCCGGGGAGGAGGGGGAAGCAGGGAGCTACTCTTCATTGTCAGTTACAAGAAAACCTCCTTCCATGAAGCCGGTCTGTGGGCAAGCTGCCTTCCTACCGCCCCACGCATCCCCTGACCTCTATGCCACCACAGATCACGACGAGTGCCAGGACATGGCCTGTGAGGACGGGGAGTGTGTGAACACTGAAGGCTCTTTCCACTGCTTCTGCAGCCCCCCCCTCACCCTGGACCTCAGCCAGCAGCGCTGCGTGAACAGCACCAGTAGCACGGGTCAGTAGGCTGGAGTGGTGGGGCGGCAGGGAGACTGGACCTGGGCCGGGAAGGCTCACGTGCCTCTGGGCCCTGTGCCACCAGACGACCTGCCTGACCATGACATCCACACGGACATCTGCTGGAAAAGAGTCACCAATTATGTGTGCAGCCAGCCCCTGCACGGGCACCGCACCACCTACACAGAATGCTGCTGCCAGGACGGCGAGGCCTGGAGCCAGCAGTGTGCCCTCTGCCCCCCCAGGAGCTCTGGTGAGAAGGGTGACCCGTGCCCACTCGGAGGGAGGGGCCCCAGGGAAGGGCCCTCACCTTGGAGGGAGGGATTTAGAAGGAGGAGAGCAATTAGTGTGGCCCTGTCTCCCATCCCTATTGCTTGGGGACAAAGCGGGGCAGGGAGTGGGGTGGGGAGAAGAGCAGAGCCAGGAACTCCCGGAGGGGACCAGTCCCAGCCCGTTCCCTCTCCCCAGGCAGTGAGCTGGGGAACAGCACACCAGGCCTTAGCTACCAGGAACTTGGCAGCTTCCTCTCTCCCTCCTCCCTGCAGAGGTCTATGCTCAGCTGTGCAATGTGGCCCGGATTGAAGCCGAGCGGGAGGCGGGGGTCCACTTCCGACCAGGCTATGAGTACGGCCCTGGGCCCGAGGACCTGCACTACAGCCTCTACGGCCCTGAGGGGGCCCCCTTCTACAACTACCTGGGCCCTGAGGACACCATCCCAGAGCCAGCCTTCCCCAACACAGCCAGCCGCGCCGGGGACCACCTGCCCGTTCTTGAGTCACCCCTGCAGCCCTCGGAACTCCAGCCCCACTACGTGGCCAGCCAGCCAGGTCTGTGTTGCTGCCCACGTGGGGAAGTGGTGGGCCCCACAGCTGTTTCACTTCCACCTCCTCTGGCTACTAATCACTCCAGTGGGGTGAGGCCACAGAGGAAGAAAGACCCACCAAGCCCTCTCACAGGTCCCTCAAGGGCCAACTCCAAATGCCCGGTCAGACCCTACTGAGGAACTGGGACAGGGGACACCAAAGAGGTACAGGACACCACCTCCTCCTCAAAAGCTTCCCTGAGGGCGTTGATAGAGCAAGAGAAAGCAGGCACACTGCAGCCTGTTTCCCCCTCCACGCCACTCACAGTGTGCAGAATGACCCGCTCTACGACCTCACGCTGGTGGCCTGAAATGTGCATTAAGGCTTTCTAATCACTTTAAAGTCCTGCTGTGGTGACCCGCTTTGTAAGTGGCAATGACCCCAGCACACGGGATTGGGATTCTAAGAAGTCGGGCCTGGCACCTGTGCGATGGCTGAAGCTGCCACAGGCACAGCCGCCGTATCAGACTAAGACCGCACGGGGACTAGGGTCGGGTCTTTCTCAGGGGTTGGGAGCTGCTTAGAGAGGTTCAAGCAGATGCCTAAGTTTTGCTTTTGCGTTGAATGAGGCTAATCCCCTCTTGCTGCCAGTCTCCCCCCTACCCCCAACAAAAAAAACTACGCAAAGATTTTAACTACCACCAACCACAACAAAACCAAAACTGTAGACGCCCCCTTGCCGGGGTCATGGCGCTGTGAAAGTAGCTTATCTCGGCCCTCCTGGAGCTGACCCGTAGAGCATGGCACGTCTCTGCCACCCCAAGCGGAGACACATACTTATTTCTTAAGGGTACTTTCCATGAGGCTCCCAACCCTGACCTTAGGAGTTCAACAGCAGCAATCCTTCATAAAGAGCGGGAGGGCCCCAGGGTCAGGTGCAAGGCCTCAGCTTCCTTCTCTGACTCCCTCCTACCAGAGCACCAGGCCGGCTTTGAAGGGCTTCAGGCAGAGGAATGCGGCGTCCTGAACGGCTGTGAGAATGGCCGCTGTGTGCGCGTGAGGGAGGGCTACACCTGTGACTGCTTTGAGGGCTTCCAGCTGGACATGGCCCACATGGCCTGCGTGGGTAAGTGGCAATCTGAGTGGCAATGAATACCCAGGGAGCAGGAGGACCCTGATGGCTCTAGGAGAGACTGGGCCTGCCCTACTGCTCTGTTAGATATAGAGACTGAACTTAGGATAGTTGGAAAATCCACTGCTGCCCCCTAGTGGGCCGTCCTGGAGCCAGGCCAGGTGGGAAACGTGCCAAGGGAAGGTCTCCTGCTGGGTTTAGAAAATCCTTTCCATGGAGATTCCTAGGCAGAAGAAAGGTGCAGGAGACATGGTCACTCTGAGGCACAGGACGGGTTCACTACCACCAGCTGTGTGTCTCTGAGAAGCTTCGTCTTCGAGCAGTGACTTCAGCTTCTGGTTGCCACATGTAGGATTCCACCGCAGGGCAGAGGCTCAGTGACCACAGCAGCAGAGGCACCTGGGCTCCCTACAGTGCTCTCTTCCCTCCCTTCCTCTTAGATGTGAATGAATGTGATGACCTGAACGGGCCTGCTGCACTCTGTGCCCACGGTCACTGCGAGAACACCGAGGGCTCCTACCGCTGCCACTGTGCTCCAGGTTACGTGGCCGAGGCAGGCCCCCCACACTGCACTGCCAAGGAGTAGCAGTGAGGGGTCAGTGTGGACAGCTACCTGGAAATGGGCCCCAGCCACGGGCAGGGGCCTGGAGGAGGCTTTCCTAGCTGGGAAGACATCATGAAGAAGCAGGCAGAAGGCCCTGCACGCCAGCTCCCAGCCAGACCTGCCTGCTTTTCAACTCTCCCAGCTTAGGCCCTGGCTGTGAGCTTCCATCACTGCCTTCATGCCACCATGCCCTTGCTTGGCTCAAACACCACCAAATGCTTTAATGCTTCAGCCACTGGCCATGAGGATCAGCGTATCATCTGTTCTGGCCTTGCTGTGGGATGCTTACCAAAGGATGGCCCTCATCCACCCCCTCAAGCTCTGAAAACATGCAAGGTCGTTTGGACTCCTACTGCAGACACCCTTTCCCAGTCACGATCCACATAACATCCTGATGATTCCACAGCTGGGTCAGAGGTCACATCTGCCCGGGTATGGTCCTTCAGGATCTCTTGAGCAAAAAAGGATTGGCGGAAGTTTGGGGCATGACTCCAAGTCCTCCTCCCAAGAACCGTTCACCTCAGTCAAGCTCGTCTGGGCTAGACTGTGCCACATCTCCATCCTGTTAGCAGTGCTGTGGCCCCGGGCAGGGGCAGAAGATCCCCTCATCTAAGAGGAGCAAGACTGAAACCAGCTTGCTGAGTGGAAGAGACACAGATGAAGGGGAGCACGGAGACTGAGAAAGCAGCAAGAGGGCAATACGGAAAATATGGGGAGGTGATAAGAAAGGGGGAGCCAAGGCTTTCCACAAGGCTAAAGAAAATGTTCGGCTGCTTTGGGTAAGCACTCCCAGTCTACCCAGGACAGCTGCTGTGCACCACAGCAAGGCTGCCACAGGACGGGGCCCATCTCCAATGACCTGTATTAAATACACACTGCTTCTTACATGACACAAATCTCTCCTGGGCTCTCCTTTTGTGGGTACCTGTTTGAGGTACTAAAAATAAAGGGGTCTATTCTCTGGCTCGTGAAATACAGTGCAGTCTTGTTTAGGGGAAGCCAGATTCCCCACGTCGTTTCTTCTCTCTACTCAGAAGCCCTTGCTGTCTTTCTCTCAACAATGGGAAGGCAGGTTGGCATTCCTCTCAGTGGACAAGTAGAGACCCACTCCATCCTTGGCCAGCTAGAAGTTGAGAACCACAGTGGAATAAAGAAAGGTACATTTGGGCTCCTGTTTTTGTTTTTATTTCATATGAAACTAAATTTCTTTACTATGCTGACTAAGTCTAAATGTTAGATACAAGGATGGGCCTATGCTTTTGCCGGCTCTGCCAAGAGCCTCTGATTGGGATCCAATGGGAAAGGGTTCTTTATTCTTCTAAGACAAGGAAAGCTCTGCCTTTGCATTTGTCTGATGAAAGGCAATGTAAGTCAACAAGACCCCATGTGCCTGAAGACACGGAGATGAATGCTATTTTCTTAATTTAATCTGTACTGTCCTACTGCTGCTCTCATTGTCGGCCATCCCATAGTAACTTATTGAATGCTTGTTATGTGCCAGGCACTCTACTGAGTGCTGACCACAAATTTCATTTAATCATCCAGCAATTCCACTTACTATTTTTATTCCCAATGTATAGATGAGTAAATTGAGACACACAGGGTTTAAACAATTTGCTCTATGTCGCTGTACTAGTTGAGATGTTTTCAGCAGACAAAAATACATCGTTACACATTCCTAACAAAAGAAATGTGAGTTAAAACCACACCTGAGACACTTTTTAAAGGCTGTCTGATTGGCAAACATCAGAAGTTTGCTAAGACTCCTAGTTGGCAAGCTTCTGGTGAAAGAGAGACTCACATACAAAGCTGACAGGGCTTTAAAAGGACGCAACTTCTGAAGAGGGTAATATGGCAATGTCTTTCAAAATTATAGAAGCACTTACTCTGACCCTTCTAGGAATTTAACCTTCAGATATAGTCTCACCAAATGTGAAATGACACGTGTAAGAGGTTATTTATTATAGCATTACTTGTAACAGCAAAAGATCAGAAACAATCAGTTGCTACAGGGGCCTAAAAATGAAAGAAAAAAAAATTGCCCTAAATGTCCTGATAAGAAATCCAAACAGACTAAGCGGGGAAAGGCTGTAGAGCAGAGTAGACCGTGTGCTGCTATTTGTCTAAAGAAAGGGGAAAGACACCTGGGTATCTGCTGACCTCCTCCTCGCCACTCCGCCTCACACCCCACGGTTCAGAGAACTTCTCAGCACCCTTCCATATATGCGCTGGCACTGCGCCGCCCCCCAGCCCTCACCTTCCTGCTCACCCTTCCGGAAAATCTTCATGCACATACATGTATTTCTTTGTATCAAAAACGTAAGTAGCATCCTATGCATGCCGTTCTGCACTTTGTTTTCACTTAATCCAGACTTGCACATAAAGAACTGTCTCATTCTATGTTATAATTGTATATTATTCCATTGAACAGATAAATCATAATTTATTTAATCAATCCCCTACTGATGGACATTTCCATTGTTTCCCCTCTCTTGCTATTATAAGTAATGCCATAATGAATATTCTTGTGTATATGTTATTTCACATTATATCTATGGGATTATACCTATAGGGTAAATTCTTAGAAACAACAGTGGTTTGTGGGGAGGGTGGCAGGGTGGATGGGTACAGGATTGGGAGACTTTTCACTGTATCCCCTTTTGCGTCTTTTTGAATTTTGTACCATGTGTATTACCTTTCCAAAAAAATAAAATATTTTTAAATACAGCTTTGGCCATAGACTGCTTAAATGCTCCCTTCTTCATGTATTTATCTGACAATTAAAGCCACATAATTACTTCCGAACTTCTTAAAGCAAACTTTCTTTAAATAGCCCTGTAGCATTTCTGTGGAGAAAGGACAAAGGGATTTTTTTAACAGAGCAATCAGAAACACCACTGCTAGAGACCTAGAAAAGCAGAGGAGTTTCCCGCCTTTGAGACAAACATTCAAAACCATAACTATGTTGCAGGGGACAATGCTGGGTCCCAGGCACTACCAGCGGCACCTATCTGCTCTCAGCCAGCACTGAAGGCGGACTACACCACACAATCAGTGCTGCCTGCTTCTCTGTATACACTCAATGCTGTATAAAAGGAGACTGAATTAACAGGTTTCAACTCTTAGAAGTTAAAAAAGTTAGAAAGTTCTTGGACACCTACTTTAGTAGCCCTTCCTAATCTCTCCTAAGCCTGTTTTGTCCTAATCCCTTGTAATCTGTGGCCATTCCCACACAAAGAAACTAAGGATGGGTGGGCCACCTACAGCTCCCACACCGCTAGTCACTAGCAACCACACAACTGAAGAGTTTGATTCCACCACAAGGTAAGACCTGACCTGAATGTTGACTGAGAGGCCCGCGCCTTTTGAGCCACCAACATAAAGGAGATAGACAATAGGGGCACTTGGGTGGCTCAATCGGTTAAGCGGTTAAGCATCTGCCCTCCGCTTGGGTCATGATCTCCAGGTCCTGGAATGGAGCCCTGACTCAGGCTCTCTACTCAGTGGGGAGTCTGGTTCTCCCTTTCCTTCTGCCCTGCCCCCTACTAGTGCTCTCCCTCTCTCTCTCAAATAAAGAAATAAAATCCTAAAAAAAAAGGGGGGGGTCACATCTGGGTGGCTCACTGGGTTAAAGCCTCTGCCCTGGGCTCAGGTCATGATCCCAGGGTCCTGGGATTGCCCCAGGGAGCCTGCTTCCCTCCTCTCTCTCTCTGCCTGCCTCTCTGCCAACTTGTGATCGCTGTCTGTCAAAGGGATAAGTAATATCTTAAAAAAAAAAACAACAACGCTGGAGCACCTGGGAGGCTCAATCGGTCAAGTATCTGCCTTCAGCTCAGGTGGTGATCCTGGAGTCCCAGGATCCAGCTCAGCCCAACACTGGGCTCCACGCTCAGTGCGGGGTCTGCTTCTACCCCTTCCCCTGCTCCTTCTCTCTCTCAAATTAAAAAAAAAAAAAAAAAAAAAAAAAAAAGGGGGCATATTCACATCATAAAGCAGATGCAGGGCTCCCTTACTTCTACTTCTTGCATCGTATCTTAGTAGGGCAAAGGCAGGGTATGCTACCCCCAAACACTCTCTAACTTGCATAAATAAAACCAATTCTGCAACAATAAGGCCTTTCTCCTTGAAAGTAATGGGGAAGCAAAATAATCTTCCAATGGATACCAGAAGAGTATCAAGTTTTCCTAAATGAATTTGCACAGTAGGCAAAATTTGTGAAAATATCTGCTGGTCTAGACCAGAAAGAGGGCACCTGATCATAAAGGGCCTGCAAAAGACCCTAAACCTATTTTACTAAGCTTACTACTTATTCCAAGCAAACTGCCCACTATCCCCTTGATGCTATTATTTCTCTATGCTCTCTGCTGTTAAAATTTCTACATCATCCTACTCCAATAGAAGCTTTTTATTACTACTTCGGATTTTCTCATGATGCTTTCTAGTGTGATAGAGTAAGGTGATTTCTCCCAAACCCACCCTTTCTAAAACACAGAATCCCAATTCTCCCCCATTAATAGCAGGTACTTAGATATAGGCATTCAAAGGGACTCTGTTCCTATCTAAGTGACCATTGCAATTTAATGGTTTATTTAGCAACTAAAGCATTTAAGCTCCTGCTCTGCATGAGTTTTAAAATCACAAAATCATGGGGCACCTGGCTGGCTCAGTCAGTAAAGCATGTAACTTTTGATCTCAGGGTCATGAGTTCAAGCCCCACGCTGAGTATTGAGCTTATTTAAAAAAATAAATAAAAATAAAGTGCACTCTTTAAAACGATATGTTCCAACATTGAAAAGGTAGCAAAATCTCTTTTTAAAGAGGATGAAAAGACTTAGTCTGAGCTGAAAATCTAATTAGGCCCAGGTATGGGCAGCAACTTTAAATGTCTTAGTAAACTTAAACAGACGTTCCCGTGATATGCTGTTTTCTACCTCCTCCCATGGAAATCCGCAAAGGTCAGGTTTCTGAGTGTCCCTTCCAACCTCTTTATACACACTGTACACACAAAAATTTGTTTTCTCTAAATCCTAGGTTTTCCCATATTGAAAATATAAGTACCCAAGCTTCATCTTATCTCTAAAATCTATATTTCCCTTTTTAATGGTAAATTCTTTTGCTGAATGACCTTAATTCCAATCCAGTCCAGAAATGCAAGTTTTTGTTGTAATGAACTTTTAGGCTATTGAGGAAAACAAGAGTTTAACCAATAATTTTTCTAGAAGCAATTTGGTTGTGGTTTCCCCACATGAGCATTAATAAACCATTTGTCATGGTGGTGGTATTTCTGTCTTTTTTTTAGTTGTCTGTCCATGAAGTTCTGGGTCCCCCAGCACTGTCACACACTTACAGCAACAATTGCTAGCTCTGTAGCCTAATTAAGTGCCATACCCAAACAAGTACTTTGAAATTCATTGGAATTTGTGGCTTCAAGAGCTTTTCTTTCAGCAACCCTAACATAAAGTTGCCAGGTTTAACAAAAAAAAATGCACAATGCCCAGTTAAATTTGAATTTCAGATAAACAACAAGTAATTTTTAGTGTATGTCTCATAAAATAATTGGGACACACTTACAATAAAAATCATTTATTTGAAATTCAAATTTAACTGGGCATCCTGCATTTTATCTGGTAATCCAACCTGAAAGAAAATCCCTAACCATCCATTATCTTTACCAACAAGGGGACCCCTTCCTGCTATGCATGAGACCAAAGACATTTTACACCATAAGTAGAGCAACATGTCCTAAAAAGACTCAGTCACTGAATAATCACAGAATCTTGAAATGTCTGTGTGAGTACAGAGTATGAGGCCTATTTTTTAAATGATTCAGGTTATCAGTGGGGCTTAGATCCAAGTTTCCTGGGTGATGGACTACTGGTTTTGTGAATCCAGAAGACCTGCGAGTAAGAGAGGAAAATGTATCTACCCTAACAGATGGGAAGCAGGAATGGGCAGCACAGAAAATAAGGATGTAGGAGGAAAAGGGGGGGAAAAAAAAAAAGAAAGAAAGAAAAAGAAGGTGTCACTAGCACATTCCAGAAGAGTGAGATGAAAAAGAGAAATTTCCGTTTGCCTTTCTCATCCTTTCTAGCCTAGTAACCAGTGTTCAAGCTACCCAATCGGTGACCCTGATCCAGAACACAAGGACTAAGTAAGTAAGGACTTTCTTCAGAATGGAGCTTTTATACATAGCTACACACCTGTGTACAAGCACCTGAGAAGTGACTCCAAATTTTGGAACCTTGGAGGCTCTACAGATTATAGCAGGCAGATTTCAACCAGTTAGTATATCTTAGATCACAGCACCTAGAGGCTTGGCCTTAGAAATGTGTGAGTGAAAAACAGATCGAGAGTAAAAGCTTCATATTCTGAACATAACAGTGGCAAAACACAACACTCCTGGACTGAGGAAAATAAAACTGAGAGGAGGACATGATTGGAAGGAAACCTCTAGAATTCTACTAATCCTAGGTTCCTCAAGTTGGTACAAGTGGCAGCAATCTCTGGGTCACCTGTCATCACATCAAAGTTTGATAGAGAAGGATGAGCCACAGGAGCAGCCTTGCTGAGCTTGAGGATTGTTCAACACTTGAAATGAGCTTCGGATCAGTTCTTGGCTGAAGTCCACCTGGGCCCCTTTCACGAAGGCCAAGCTATCAGAGTCAACCACCACTCTCGCCCCGCCCTGTTCAAACACCCTGAAAAAGACAGAAGGAAGACATTAAGGTCTATCATAAACACCAAAACCATAATACCCTCTGAGCCCTGGGGTGCATATCCCGTTTTTCCAAAACAGGAGAAACATTCCTTATTACCTCTAACAAGTGCTGCTTTTCTCTGAGGCAGAAAGGGTCAAAGGAATGAATACTGGTAAAGGTTTAGGGATTTAGGCCTGGAATCCAGTCCAGCCTGACTACGCTAAGGACCCAGGCAGGCCAACTTCCCTCCTCTAATATAGTTATTCTGAATCATGACAACAAGTCCTCACTGTATTCCCACTGCGTGAGAAGGATGGTGTTGGGCGTTCTTAGCAAAGCTTTTAAATTCGAAACAAACGTGCCCTTTTATCCCTCCCACACATTCTCTGAGGACCCACCCCTTCCTTCTTGCCTGTCGTCGGGGTTGATAACTGTATCCAGGGAAAATTTGTATTGGAATCCAGAGCATCCACCTCCCTCCACCTCCAGCCTTAGGAATTCCGACCCTTCGGTGATTTCCAGAAGTCTCTGAAATGCAAAAACGGGGATCAAGAATGCCCGGCAAGAGGTGGCAGAAGAGTGGGCCAAGGGGAAGTCCGCGCACTCCTGGCCCTCGCCGGGGCACCGCCGCCCCGCGTCCGACCTCCTACCTGGACGCAGCTGGCGGTGAGGTGGATCTGCCCTTCGCCGGCCTCGGCGCTGGAGGACGACGCTTCCCGACGAGCCTGAGGTCCTCGAGAGGCCGCGAGGAGCCTGCTGCACATGGGAGGAGGATGAGCCCGGGAGCAGAGGGGCACCTGGTCACTTCTACCTGGACAGCCTCCCGGCAACCCTGACGACCTCCACCTGGACAGCCTCACGCTAAGCCCTCGCCTCCCCCGCAGGCCTTCGTTCTCCCCTTAGTCCTGGAGGCGCAGAACCTAACACCCTTCCCAGGTGCCTTTGTAGGCTTGGTACCTGCCCCTTGCCCAGGGAGTGACCGCTCTCAGCGCCGCGGCCGTTAGGGACAGCCCGCGGACGGCAGCCATCTTCCTCCACAAACCCCGCCCCCCGCGTCGCCCCAATCCTTTTCTCCACCTGGGCCTTCGGAGGCGGGACCCACAGAGACCCTGCCCCCGAGCGCACCTATTGGGTGGTGCTGGAAGAGAAGAGATTTGATTGGCTAGAAATGCTACCATTTACGGAAGCGAAGGCGCACCAACAAAATCCAGAGGCGCGTCTGTGCGAGGCGGCGGCGGGGCGGAGATGGATCCAAGCCTGCTGAGCCACGGAGCCGCGGAGCGGACCAGATGGGCGGAGATAGCCGGCGTCTGGGCGGGACCGAGGCAAGCTCGGCTCTCCGGGCCGGGGGGCGGGGCGCGGGCAGGGCCCGCCCTGGATGCTGGTGATGAGTGGCCTGACCAGGCTCCTCCCCCGGCCCGCCCCGGCAGGTTTATCTTGTGACTGGGACGATCCCCTCTTCCTTCCTCGCGCTTGGAACCTGTTTAGCTGCGATGCGTTTCTTGGTCGCCGCGTTCCTGCTCCTGGCGCTCGGCGCCTCCGCCCTGGCGGAGCCGGTGCATTTCAAGGACTGCGGTGAGCCCCAACCTGCCCGAGATTCCCGCGCCCTCTCGGGAACCCCGCGCCGAGACCCCCCCGGCTAGGTTGGGCGGGTCCCGCCGTCGGCCAGGCTCAGCTGCTGGAGTGGGCCGGGGTCGGGGAGAAGCTGCGGGCGGCGAAACCCAACGGCAGACAACTTTGTCTCTTTCCTGAGACGCGTGGTTGGGGTCCCTGAACACCACCTGGAGCTGGGCCTTTTGCTGAAGTTTCCTAAAGTTTGTAGGGCAAACCACTGGAGATCCCAGTGCTGCGCGGGGCGTGAGCGGTGGGGCGCAGAACTTTGTGTACGCCTCGTATCTTGGATGACCTCTCCCTCCCCACGCCGCTTGCTTTTATATTTTTAATTTCCCTGTTGCTGACAAGTCAAAAGCCAATTCTCCTTTTCATAATTTGCTCCATTGCCGCTTCCCTTGGGCTATATAATTTTGTGATTCTTAATCACTGTTTCCTCCTGTACGTAAAACTCGTGTTGCTGGTCACAGCTTGTGACACATAACCCACTCTTTTCTCTGTGATAGGGATCTTTTTGGGGAAATACAAGTGGGGAGGGGCGGGTACTAAATAGTCAAGTCTATGGAATTATTTGTTCGAGCAGAACTTTCCAGAAGTGAAAAGGTGGGATGGTAAGTGAAAGAAGACATTTTATAGAATCTGTGAGCTGGAAGGAAGCTTGGAGATCCTGGAGTCAATTCTTGAACTCCAGAGATGTCGGGTAACTTACCCAAAGTCACCCAGCAGAGTGGGAATGAGACTAAGTTTGATCCTTTGTATCTAGTGCCCAGGTAATAGTAACTGCTCAGTAAATATGTGTTGAAAAAGTAAATGAGGGAATAGATAGTCTCCACTGTATCATCGAAATTTATGTTGAGGCAAAAACAAAGTTGGGCTAGGGGACAGGATTGATTAAAGAGTAAAGACTCCAGGCCTCGTAATACTTAACAAATGCTGTTCCACTGAACTACAGGCACTTGAAAGATGCTATTATCGCCTCAAATTACTGCCTTTCCCTCCATTAAACTTAGTGGCCAAATTTGGATGAAGATATTATATTAACTTTATTAACTCATTCAGCCCTCAGGATCTGTTTTACAGATGAGGAATCAGGCACATGGAGTAACTTACCAAGTTCTTACAGCTTGTAAGCTGTAGGAAATTAGTGGGTGTTTGTGAACCACTTTGGGTTTCAGTGGTAACATTAAATTAACATTAAAAACAACAACTATGGAAACCAAATCCAGATACTGTTCTGCTCATTTGAAAAAAGCAGCTGTACACCTATGGCAAGAACTTCTTAAGGGAAGGATGGTTTCAGTTACAGATTTTCAATTGACTTCTGAATTGGGAAATAACAGTGTAAAAACGTCAGTGCCCACATCAAAGGGTTTTCAAGTGCTGCTTTACCACTGACCCTTCCCCCTGGAGTGGTATTTCCTCAAGTAAGCAATGTGGCCAAGCAAATTGGTTTTGCTATTTTTGCCGATTAGGACTGAGGAGTTTGTTCTGTGGACATTGAAAATCCAAGCACCTCTTGCCAGTAAAAGTGGATGAAGGAGCTCCAAGTACTGCGCTTTCCTCGGGTCCTCCTAGAACATGTGACCCACTCTGGAAAGAAGCAGGTAGAAGTGGACATTGAAAGCTCTAGCATAAGCACTGATCTTCAGGGGGTTGTTGATTCAAGTTCCGGATATCTGTTTTCCTGTCTGTAGAAGATAGGAGGACACAGTGAGTGGAAGACAGTGCTTGCAGAAGAGAGTTCTTGCAGGTGTATTTTGAGAACTTTGCTTATGATGGAGAAGCAAGCTGGGGATGAGGGACTGCAAGTTATTATTTACAGACCTCCCTGGAGCAGTGTTGGTCAGTTTGATGAAACTGTCCCAGCCAAGAGCAGGCACAGGCTGAGAAGACCAAGACTTTTGACATGAGCTTCTCTTTTCATATCCGATGGGCTGAGCAAACCTGGTGACTGCAAAGGAGAGGCCCACTTTTTGTGTCAAAAAGGAACTTGCTAACCCACCCAGGAGCAGCTATTCTAGATTAAATTCGAGGACCAAATCCCGATGAGATGGTAATAAAATGAACACCTACATAGCGCTCCTACGTTGCAAACACTTTCCTAAGAGCTCTAAGTGTGTTAGCTCACTTACCCTATGAGGCAGTCACTGTTAACTTTCCCCAGAGGGGTGAAGTATCTTGTTTTGAGGTTTTGCAGTAAGTCCTGGAGCCTGTGAGCTTGCAAACCCAGGTGTCAGTCCCAGAGCCTATCTCTCAGCCTTGATGGCTGAATGGCAGAGCTTAAGCTTTCCTGGCGGGGGGTGGGACGGGTAGGGTGTTTCGGTGGTGCCTGGCTGGCTCAGTTGGTTGGGCCTCTGCCTTCAGCTTGGGTCTTGATCCCAGGGTCCTGGGAATGGAGCCTCAGCAGGAAGCCTGCTTCCCCCTCTCCCTCTGCCTGCCTTTCCCCATGGTTGTGCGTGCTCGCTCGCTCGCTCTCTCTCTGGCAAACAAAATCTCTTTAGAAAAAACAAAAAAGCTTTCCTTGGTGTAGATGGTGTTAACAGGCAGTTTGCTTGCTTTCTCTCCATTCAGCTGTCCAGTTTCAGGGGCCTGGATCAGACAGTGGGATTTTGAAAGATTTTACTGAACCCATTTAGGGCAAGGATTTATTGGGAACAAATAGCACTTCTGTCTTTGCTGAGACTGCAGAGATACACGGTGTGTCCCAGAGACGCTTATTTTGAAGAACGCGTGTTTCCGAAGTATACGCTTGTATACTGCAGATGCATTCTTAAGATTGCTTTCCCTGGTAGGGGTATACAAAGCTCCGTGACCACCAATTTGGAGCGAAACCAGGACAGGATCAGAAGAACATGGGTGGGGGGCTAGTTCAGGAGCAGCCAGTCTCCATGGCAGCCCTGAGCCCTGAGCCATCACTTGTGCCATAAGTATGCTGCTTTAAATCCTGGCTGGTTCAGTCCTTAAGCATCTGCCTTGGGCTCAGGTTCCTGCGACCCCCCCCACCCCCCCCACCCCCCCCCCCCGCCCCACATTGCGCTGCTCAGTGGGAAGCCTGCCTCTCCCTGTCTCCCTCCCCCTGCTTGTGTTCCCTTTCTCGCTGTCTCTCTCTCTCTCTGTGTCAAATAAATAAATAAAATCTTTTATAAAAAATTTTAAAAAATAAATCCTGCATGGGAATGGAAGGAGGGGTGGGGATGACTTTCCCTGGTGTAGCCCTCCCAAGAAGATGGAGAGCAGGGCGGCTGCCTTTTTATACTTACCCGATTTTCTTCATTTCCCCTTCAGCCATCAAATATGAAGAGTTTCCCAGAGAGCAGGGCACATTTCCATTGAGTAGAGGACAGCATAGGTGGTTTCTTTTCCCTCCTATTCCAATTCATTTTTTCTTTTTGTTTAACAGGTTCTGGGGTTGGCGTTATAAAGGAACTGAATGTGAACCCATGCCCCACCCAGCCCTGCAAACTGCACAAAGGCCAGTCTTACAGTGTCAATGTCACCTTCACCAGTAGTGAGTAAAAGTGGCTGTTGCCTTCAAGTTTATCTTAAAGCCTAACAAGTCTCAAGTATTGGAATGAACGCGGGGTGTGGGGCAGAAGCATTGCAGTCAGGACGTCCGTGACCTCCCTTCCTGCCTGTGCAAAGCTCAGGCTTACCTTCTTCTGGGAATTCGCTGGGGACCCAAGAAAAAAAAAATCTAAGCTTCATTTCTAGAAAGGGCATCTACTTTGAATCCTTTCCTCACTTTCTATCCTGTGGAACTAGATGGGACAGTCTAATAAGAAATCTCAATGTTCCTGTCATCTTCTGTTCTTCAGCCTAAAGACAGCTCTAAATCCTAGAGTTGTTACCCTGCCCCCTCTATTGTCCCAAACCAAAAATGTGCTTTGTAAACAAGAGTAATGCCCAATCCAGAAAGGAAGAAAGAGAGAGAAACAGAGCCAGTACTCTGGATCTCCAGGATAACCTAACAGCTAGTTAGTTGCCCTAATTTTATTGTATTTATTCCTTCTACCTGCCCATCTTATGATATAGAGGTTAGAGGGAGAGCAAGAAATATACCTCTTCTTTCTAATCTTAGCCAGTTTCTAAAGGGTTCTCTCTTCCTGTTACCGCCCATGGCATTTCTGTGGAGCTCCCTTTCCATTTTGTTCTTAATTTTCTAATGGAATCCTGCGGGCAGGGCATTTGAGGATCCAGAGACCAGTCTTCTAAAACTCCATAAGATACCCTGTACACTTGACAGAAGCTGATATAATTAACAAAGTGTACTGCCAAAAACCTCCGTGACTTTGTTGGATAAGGTTATTCACGTAGCTCTGATTCCCCCAAGAAACCGGAAGACCGTTAAGAGCAAGGTGGGAGCGAGAGCAAAGAAAACAACTGTCTTGGTTGCTTTTTTTGTTTTGTTTTTAGCGTGAACACTTAGTCTGTAGCATTCACAGAGGTATTAGGCATAACCACAAAGAGAAATAGACCCTAGCAATGAAGAAATACAGACTTGATGATTTGTTCTCCTCACAGTGCCGTTGCTTGGGACCATATCTTAATTTTTTCCTTAGGGTTTTGAAATAGGCCGTTCCTTTTACTATCTAATTCTCTTGTTCCTCTTAGATATTCTGTCTCAAAGTAGCAAAGCTGTGGTGCATGGCATCGTGTTGGGCGTCCCAGTTCCCTTTCCCATTCCTGAGCCTGATGGTTGTAAGAGTGGAATCAACTGCCCCATCCAAAAAGACAAGACCTACAGCTACCTGAATAAACTGCCCGTGAAGAATGAGTACCCCTCCGTAAGTGACCTTGTCGTTCAGGATGCTGAAGGCCTGTGACTAGATGAGAACTCTGAGGGGAGAGGAAGAGAAGCTTGGGGTCGGGGTCCTTCATCTGTCTGTGATGCAGCACAGAAGCTCGGGGGGTGAGGAGATGAGTGGGAGTCTTAGGAATCCTGAGGTAAGGCAGATCCTCTTCATCACGGCCCTCTGTTCTTTGTCGCCTCCTGACGCCATTTTGATACACAATGTCTGCCTCCATCCCCCTGACCACACTTCGCTGAGCAATATTACATCGGCTTTATGAGGGAAGAAATTTGAGCCTCCAGTGTTAAGCAGTAGGAAAAGAGTCCACTCTGCTCAGAAACATTACATCTCGATCTAGAGCCAGGCCTTGTGACCCCCAAAACCTAGGCACTGTTAAAAGATTGTAGGTAGGGGTGCCTGGGTGGCTCAGTGGGTTAAAGCCTCTGCCTTCGGCTCAGGTCACGATCTTAGGGTCCTGGGATCGAGCCCTGCATTGGGCTCTCTGCTCAGCAGGGAGCCTGCTTCCCCCTCCCTCTCTGCCTGCTTATGATCTCTGTCAGATAAATAAATAAATAAAATCTTTAAAAAAAAAAAAGATTGTAGGCAGATACCAAATAGTTCAAGATGCCAAGTTATCAGAAAGTCCTGGTTTCTCCACTAATCTCTTAAGAGAACAGTAGTCTCCCAGCTCCGTAATAGAAAGGTCACTTTCTCCACACACTTCTTTCTCCCCTGCATCGGTCTCCAGCCCCTACCTTGCCCTCTGACTCACCCTGCTATACCTGCTTCTTTTCCTTCCAGACACTTGTGAGGCAGAACCTGTTGGAATGGGTGTGTGTTTAAGATAGGAATCCTGATGGGCAGCCCTGTCAGGACCCCTCTCACTCCTGAGAGCTTTTCCTGTATCTTCCCTTACTAAACCTCTATGGCTTTACTCACCAAAAAAAAAGGAATCCTGATAAGAATGGAGGAAGTAAAGGGATTCCTGTTTTCCATAAAGGAAAACAAGCTGCATTTTTTTTGGAAAGGAAATCAAGGAGAACCCAGCAGCAGCCTAGCCATTTAGTTTTTAGGAGTGGCAAGTCATTGAAGAACATTACAAAGAGATTCTAATAGTGGGCATCTGTATTTGAGGAATCTCAGAGACCCTACAGGTCAAGAACAGGTCTGTAGATTCATTTGCAGAGTATCTGTTAAATCACTGGCATTTCTGAGTCTCTGGTCCCTTACATGGAGTGTCTGATTAGGGCCTGCCACCTCATAGGCATTTTGTATATGGTAGTTATTGTTAAGTGAATAACATTTCATTTGAAAAAAGGCTTAAACTATGTTAATTTAGGCATTAAGTGAAACAGTAGTTAATGTGTTCTAGTCTTAAAAAACAAGTTTCCAGAAGCCAGGTTTCCTGGTCACTCATGTGTTATAAAGAAACGTACAAATTAGAGGTAATAACTAATAACAGGTAAGCAATTATCTACATAAGAAGGGACTGGAAAATTATCAGAGATTTATTAAGAATTAGAAGGGACAGGGGCACCTGGGTGGCTCAGTGGGTTAAAGCCTCTCCCTTCGGCCTAGGTCATGATCCCAGGGTCCTGGGATCAAGCTCCACATCAGGTTCTCTGCTCAGTGGGGAGCCTGCTTCCCTTCTTCTCTCTCTCTGCCTACTTTGGATCTCTGTCAAATAAATAAATTAAATCTTCAAAAAACAATTAGAAGGGGCAGTCCATACTATACAAATCAAAGCAGAGATTTCTAATGAGGTGTGTTATTATAAAAAAAAAAAAGTTCAAGTTACAACTGAAGCTATTTTGCTACAAAGCGTTACTGTTCCAGAAATTATTCATATTGTTCTAAACTTCTTCTGACATCCTTTGTGTGTTGACATCTTCAGTACCAGTAACAAGGTATTTTGTTATGCCTACGAATCGGACATTCTGCTCTCTGCTCCTAATTGGTTATGCTTGGAAAGAGCTGACTGGGACTGCCAAATCTATAAGAAATTGTTTAAATGTAAAATTACCTCCCTCGCAAGGCTTCGTCATGTACCGTTCATCTCAGAGGGACAAGAACGCTTTAGGAATTAAATCCCACGAGTCAGGGGGGTGAGTGTGTGGTACCACTAACACCGAATCACACGTGGGACTTGGTTTGCTCGTGGGAGCTCAAGTGCACCGGCCGCGCCCACATCCCAGGCAGCCCTCCTGAGGGCGTGATTCAAGAAGAGAGAGCTGAGGAATTAGGCAGTTTGTTACTAGGAGTCATAGTTAAACCTGTTCTGGATTGAGGCGACGTCCTGCTTTCATTTTTCCCAATTCTTTTTCTCTTTCTCCAGATCAAACTGGTCGTGCAGTGGGAGCTCCTGGGCGACAAAGGCCAGCATCTCTTCTGCTGGGAAATCCCAGTGCAGATCGAAGGCTAGACCTGCTGCTGCCAGTATGTCTGTCGGGGGGTGAGAGAGCACAGGAGAAATCCTGTCTAACCTAGATCAGTGCCATAAGATGAAAGGAATTTCCACACCACTGTGTTATGCCTCTCAGCCTCCAAAGGGTTCCAGACCCCCTTTCCTGAGAGCTCTGAACTATTGCCCTTGTAGTATCTTTTGTGAAGGGGTAGGGGAGAGATGAGAGAAGGAGGGGGATAGGCATGGCTTGAATTGTCTTCGATGTTTCTTGCTGCTAGGAGAAGGAGGGTCCAGCAGTGAGGACCCGAGTGAGGCTGTGTAGGGCTGTGGGATAACTTGCCCTCGGGCTATGGGCCCTGGCAGCGGAGGATGGGTTCCAGACCTCTCCCACCTCCTGGGATATCACATCTTCAGGTTCCTCGACTCCAAGTGCCTCCTTGAGTTCAGCGCATTGGGCCAGCGCCTCACCTCCGCCGCTGGACGACAGTGACTTGCTGTCCAGCAGTGCCCAGCCTCTCGGTGGAAGGGAGGTGCTCTGCCACACAAACTCCCCTCTGAGCAGCCAGTCCTCTATAGTGATCTCCTGTCTCCTTTTCTGTCTTAGGTGGTTTTCATTAAACGCAGCACTTGATAGCAGATGTTTGATTTTTTTTTTTTTTTAACAACACTAACTTGTGGCTTCCTGATGTCCCTGGAAATGTCCTTTTGAAATAAATAAAACTTGGCAGTCTTGTCTTCTGCATGTTGGTGGTGGTCACCTGCTTCTTTCAGAGTGTTTTCCCCCAGATCTGCGGAAGGCAGACACCCGGTCCCATGGTCCCACAGTGCAGTAGAGACAGGACACATTCAGTCACTGCCCTTTCTTCCCTCTTCGCCCAGTTAGACTTGGCCTGTTTTAGACAAAACAACATGATAGTTTTGCTTTATTTTGCACACTCTTGACACCAACAGATGTGCTTGAGAGAAGCGGTGAAAGCAAACACCACCTAGTTCAGTGATAACATGTGAAAGGTCAAGGGAACTCAGCGGGGGGTGGGGAGCAGAGAGCAAGAGGTTGCAGGTTGGCACGAAGCGTAGTAGTCTTTTGGGAGCCATAACCATGAGGAAAGCCTAGAAGCTTAAAAATGAAAGGGGCAGTTGTGGCAGATAATGGCCAAGTTAATGAAATCTTGGTGTTTATTGCTTTTGAAGTACAAGTATAATCATGGGGCGTGTATTTCACTGCCTGTTTTAATCAGTGTACTGTCCATCACCTTTTAGCAGTCACAGGTGCGACAGCCCTATTCATGAATGAGTTGGGGAATGTGGACCTTGAAAGGCCATCCCTTTTAGATTGGGGTGCCTAGGCAGCAAGTAAGTCATGTGGTCCAGTTCAATTCATCCCACTAACTTCGCTAGAACCTTGGATTTCCTTGGCTTGTGAGTTTCCCAGGAAAACCACCAGGGGACAGGCACAGATCAGGAATAAAAATAGCAGCAGCCAAGACTTACTAGTTAATTCCCAGAACCATTCAACCACTGTCTTCTTTACTGAGACACTTTTTGCGTATCCTCTCAAGTTGTGTCCAGGGAGTCAGCCCACTTGTGGGTGTTGCCAGGATGGGCCCTAGGTCTGTCAGACCCAGACGACGCTGGAGGTAGGTAACTGCTTTGGGTTCTGGCTTCAGACAGCTGGTAGATGGATCCTGTCTTCACCAATTCATAGGACTACCAGGGCAGTCTGCAAATCCCTTAACCTCTCTGTGCTTCTGTTGCCTCATCTGTTAAAGAGGTATAATGAACACCAGGGCTACAGCGCCTAAACAGATTGATTCATGGAAAACGCTTAGAATGTCCCCCCGGCCCATGGTGCATACTTGGTAGATGTTAGCAATGATTCTAGGAGGTAGATCTTGTTTCTCACCTAGAAACAGCAGGAAAAATCCGAAGGTTCAATCTGATGTGCGCTGATAGATCACCTCCAAAAAAATGAGCCCTTCCTCTGCATGGAACTTACTGAGATGCCTGGAAAAAGCTCAGTTCTCATGTGTACCCGCTCTCTCCCTGCTCCCAGAACACTGCTTCTGTCACCGAGCGCACTTGAAGCTCACAGCGGCCCACCCTGTGTTCCATCTCGTGCCCTCACATGTTAAAAGAAGACAGAAGAAAAATAGCGCAGCTAGCGCCCATCCTTCAGGCAGAGCAGGAAGGTGATGCAACAGCTTATGAACTGTTTACCAGCCACTGTGAGGCTACACGGAGCCTGCCCTGTGAGCTGGGGAGCGCTCCCGTGGGGGGATTAGTTTGAAAGGTCGTCTTCTGTACAGACGGTTCATAAGCACCCCCTGAGTCATTAAAGCATTGAGAAGCACTGAACCTTGGGCCACCTAAAAAAGGTCACGCTCTTTCCAATGACGGTCTCCTACTTTTCCAGTCCACTGAGCAAGCTGTGGAGGCTCAGACACAGCTCCTCTCTTGCATGAATTCCAGGCCAGAACAATCCCAGACTCCGGTCATTTAAAAAGCCTTCTCACAAAGGAACAGGAACCTGGTATCTAGTATCTCCAGTTTGGGAGAGGGTTAGGTGGGAGGGCTGACATTCGGTCAGATCTGGAAGTAATGAAAAGCAATAAGCATGGAGTAATTTCCAAGCTTGTATGTTTGGTTTTAAAATCTTAGTTGATTTTTAAAAAAGAAACAAGATTGATCTTAATCATGCCTTGCAAAGGCTGATGTAAATCCGTTCTCTGAGAAAACCCACGGATGTAGGAAAAGTGGCTTGACCTAGGTGAGGTCCAGGCCAAGGGAAGTTGATCTAGGATTAGCCATTCGTGTCTGAGAATCCAAAAAGCAAATATTGTTGAAATGACTGGGTTGCTTACTGAGGATAATTATTTAATAACACAGTTGGAAGTCTGGGGGTGAAATGGTTGGTATGAGGTCAAGGTCAGGGTACATGGGAAGAGCACTGACACAGGAAAGGGTTATGTGCGAGATACGTCACTGAGGTGACCGTCATCTTGAACAAGTGTTTCTCCCAAGGGCCCTTTGGAAGGAGACAACTGGAAACAGAGCTTGGAAGATTTATTGAGAGAGAGAGAGAGTGTGTGTGTGTGTGTGTTGGGAATGGGAGGGGCACTGTTGTGTGACCTGAGATAGAAGGTGGCACTGGCTCTCCACAGATACTGCCTAACAGCGTTCTTAGAAGAGTTGAGTCATTTTGGGTGATTGTGTCTTTTTCTGTGAAGAGAATCCCCTGGCCCATCCCTCAGATTCCAAACTGAAGCCTATTCACTTACAGCTGTCAGTTGACTAGCAACTAAACGGTCTGGGTGTTGGTTGCCATGGAAACAGCTAAAAGGCCCATTGCTATGGGAATCTACCATGCTCTCCAAACCAGGGGTTTGGTTTCTAAAAAGGAATGGCGGGCACGGGAGAGGGTGGAGCCTAGGAGACGGGGCTGCAGAGGGTTAGAAGGTGCAGGAAGAAGAGGAGGAAAGTGAGTGAGGCTGGCCAGCTCCTCACCATCAGGACAGAAAAGCAATGACTTCGAGCACTTTCTGCAGGCCTCCCCACCTGTTCTCTGTGTGTCTCCCCCTGGTAGCCACAGAGCACATGTGGTCGCGACCCCAAGAGGTGAGGAAGGGCATGAGACCTTGGGGCGGACCTAGCATGACCCTCATCTGCAGGGGCTCTGGCAGGGAAGGTCTTGGCTCCTCGCCGCATGGCAGGCCTTTCTTCACGCCTCCCATGTCCCAGATGAGCAGCCAGCAGGTGAAAGGAGCTTAGCTCTGGCTGCCGGTGGGCCAGGCCGATAAGGAGCCTGGCAGACAAAATGGATGGCTGCTGGCCTTGACTGTGACAGGGGTGCCGGGGGTTCCAGCAAGGAAGCAGATGGTCAGCCAGCAAGAGCAGCGTCTGATGTCAACACCTGAGAAACGCACCGCTCTGCTCTCTGCCCCCTACCCATGCCCACAGGCCTCTACCACAGAAGGTACCGCAGACGGAACAGAAACGAGGCTTGACAGTCTCAGAGGATGTACACAACAGTCGTGAAGATTTTTTGAGTTTTGCAATCGAGGGAAATTACTGACGGTGTTGGCCCTAAGATGACCCATTCAGAGACAAAGAGAAAAGAGCCCAGGGGCTCTGCCAGTAAGTACTGGTAACATGTGGTATATAAACTGAAAGGATTGGGCTAGTCTCTAATCATACCTGTGAGAGTGAGGAACCTCCCTAGAGTCCAGAGAAGCTCAGGACTGAGACTAGGACCACGACATTTGACTTAGAAGACATCTCAGACATGTTTGGCCCAGGGGACTTTCCTCTGCTTCTCCAGGACTCCGAGATGCCTGGTCTTGATTATTTTTTTCCCTTAATCTTACCTTCTGCCTGGAGCTGTGGGTCTCTGTCCCTCCCAGGGAGCTTTCGAGTCTAGGGAGGCTGGCACCCGAGAGGGGGAGAGGCGGGGGGGGGCAGCCAGCACAGGCACTGCTCCAAGGAACAATCGAGCATTGCCCCCAGGATCTGTGAGGAGATTTTCACTTTGGGAACATGGCTGTCTACAGATTTCTGTAACATTTAAAATTGTACATCCAAGCTGAGTTTATACCCCACCTCCAACTCTTCCCCGTTGACTGACTTTGGTTAAGTTATTTAACCTCTGAAGGCCTCCCTTTCCACAGCTGTAAAGTAGGCTAAGAATACCGTCTCGGAGCCGTTCTGTAGATGACCTGAGGTGGTGTCTGCAAAGGGCTCGTGCAGTGCCCATCCCTAATAAGTACCTGATTATTATTATACTCCCAGATCAGAAAAGAAGGTTGCAGCCATGGAAACTGCTCAATGGCCTAGAATCCTAGGCATTTGCCATGGATTTGTCCTCCAAATTTAATTCCAGGTGCCATTCAAGACGAATGTCCCCTCTGCTGGTCCTCCCTGTGGTTTGGCTTCATTAAGGCAGACTCTAATCCTCTCTCTTTACGACGCTTAACCACATTCTTTTTCAAGTATAATTTTCGTCTGTCAGCTTACCTTCCTAACTAGACTGTCAACATCTTGAGAACAGAGACTGCCCTTTCACTTTTCAGTAAATGCCCCAAACTCCGCACTCAGCGGTCTTTTAGTGAATTTTTAAAATACAGGAAAACGTCATGATTCTTTCGTTTTGCATCTGACCATTTAGTTCTATCATAGCTTTGGTCTACAAATGGGGAAGAATGGAGAAGAGAAACGGTTGATTTG
Organism: Mustela nivalis; assembly: GCF_964662115.1. Taxonomy (NCBI): domain Eukaryota; kingdom Metazoa; phylum Chordata; class Mammalia; order Carnivora; family Mustelidae; genus Mustela; species Mustela nivalis. The sequence continues at coordinate 15,437,610 of NC_139025.1, read as the reverse complement.
ATGGCCTTCTCCTGAAGAAGGCACAACAGGGCCCCATCCTGGGTGGGTCGCTCCAGACTCCAGGACTCTGGCTCACATCTTGTAGAAGCCTCTGTCACATGCATCCAAGACTCACTGACAGCACTAGCCTGTCTCCAAGCTGCAGGCTCCCTGGCCCTGGGTTCAGGAGGAAGTGGCTTTCCCTCCCTGTCTGGCTTCTGTCTGTCTTCAGTTCAGTTCAGCAAACCTCCTGACTGCTCCTGGCTCCTGTCTGGGTCATGGCTCTGTAGATGCACATTGTATCAGCTTGCTTCTGGAAGGGCAAGAGAAAGCTGATCTGGCTTATCCAGCTCTTCTCCCTTCTCTGATAGAGGCTAAATCCTGGCAGCCTCTGGCAGGATCCCACCCCCTCCCCTTGGCTTCCCACCAGAGCTTGCCCTTGCTTTCTCAGAGGAACAAGGCCCAAACATCTAAGGGAGCATCTCCCAGACCGTGGCTGCTTGAAAACCATCTTCTCGCAAGGTGGGTCAAGCAAAGTGCTGGGGTAGGGAATAAGGCAGCGGGAATGAATACAGGAGAAAAGCCTCTTTGCCACGTGACCTTGGATGAATCATTTAGCCTTTTGTAGTTGAATATCTCACCGAGGTGGTACAGGAACAAATGGAAATGATGGGTGTGCACACGGTCGCTTGGAAATACAAGTTACTCATACTCAGAATAATATCATAGGCTCGTGGGGAGGACCAGCGATTCATCCTTTGGATTTTCCTGCTGAAGGATGAGTTCGACACACCCACAGAAAAACCCACAAGAAACACAAGGACCTGGATTTGATCACTATAAGAACAAGTTTAAGATTTGGCCACCAAACAGATGTTTAATGCAGTTGGCTCTCCCACAATGTTTGCTTAGTCCTGAGGGCATAGAAGGCTTAGGCAACCTCTCACTCTGTCACCCTGATCACCACGTAGTCTGGTTGAGTTTATAGGGACAGGACAGCGTGCTGTCCCTCAGCCAACACTTCCCGAGCCCCAGTTTTATGCCTGGCACGGTGATTGGCCCTGGGGACAAAAGAAAGAGTAAGGCAAGGTCCCTGCCTTCAAGAAGCTCAGAGTCTGTGGGAGAGGCAAGCAGCCAACCATCACAGATACAGTAGCACAGTGCCAGTCACAGGGCGGAATGCCATGGCAACCAGAAGGAAGAGCCATGGGGGCAATTTGGTTGGGAGCCAGGCCGGAAGCACTTGGACCCTCGGTCATCGCTCAGCCATCCTTCTCTCATTCATTCAACAAACATGGCCTCACCCCTCGTCTTCTGAGATTGAGGGGAATATTTATTGTAGTGAATTGACCTCCTTGTGAACTGCTGGTTAATTTGTTTTTACTTAAATTTCCTCCTACTTCATTGACCTTGGAACTAGGTCCTGACCATGCACCCAGGATTTTAGAACTCTGGTCACCACTCCCCAACCTACCTGACCCACTTCTCCTTTCTCTACCCACTAGGGCCACACTGGTCTCCTTTCTGTTCCTCACACCAGCTGTGCTGCCTTCCCTCAGTCACGGGATTCTTACACAGGCCGGTCCCCCTGCCCCGAATGCTCCTCCCACTTGGTTAGCATTCAGATAGGAACCCCTGCTCATCCTCTGCATTTCCGGAAGGGAAGCCTTCCCGGACCACCTCCCCCCCCCCCCCCATCAGATCAAGGGCTTTGCTCTCCATCCCCAGAGCCCTGGGCTCTCTCCCCTCGTGGCACAATTCAGAATTACATACTGCAATTCTTCGCTTCTTTAATTAAATATCTGTCCCTCTGGGGCAGAGAATATTTCTAGTTTCCTCATCACCATAATCCCAGTGTCTGAAAGAGCTCTCAGTCCAAGGAGCAGGTGGCCAATAAATATTTTTTGAATGAGTTCATAGAATGATAAATGGCTTTTTAGCCACTTTCTGCCTCGGGCATAAATTTGGTTGAGTGTCCCCAAACCTAAACCAAATAGCAAATATACAAACACAAAAGCCTAGGGACCAGAACCCAATAGGGAGGGTTCAAAAAGAGAGGCACAAAAAGAAAGCAAGTTCGGGATGGAATGGCCCAGAACTAAGAGGCTCCAAGCTTGTAGAAATGGGGGGCCACAGGAGGAAAAATGGAGACTGGAGCCACCTAACAAGGTCAGACCTGGGAAGTGACCTAGAATGGAGGGAGAATTAATAAACTGGTACTGAGTGTCCATCACCTTGATTCTCAGGGGGTGCTTGTGTACCCTGGGTGTAATAGAACACGCCGAGGTACAAAAGACAGAATTACTGCCCCATTTTCCTACTGCTTCCGTTATAACTAGACTTTGATAAGTGTGGGATTGGGGAGGAGGAGGAACATTTTATATTGAAACCAATCCTGAATATAAATTTCTTACAATTATAAAAACACATGAGATTTTGAAGACATTCGTGACATTAGCAATAGTTCAGTGACGGCATCTGAGAAGCATTAATACCTCAAAGGTATTAATACCTTTAATACCTTCAAAGAAGCATTAATACCTCAATACCTTTGGTACTATATTCCAAAGGATTCTGTATGATTGGGGTTTTATAAATCAAGGATCAGAAATGCATGGAGGATATGCTCTTCGGAGGCAAGATTTTTCTTGTGTGTTTTTGTAGCACCCATTGCTCCCATGAAGGTCACGCACTGTCTCCTGGGGTTGCCCGTTAAGCATGGAACTGAAGCCAAAGCAAACAACTCACTCTGGGTCCGGTCTATAAATTGTTAATTGGATTTTGTTATCAATATTGCTATGCCTTCCCACTCTTCCAGAGAGAGCTGGGGCCATTTCTGTATCTCTCTGGAGAAGATCTAAGTAAAGAGGCTCCACGGGGTGCTGTGTCCTAGCTCTTCCAGGATGGAATCCTGCGGGAGACAATAGGAAGGTAGCAAGACTGAGCTGAAAGCAGAAAGCACAAAGAAGAGATTTTAACTTCCTGCATTGCCTATAAGGAAATTAAGCTCTAGTTTCCCTAGGTTTTTCCATTGTCATCTGTGTTGCTTCCACTCCAGGAGAAACTGGGAGCACCTTGTAGGCAGGGCTGTGTCTGTTTTTAACACTAGGCACCCTGAAACCATACACAGCCAATATTTGACCACTGTCCAGCCCAGGGATTCCCCAGGATCCAAACAGATAGAATCTTGGCCAAGATAACCATCCAAACTGCAAAGCCTAGAAGAGAAAAACTCTCAGAGGTAGGCAGTGGTAGGAAGCAGGAAGTTAGTTGGAAGAGTAGGTATCAGAAGAAGGCTGTGAGGTCCTTCCTCTTGCCTCCTCGTCTGCCTAACAAAGGAGTGAGCTGAACCTGGGAGCAGCCCTTGTGATCCAAGTGGTGATTATGGAATTGATTCTCAGCAGGGGCTGAGATGAAGGAGACAATGTTCTCAGGCTTAATCGCTGCTTTTTAACTCCCCGGATGTCATCTCTAATGGTCCCTGGCTGGTGCCACTCAGAGCTTCCACCCCCAGACCCTCAACACTGCCTACCTGAAAAAATTCCTCCCAGCTGCTCAGCATCTCTGAAGCTCAGATCCGTGCCCCCGCCCTTTCCAATGCATCTGAGCCTATTCCTTGGGTGTTCAGGGAAGGGGAAGGAGCGAGGTTGCATCTCACACTTTGGATACCGTATCTAGAACGTATCACATCAACCACCCCCAAAGCAGCAACCCTACGAAGGGACCAGACCCACTGGAAAAGGTAGTGAGACAGGAGTCCTGAAGGACAAATGCTAGGGGGGTGCCAGTGGGCGGTGATGGGGCCTGGAAGCAGCGGGCCACACTGCAACCTTGTCAGGAAAGGGCTGGAAATAAGCCAAACCAAACAGAATGGAAAAACAAGAATCATCTACAGTTTAAAAAAAAAAAAAAAGAAAGGTGAAGTGGGGGAGGGGGAGTCAGGGCATGAGACTTGTTGCCAGAGAAGTTAGAGATGAGGACAAGAACTGGGCAACACTCCTCCACTCCTTCCTGACTGCATTTTCTCCTTTTCTCATAACCTCTGTTATAAATCACTGCAGACCGGAACGGCGTTGGCTGCACCCACCGGAAATTGCAATCTGCCAGCCCGAAGACTGGCATTCAGGGAACGTCTTGGTCACGAAAAGCAGAATTCTTGTTTATTTTGGTAAATTAATTGCTGGCAGGGAGGGCTTTTCATTTTCTAACCAGAACAATTGCAGGCTTGGAAAGAAATTGCGGGGTTGGGAAGCACCTAAGGGTGACTCTGGGTGAAACTCCAGACCTAGCAGCCAAAATGCACTGTGCTTGGCATATCGGAACGGAAGACCACGGGATAGGCGGGGACTGTGTGCTGAGCTGAATCTGTGCACACCTGTGGCCCCTGAGCCTTCCTCCCTTAGCCACTTGCGGGTGGTGCCCACCAGCCAGCCAGCGTGCAGGAAACGAGCGGCAACGTCTGAGCCCCATCTACTGTCCCAGCCAGGGCCGCAGGTGACCAATGCCATAGAGTAGCTTTAGAGGATGATGCCCTGAGACCACATTTCAGTGAAAAGGTTCTGGAACGTCTCACACTCATACAAGTCACTGCAGCCTCAGCACCCGGAGCTGCCCTGCTACCTTCTGCCACATCAAGGCTGACCTGGTCATGTTCCTACTGAAGGAAGTCTGCCAGCCAGTCAGTGACCTGCACCTGTCCCACCAGGGAGCCAGGGGCTGTGGTCCCTTTGGGAAGGACGCCCCTCATGGGACTTACCAGAACCCATGTACATGCACCTCATATATACATGCACTATAGAGAGATTCCAGTCCTGTTCTGTTCTAGAAAGTGTTCAAAGTGAAGGGAGGTCAAGATTTCAGTGAAGTTATTTGGGGAAAGTTCGCTGGAGAGGAAATGTTTGACCAATTATTCAAAAGGTGTTTTCTTAAAAAAAAAAAAAAAGGTATTTTCTTGATTTAGCAGAGAGAAAGGAGAGCACATCTCAGGTGGGGGGAGCCGGGAAGAGGGGTTTGGAGGCAGGAGGAAATAGAAAGCTGATTGCTTGCAGAGGTGGCTGGGGTAATGGCTGGATGGTGGGTGACTGGGGTGGTCGGGTCAGTGAGATGCCAGTGGGCCTTTGCGTATCCTCGACGAGTAACTCAGGGGCCTCCAGGCAGGGACGAGGATGATTCCAGCCCAAGTGTGTGGGTTGAGCTGGAGCTGGGAGGTTGGAGCAGGGGTCTGGTCAGGAACTTGACCTTACTGGGAACTCAGCACCAGAGGCGGGACCAGGGTGAAGGCTGGGAAAGATTGGGGGTGGGGTGGGGTGGGAAGAGGATGCCTCTGGGAAGGAAGGCAGAAGAGAGCTCAAGGGAGGCTTCATTGGAGTAAGTTTGCAAGAGCAGGAGGAAGAAGGACCCGGAAGAAGCAGGGATCTGTTAGCTAGACCCCAGCCCTCCGGCCATTGCAGAATACCTCTACAGCAGTTTTTCTAACTGAAAGGGAAATCTTTCCCATCTATAATCCGGCTTGATCAGAACATCTCTGTGATACAAGCAGGGTCCAAGGTTATCTCCACAGAAGGGAGGGAATCGAGGCACATAATGGTGAAAGTAACGTGTCTGACGTTCCTCTCCTAAAGCAGGACAAGATGAAGAATGAGAAGTCGAGAGGGCCAGGCTTCCCTCTCCACAGAGGGCCTTCCTGCCTCGCCCATAGCCTTGTTCTCTGGGCTCCACTGGGTGAGCACACCAAGCTGGGTAGGTCCCGGGACACTAGGCTACTAGAGCTCCCTTAGGACCTCACACAGAGGCCTGCCATCCCCTCCGACCTCAGAACAGACAAAGGGGGATGGATCCTGACTCCACCTCCCTGTCCTGATATTTTCCTCCGAGCTCCCCGTCTCAAGGTTCCTTGCCAGCTGCACGTCTGCTTGCTTCCTCCCCTAGGTCCGGCTGTGGGTTTGGATCGTCTTCTGGTCAGCCCCTTCCAGTCTACTCTCCTCCTACCTTGCAAAGGCTTCCCTGCAGCCCCTCCTCGTCCTTTGCTGGGCACTTCGCTTCCTCTTATTGGAAAAGACAATTGGCTGGCCAGCCTGCTCGCTGGCGTTTTATTGCTCAGATAAGGGATTTTCATATCAGTCTTGATGAGAGGCATTTGAGGGGCCATTCTTGGCACCTGCTGCAAGAAGCAATTTCGTTCTGGCTTCTCAAGTCTGAATGCGCTGGGGAAACGGAGCTGCCCTTTGTCTAACAGACTCTTTCCTGGAAGCTCAATATCCAGAATTGATAAAAAACAACTCAACCCTGATGGAAGGGGTAGGAGAGTCCCGTCAACCCATCGCTTCTCTTCCTTCCAAATCAAGCCCAGTGGCAACACCCTGTTGGTGGGGCTGGGGTGGAGGGATGCCAAGTGGTGGTGGAGGTCACAGTGGGGATCCCTGGAGGTGGCTGAAAACTGCTTATCCAGTCCCCTTTTGCAAACGAAGAAACTTGAGGCCAGAAGGGGCAGGGCCTTGCCCACGATCGTGCAGAATTCCATCAGGGTCCCTAACTTGATCCATGGACCAGCTGGGCCTGCTCGCATCCTCTCCCGTGGGGGCATCTGCTGCAGCCATGTTTGGACGCCTCCTCCCCGCCCCGTCCATTCAGTCAGCACCAGGGTAGAGCTCTGTGTCCCCCCCGAGGCACTGTGAGTGTGACCCGGGTCCTACTCCTTGCCACGGTGCCACGTTCTCAACAGACCCGGTACCTGCACACTTTTCCCACCCCAGCACAAGCCCCCACCCTGCCTGTCACTCAGGCTCCCAGCAGCCAGAGCTAAAGATAGAATTGAGGGCAGCGTTTTAAGTGAGCAGTGAGCAGACCTGGCTGGCCCAGTGGGGAGAGGGAGCGAAGGCGCATTAGGAGACCTCCACAGGGCAGCCGGGCTGCATTTCTCTGACGGTGGCCCCTGCCCACGAGACTGGCAAGAACTGTTGCTGGTCTCCCTCCTCCTGTGGACTGAAAAGCCTGGACAGGGCTGGTGAGCCTGAGTCTGTCCAACACCTCACTCTGGACGCCAGCCTTCCTAGGCCCTCAGCTAGATGCCACTGGCTTTCCCTCCTCTGAACTCGCTGCCTTGCTGGGCCCCAGGACTTTGGTTATTGCCAAGGCCAGTGAAGACCCCGCTTCCACAGCTCTGCTTTGCCCTCCTGCTAATGTTCACACGTTAGCATTAGGGCCACGGGAAACTGAAAGATGAGGCCCAGGATGGGGCTGAAAGCCCCCAGGCCTTATATCCTGAAGGATGCTGCTTGCTGGCAGAACCTGGATATCGCCTCCAGAACTTCGTGGAGGATGACGTCACTCAAAGATTCCCACCTATCTGGATTTCCTCTTCCTGTCTTCAGGCCACCTGCTTCTCTGCCGCCCTAGTCATGAGGCGCACAAGCCTCACACTTGCGTGACAGGGAAGTGAGTGGTGTAGGGGTGGACGGAAACCTGGACTTATTCCCGCTCCCAGCCAAAGCTCTCCATTCTCCAGGCACAGTGAGTTGTAGGCAGTGGAGGCCCCATGGGGTGAGAAGCAGGAAGAGAGAGAGGACAAGCCACCTAGAGCTGCTGACCCTTCCCCAGAAATGCAAAGGGGAATGAAAGCTGCCTCCCCTCGAACCTGAGTCTGTCAGGGAGTCACCTCAGCCCCTCACTGGCACCGCCACAGCACCAAATGAAGGGACAGAGACAAGACACCACGGGCAGCCCTGCAGATGGCTGGTGTGCCGATGTCGGCCATGCTTTCTAAATCAAAGGATTCGGTGACAGCCCCTGAGGAGGGGCAGGCTGGAGAGCTGGGGGACAGCTCTGCCCAACGTTTACCCCCTTCTCCCCACAGTAACAAAGCGGGGACTACCACTCCAAGAACCTGCTTTCCAGGGACAGAAATAGTATGGGAGGGTGGGGTGCGGGGGCTGGGACTGCCACATGCTGCTTTTCCATGGGCATTCTGGGTAAGAATAATAAGGAGGCTATTAATAACTTCTTACCTCTGTATAAGTCTTAAAGACCTTTCTCTAGATGTTTTTACTGCCTGCACACCCATGATCTCATTTGATTTTCAAGTCAGCTCTGTGCATCTGTGGGGTCGTCACCCCCATCTGACAGGTGAGGGAACTGAGGCATGGGGAGGGGACTGTCATGTGGTAATCAGGGGCTGGGCAGACACTAGAACCCAGATCTCCTTGGGTCATCTCTTCAATTCCAATGTCTCATTGCAATGAGGTTCCAAAAAAGGCAGATTTTCTCCTGGTCTATATTGAAGTCACTTTTGAGGTACATGTGGCTGTAGTATGAAGTTCTCTGAGGGCTTTGACCCCCAGGTCAATGAGTCCAGACTGACTTACCTAGCACTTCTCTGTCTCTGCTCTGTGCTAGGCCCCAGAGACAGCCATCAGCAAAACAGTCTGACCATCAAGGAGCTCCCAGTTTGGCGAAAAGAGAGACAAACCCTTAGGACATCTCAGTACCACAGGGTTCATTTAAGGACCAAGGCAGCACAGGACATTTTGGGAGCCCAGAAGAGGAGCCCTAAGCCAGCCTGGGGGTAGCAGAGAGGGCTTCCTGAAGGAGGTGATGATCTAATCAGCTCCCTAGCCAAGGGTACTCTGATTGTGCCTCTCTTCTAAACACCAACCCACACCCATCCTCACTCTACTCCATCCTGCCTATAACATCAGCCTCTGGCCTCTTTGAAAGACCGGCACAACCAAGCAGCAGTAGCTAAATCGCCCTAAGTCTGCAGGCCAGAACAAACCCATCCTGCAGCCCAGGGGTTGCCGCAGTCACGCTCCACTGCTGGAAACAGACAGGATTTGGGTTCTGGGCTCAGCTCCACCTTGGACATGCCCCTCATACAGCCATAGAACGGGCAGATCCTGGGATGGAGCCAGGTTACCCAATCCACTGCCTGCTCACCCTCAGCTCCGTCTATGCAGGAATCATCTCAGATGTGCAAAATCCTAACCTACTTTTAAAAACCTGCTGATGAGACTCCAAGTTGCTTTAGCTAATTCCTGGCATTTAACGCCTCTCTATCGCTAACCTGGATCTGTCATTTCTGTTATTACTAAAACTTAACCTGTTCTTATTTGGTCTTTGGAGAAGACAAGGCAGTGGGTCATGTTTCCCAAAGCAAGGGGCCTCTGTACACTTAAAAGCAGTAATGAAATCACCCCTCAGGCTTCTCCATCTGGGGTCGATGAATTTCACTTACCGCCCGTGTTAATTTATGGCCTGATTCTTACTTCCTGTAGACCTCTCCCCGCCTCCTTTGGTAGAAGAATCCAAGACTGAGCACAGAGTAGCCCAGAGGGGCTGCTGTAAAGGCATGGCAGTAGGAAGAGGGCAGAGACCACATTCTGGGGAGTGCAAGGGTGCAGGGAGTATGGGAGATGAGGTTAAATGCTATTCAAAGCAGGGAACCCCAACAGAGCCCTGAGGAGCAGTAACTCTATGGGATGGACAAACAGGTGAAGGGAAGCATGTGAACGCAACCACGGAGAAGCCCAAAGGTAAAAGGAATCAGGAGCTCGCAATATCTCAGGAGCCAAGAAAGTATGAAGGAGGGAGGGCTCGATGTGATGCAACATTGCAAGGTGAGGGCTGAGAAGAAGCCATTAGATTTCAAAATAAGAAAGACTGTGAGAACAGTCTGAGTGAAGAGGTGAGAGCACAATGGGGAGAGAGCCAGCGTGCACAACTCCTTGAATGGGTCTGGCTGTGAAATGGGATGTGGTAGCCAACCTCCAAGATGGCGCCCAAAGATCCCACCTCCTGGTAGTTTCACCCTTGTCCATCCCCTCCCACATTTTACCAGGGTGGTCCTTGGAACCCATAGAATATAGCAGAAGGGATAGACTATCACTTCCAAGAGTCAACTAAAAAAGACATTGTGGGGATACCTGGGTGGCTCAGTGGGTTAAAGCCTCTTTGGCTCAGGTCATGATCCCAGGATCTTGGGATCGAGCCCCACATCGGACTCTCTGCTCAGTGGGGAGCCTGATTCCTCCTCTCTCTCTCTCTGCCTGCCTCTCTGCCTACGTGTGATCTCTATCTGTCAAATAAATAAATAAATAAATAATCTTAAAAAAAAAAAAAAAAGACATTGCGGGCAGCAATGTGCTTCTTCTCAGAGCACTCCCTTTGGGGAAGCTAGCTGCCATGTCCTGAGGCTGCCAGAGGAAGAGTAGAAGTCTCCTGCCAACAGCCAGATGACTGAACCATGATGGAAGCCAGTCCTCTAGCCCAGATCAGACCTTCAGATACTTCCTGCCTGCTCTGGACTACAGTCTCAGGAGAGACGGGAGCCATCTTGTTTAGCTGATCCCCTTCCTGACCCTCGGAAACCATGTGGGGAAAATAAATGTTTATGACTTTATGTTTGTGGTTTTAAGCTTCAAAATGTTAGAGAAAATGTGTTGCATGAGCAATAGATACTGAATACAAGGGTTGAATTAAGGGTGTGGGATTAGGGGAGAGGATATTTTGGTCTGTTTTCTTTTTAAAGAGTGAATCTCCAACATGGTCACATGCTAATGAGAGGCCAGGAGAGAGGAGGAAATGTCAACTAAGGGAGAAATGCATGGAAAAATCAGTCAGATGAGGTTTTTCAAGGAAGTGGAAAGGGAGAGGGTCCAAAACACTTGAAGGGATTAGTCTAAATTCTGAGGAGAGATGTCTAGGCCCCTATCTCTTCAATTGTGCCAGAGAGCAAAAACAAAAACGGAAAGGATAAAATCTGTTTGACGGTAGGATGTTGAGAGGATTTCTGCCAACTGAGTATCTCTCCTCAGGTCATCTGTGGAGAGTGGGGACAGAGATGTTGGGGAAGATGGTATCCTGAGGAGAATGGGGGTCTGAAATAGTGGATGCCTTGAGCCCTAGGGAGAGAGCTGACAATGGCAGGGAAGAAAATTCTGGGCCACTCTGAAGGCGCGTTTGTGATGGAGGCTATGATGGTGGAGACCCCTGAGTCTGCAGCTGTGTGATTTTTTTCTCCGACTGCCCCCAGTATCTTAGAGAGAGGGACAGAGAAGAGGAATAATTGAATTAACTTCGGGCTGGGGCTCTGCCAAAAGGGTGTTGGAAAAGATAAGGGGGCAATGGAGGTGAGGACATTAGAAGAAATAGAAGAGGGACTCCAGGCTGGAGGGATAAGCAGAAGCGACCGATACAGGGAGAAAATAAATGGTCAGAAAACCTGGATGTGATATCATCCCAGATGACGATGACAATCAGACTTGTCCCCAGAAGAGGGAGAGTGATATCTTCTATGAATGAGGTAGAAGCATGATGACATCAAAGAAAAGCCAAGCAGGTGGCAGGAGTCCCCTGGGGTTGGTTTTCACGAGGGGGGGTGATTGATGGTTTGTTCAGCTCAGTCCCCCATCCCAGCCCCTGAGCCCCAGGGCTGAGAGAGAGGGTTCAAAGGGAAGCCATGCCCCTGAGGGGAGAGCCACACGCTATCGGGTCATCAGGGAGGGGTGGGGAAGGGGAACGCAGCAGCCCAGGGGAAATTTTGGAGGGAGGGGGGCCATGGGAGGTCAGAGCTAAAACTCAGTGTGATGGGGATTAAGAGTGATCAAAAGTCTAGCAGGCAGAAGGGGCTATATGCTGGGGCCGGATGGTTTTCCTGGCTGTAGTTTTTAAAGGAATCTGCCCATGCAGTGAGTTATTGGGGCTGGGGGGACAGGGGCCTCTTGGAAAGGGTCAGCAACAGCCCCGATTGTTCTTCCTACTTCTGAGGGAGCCCCGCTCCCTGCGCACAGTCTGGCATCATGACTCAGCCCCTGTAGGGATGAGCAGTGACCTTTGGTGGCTGGATAATTACACTAGCTGCCGGAAGGGGCGGCAGGGTCCCACACAGCCTCCCCGACAGAGTCTGGCTCTGTGGCCAGAGCTTAGATACCAGGCACAGTTGGGTTTGGGAGGTAATCTGTTTGGCCTGAGGTTAGCAGAGAGTAAGAACAAGTCCCTGCTAGGCTCTCGGACTTAGAGCCCATTTTCAGAAGCTCAGTCACGGGTCACACACACGACACACCATGTCTCTGCTTAGGTGGTCCCATCTCCTGCTGATTTCCAGTAGGCCGTCAGCCTACTTGTCTATACTGTGACCCCGAGAGCTGTCCCCACCAGGTCCGCTTCCCTGTGGAGACACCCTGGCCAGCTGGGAAAACTCTGTTGCTCTCTGAGGTCCACCCTGACTGGTCCAGATAACTTCTCCACCTGGCATTCCATTCCAGCTTTCCAGATGCTGCCAAAGCCACGTGCACGCTCCCACACTGCCCTCGCCCCTGCCGCCACCAGGTAAGATGGAACAGGTACACCACCCAGTGCAGGGGCAAGTGGAGAAAACAGGCAGAGCTCTCCAGGCTCCGAGTTCCAGTCTTGGGTTCCTCTTCCATAGAATGGGGCTAATTGTATCTGTTTATCTACTTCAGAGCAGTCATGGGAAGATCAATGAGATGATGTATTTATAAATCTTTCTCTTACTAGAGCTGTTCACAAGTGGCCAGTTAAGCGTTTTCTGGGAACAAAGGAGAGCCACCACTGTGGTTTTCTGGCTTCCCTATAATAACTGGCATCCACACAGCACTTTCTAATGTACAAAGCACTTTTGCAAACACGATGAAAGGCAATCCTATTCAAAAGTGCCTAGCATGGGGGTGCCTGGGTGGCTCAGTGGGTTGAGCCTCTGCTTTCAGCTCAGGTCATGATCTCAGGGTCCTGGGATCGAGCCCCTCATCGGGCTCTCTGCTCAACAGGGAGCCCGCTTCTTCCTCTCTCTCTCTACCTGCCTCTCTGCCTACTTGTGATCTCTGCCTGTAAAATAAATAAATAAAATCTTTTTTTTTTTTTTAAGTGCCTAGCATGGGGCCGGACACACAGAGCATATTGGTGAATGATAGCTATTGCTTTCTTGTTTGGCCATCACAGCTCCAGGTTATAAAGGAGAGGATAAGCCATAGAGAGGGTAATGAACCTTCCACACTCTCCTGGAACTAGTTCTGACACTGAGGATTTTGGTTTCCAATCGGGGGCCCTTTAAATAGCATCTCTGTAGCCCTCTTTCCTCAATGATCCTAAACTTCAGAGAGGGCTAGGAGTCACTGGAAAGGGAAGATAAGTACATTGCTTTGGGCCTCTTTTCTGCCCCATTCTGCGGGGACAGCCCTGATAAGGGGCCCACACAAAACCCAAATCCAGGAATGAGGAGAGAAAGAGGGAGTAGGAAAGTGGGAAAGGAAGAAAATAAGCAAGGCAGCTGAAGACAGCCAGAGAAGAAACTGTGACCAGTGAGGCAGACAGCTGCTGGATGACAATATCTCTGGAGGAGGAAAAGCAGGGCCCAGAGGATGGAGAGAGCACGCCAGAGGCCCAGGGAGGAGCTGGAAAGCAGTTCTTGGTGAATCAGGCGTGCAAAGAGCTGTGTGTTCCTTCTCGGTGCAGGCTATTGATGCTTTATTGACCCAAGCATGGGAGAGGTAGCTAGGGAGGACTCCGCTCAGGGCTGGCTGGGGGGCAGTGAGGGAGGCAGGGGCTATGGGCAGGGGTGGGAAAGGAAGCCCCAGGGAGGGAGAGCCCATGGGAAAGGGGGTTGGGGAAGAGGCAGACGACATCGGGATGACTCCTTGTGTGGCAGCAGAGGGCACTGACCCAACACCTGGCTTGGTGACCCGAGGTCACTTGGCATGTTCTGGGCAACTAGCCACTTTGCACTACCCTCCCTGTGCAACATGTCTCTGAAGGCCTTGGACACCTCGGCCCTACTCACCAGCCCACGCTGGCCCTAGATACTTAGCATGCATCGGGCCACATCCAGACGATTGCAACAAAATTAGCCAATTTCCAAAACCCATTAAATACGCCTCCCGATAGCATCTCTCTCCAGGCCATTTTCAAAAGCGTGAAACGCCTGGGGAGGCTTTACAGTGACTCGTCCTGAGCCGTCCTCTCCTTCCCTGAGCCTGATTTCATGGACTGAGCGGTCACTGCTGGCGGCTCACGCAGGGGCCGAGCCCGGGCTCCGACGATCCTGTGGCCAGGACTCTCAGTGCCTCCCGGAGAAGTCTAATTGCACTCACCCAGCCCTGACTGATGAGCACTGCAGTGTACCAGGCTGCTGGACTGTGGGTTCCAGCTCCAGCTTGGCAGGAAGTTGATAGCATGTTCCCCAGCCCCCAAGCCTTCATCTCCAGTGACCCTTCTTATAAGATGGGAACAAAAGGAATACAGAACTCCCGGGGGAAAGGAAATGGATTCACGAAAACCATAGCGTTGGAAAGCATCCTCTGAATTACCTAGCGTTCCTCCTTCACTTTATACCTAAGAAACCCAAGGCCCAGAGAGGGGACGAAACTGCCCAGTGTCACACAGCTAGTTAGCAGCAGAGCGAGGACAAGAAGCCAGGCCTCCATCCCTGGGGTTCCTGCTGTTCCCACGGGTCAGTCTGGTGAAGACTGCTGGGCCCGATAGGGCATAACCATCAGACTTCCAGAAGACACCGGAACTGAAGTCTGAAAATGTGGGTCCAAATCCTGATCTTGTCCCTTAAAAGATGTATAACCTTAGCAAGTTATTTAACCTTGTTTGCTGCCATTTCCTCATCTATATAATCCTCTGCATGGAATCTTGTGATCATATAAAAAGACAGCATCTGCGGGGTGCCTACTGGCTCATGGGACTGACTCTTGATCTCAGGGTTGTGAGTTCAAGCCTCACGTTGGGCACAGAGCTTACTTAAAGAAAATGACATTTGCCCAGCACATAATAGATACTGAAATTTTCTTTTCCTATACCACACTCTCACCCTCCTTTCTCCTTCTATAAAACATTCTACTTTTTACTTGATTATAAATCCCTTGAGGGAAAGGACTGCTTTATCCTTCTTTGTAATCCTAGCACCTGGCACATAGTAGGGCCTCCAGAGAGGATTCTGAAATACGGTCAAAACACTGCAGCAGCCCTTGGTTTCTGGGGCTCTTCCTGCAGTTTTCTCTTTAGGAATTTTCTCAGGCAGGACAGTGAAGGACGAAGAAAGGGGACACGGGCCGTAGGGTAGGGCAAGAGGTGGTCACGCCTCCCGCCTGCCATGTGAAGTCAGTGACACTGAGAGAGCCGGACATCTGGGGAGCTTCTCCCTGCTGGGGTGGGCCAGGGCAGTCGGGTCATCTGCTGAAAGGAATCGCGTCCCCTCCTAAAGAGAAGGCAGCATAGAGAGACAGTTCAGCCACTGATGCAAAAGGGAAGATGGCCCGCAGGGAAGGGAACCAAGAAAAGAGCTCAGAGCTTCGGATAAAGACCGACAAAGGAAGGAGGCTGGGGGCTGGAGGAGTAGAGAAGGGACGAGAGGCTGAAGAGGCAGGAAGTCTTAGAGGCCAGGTCATCCTAAGGAAAGGGAAGGGACTAGCATTTTCTGCTTCCCTGGGGCAGCAGCTCTAGAAGGGAAGGCGTGGAGCAGGGTGAGGTGTGCCAGACTCCAGGGCAAATGTGGGCACAGAGCAGGTGTTTTTGGCCAGGCTAGCCTCCCCTCACCCCCCGGTTCTTTTATCCTAGTCAAAGTACAGAGAAGCAGAGGGAGGGATGGGGCGGGGGGAATGTGAACTGACAATGTGACATGAAGCTACAATCGGGCAGTTCCTGAGCTCAGTCCAGCCCTCAGTCCAGCTGCGCCCTGGAATCCGCTGGGGGAGCTTCCACGGATGCTCATGTCCCGTCCCCCAGAGATCCTGACAGAACTGGTCTGGGGTAGGCCTCAGATACTGGAATTTTGTAAAAGCTCCCCCAGGGGATGCTAATGTACAGCCAGGCCTAAGAGAGGATGTGGGGGACAGATGGATCCTTCGTGTCTCTCACTCCCTGGGTAGGGCCATCCCTAGGGACCACAAGGTTGGGTGAGAGCTCCAATATTCCTACCTGGACAGCGGGGGAAATGGATTCACAGCTAGCCTGGGGTTCACGTGGCTTTGCCCCTCACTCGCTCTGTGGGTCCTTAGGCAGGGGACATAGTCGTTCAGGCTTCATCTATTTATTTTTATTTTTACTGAAAAAATAATTGGCATACAATATTGTATTAGTTTCAGATATACAACACAGGGATTTGATATCTATGTATACTATAAAACTGTCACCATGATCAGTCTAGTTACTATCTGTAACCATTAGTTGTTGTGAGAGTATGGACTGTATTTCCTGTTCTGTACTTTATATCCCGATGTCTTGATTATTTTATAACTGGAAGATTGTACCTCTTCATCCCCTTCACCTATTTCATCCATCCCCCCCATCCCCCTCCCCACTGGCAACCACCACTCTGTTAGGCTTCATCCATTTAAAGAGGGAGTGAGTGGCGCCTGGGTGGCTCAGTGGGTTAAAGCCTCTGCCTTTGGCTCAGGTCATGATCCCAGAGTCCTGGGATCGAGCCCCACATTGCATTGGGCTCTCTGCTCAACAGGGAGCCTGCTTCCCTTCCTCTCTCTCTGCCTGCCTCTCTGCCTACTTGTGATCTCTGTCTGGCAAATAAATAAATAAAGTCTTTAAAAATAATATTAATAAAGAGGGAGTGAACGGCGGGGGCGGGGGGTGTGATCTCCAATGACCAAGGACCACTCGCGGGCTCTGATTCTAGGAATGATCTCCCTCATGGGGATCGCTTTGCTTCTCTTTCTCGCACCCACCCCTCCAAGTAGATAGCAAGTTTCGAGAGATGGAGAGTCTTGCCTTCTCTGCTTCCGGCATTTCCATTCCTCGTATCACCGAGGTTCTTCATTTCACCCCACTTGACCCACCAACTCTCCTTTCCCTCCTCCCCAAACATGTGTTTCATTCTCACCTTACTTTATGAAGAAGAGGGGAAGAAACAGCTAATACGTGGGCATAGCGGTCAGGATCCTCTAGAGAAACAGAACAGGAGGATACATAGATACTAACACTTATTTTTAAAAATTGGCTCATGCAGTTATGGGAGCTGGCTAGTCCGAAAGACTAGCAAGCTGGAAAGCCTCAGGCAGGAGCTGATGCTACAGTCTTGAGACAGAATTTCTTCTTCTTCAGGGGTACCTCAGTTTTGCTTTTAAGGCCTTTCTACTGATTGAATGAGGCCCACCCACATTACTGAGGTTAATATCCTTTATTTATGGTCAGCTGACTATAGATTATAGATGTTAACCATACCTATGAAATACCTTCACAGCTACACCTAGGTTAGAATTTGATTGAGTAAATGAGTACTAGGGCCAGCCATGTTGACACATAAAACTATCGTGATAGATGAGTTTTTCCCCCCTTTGAATTCATATGTATTTATTTTAATATTTACTTGGAAAATTCTAAATTCTTATCAAAGCCTTAATTTCCGAGATATTATTGCCTAGGACAAGTTAAAGTTTTAAAAGTGAATCGATATTGGGGCGCCTGGGTGGCTCAGCCAAGTTATATTGGGACACGTGGGTGGTTCAATCATTAAGTGTCTGCCTTCGGCTCGGGTCATGATCTCAGGGTCCTGGGATCGAGCCCCGCATCGGGCTCTCTGCTCAGCAGGGAGCTTGCCTCCCCCCTCTCTCTGCCTGCCTCTCTGCCTACTTGTGATTTCTGTCTGTCAAATAAATAAATTAAAAAAAAAAAAACCTTTAAAAGTGAATCGATATATAAAACTACAGTGAAATACCACCTCACACCTGTCAGAATGACTAAAATCAACAACACAAGAAACAGGTATTAGAGAGGATGTGGAGAAAGGGGAACCATCTTGCACTATTGGTGGGAATGCAAACTGGTGCAGCCACTCCGGAAAACAGCGTGGAGTTTCCTCAAAAAGTTAAAAAAAAGAACTACTCTGCTATCCAGCAACTGCACTATTAGGTATTTATCCAAAGAATACAAAAATATTAATTCAGAGGGATACATGCTCCCACTGTTTATAGCAGCAATATCAACAATAGCCAAGTTATATTGGGACACGTGGGTGGTTCAATCATTAAGTGTCTGCCTTCGGCTCAGGTCATGATCCTGGGGTCCTGGGATCGAGTCCTGCATCAGGCTCTCTGCTTGGCAGGGAGCCTGCTTCTCCCTCTCCCACTCCCCCTGCTTGTGTTCCCTCTCCCTCTGTGTCTCTCTCTGCCAAATAAATAAATAAAATCTTTTTTAAAATAGCCAGATTATAGAAACAGACCAAGTGTCCGTTGACAGATGGATAAAGAAGATATGAGATATATAGATAGATATGATATGTATATATCATAAGTGTGTATACACACACAATGGAATATTACTCAGCCATAAAAAGGAATGAAATCTTGTCATTTGCAACAACATAGGTAGGGCTAGATAGTATTATGTTAAGCAAAATAAGTCAGAGAAAGACAAATAACGCAAGATTTCATTCATATGTGGAATTTAAGAAACAAAACAAATGAGCAAAGGGGAAAAGAGAGAAAGAGAGGTAAACTAAGAAACAGACTCTGAACTATAGAGACCAAACTGAAGGTTACCAGAGGAGAGGGGGTGGCAAGTTGGGAGATGGGTGA
Organism: Mustela nivalis; assembly: GCF_964662115.1. Lineage (NCBI taxonomy): Eukaryota > Metazoa > Chordata > Mammalia > Carnivora > Mustelidae > Mustela > Mustela nivalis. The sequence continues at coordinate 15,419,092 of NC_139025.1, read as the reverse complement.
AGTAGGTGATGGGGATCAAGGAGCACACTTGTGATGAGCACCAGGTGATGTATGGAAGTGTTAAATCATTATATTGTACACCTGAAACTGGTATTACCCTGCATGTTAACTGAAAGAAAATAATAAAATAAAATGGTATAACTATGCTTTGGAATATTATGTAACTATTAAAAAGAATGAGTGAGATTTCTATGTACCAACAGGGAAAGGCAGAACCTTACTTTTACTTTTAAAATCTGTATGCACATGGCTTTTACCTTGTATTCCACGTACCTTCAAATCATTTCAATTCTTGAGTCTTCTAGGTGGCTCAGTTGGTTGGGCATCTGCATTTGGCTCAGGTCATGATCTCAGGGTCCTGGGGTTGAGCCCCACATCTGGCTCTCTGCTCAGCAGGAGAGTCTGCTTCTCCCCTTCCCTCTGCAACTTCCCCTGCTTGTGCTCTCTTGTGCTCTCTCTCTGTCAAATAAATAAATAAAATCTAAAAACAAAAAAATCATTTCAATTTTTAGCAAGCAGTTTAAAAATACATGAAAATAAAAAAAGTGGTACATGCTTGTGAAAATACAAATTGGTACAATACAGAACTATAGAGGAAGATGTAGACATCGTCCCCATGTTTATTGTTTAATGAAGCACACCAAGTGCTGATTATGCCGAGATGAATAAAATATCGCTCCTGTCCTCATGGAGCTTACTTTCCACCAAAGAAGGAAGAGCAAGTAAAACAGGATACCAACTTTTAACTGGAGAGGGGAACAAAGGCCCCTTTGGGAAGTAAGAGTTAGGGGAAGCCTGAAGGATAAATAAGGGTTATGGCGGGGATGGACAGGGAGAAGAGTGACCAGGAAAAGGCTCAGAGATGGGGGATGTGATGTGTGTAGTGCGCAGGTGCACCAGAAACCGGAAACCGGAAACAGCCCAGGAAGGGCTTGGCGACTGATTGTACCATAGGGGGCTTGTGCGAGGAAGAGGAGTCTCCATTTTCAAGGTGTTAGTCTGAGGCCTGCGGCATTTGTGTTCAGGTAAATCCACCCGTTTTATGTACACAATTGGGTAGGTTTTGACAAATATGTTCAGTCGTGTAACTACCACCACAACCAAGTCCTAGAACACCTCCATCGACCCCCAGAGTTCCTCTGTGCTCTTTTGGATGTGACCCTCCCACGCCGGCCGCTGGCAGTCACTGCTCTGCTTTTGTCACTACAGTTTTGCCTTTTCCACATTGTCTCGATGGAATCATACAGTATATAGTCTTTTACACAACGGACTGCTATTAAAACTCACCTGTGAGGTTGTGTATATCAATAGTTCATTCTGTTTGATTACTGATTACATGGATGTGCTACCATTGCTTTACTCAGTCATAACTGAGCATTTGGGTTTTGGAGGAGGGCTTTTTTTTTTTTTTTTTTTTTTTTAGATTTTATTTATTTGACAGACGGAGATGAGAAGTAGGCAGAGAGGCAGGCAGAGGGAGAGAAGGAGGAGGCAGGCTCCCGGCTGAGCAGAGAGCCTGATGTGGGACTCGATCCCAGGACCCTAAGATCATGACCTAAGCCGAAGGCAGAGGCTTTAAGCCACTGAACTACCCAGGCGCCCCAAAGGAGCTATTTTAAAGAAAAATATTAAGTAAACAACAGTAAGTGTATCCTCATGATTGAAATTTGGAAAACAGTGATGATGTTTAACTTACGTTTAGAACACTGGTTTTGAGGTCAGACAAATCTGAATTTGAACCAGTTCTGCCATTTTCTAACTGTGTGAACTTGGATAAGTTACTTATTTTATTTACTTTTTTGCTATTTCTTTCTTTCTTTGTGTTTTTATTCAATTGTCCTACTTTTTTTTTTGAAAGGGAGAGAGAGAATCTTAAGCAGGCACCACACCCAGTGTGAGCCTATACGGGTCTGGATCTCAGAACCCTGAGATCATGACTTTCGCCAAGGTTAAGAGTCGGAGGCTTAACCGACTGAGCCACCCAGAGGCCCTTCTAACTTCTTTTTAAAACAGCTTTATCAAGGTGTAATTGACATACAACAAGCTGCATGTATTTAAAGTATACAATTTGATTTTATATGTATTATAAATATATTTAATATACGCCCTTGAAACTAGCACCATATTCAAAATAGTGGACATACTCACCACTCCTGAAAGTTTCTTCCTATCCCTTTGTAAACCTTCCTTTCTGTTCTTCTTTTTTTCTTCTACCCCCTCAGGCAACAACTGACCTGTTTTCTGTCACAATAGATTAGCTTGCATTCTCTAGAGTTTTATATAAAGGGAGTAATACAGTATACACTTTTCTTTGAAGAGGGTGGGGCTGGCTCTTCTACCTAGCATAATTATTTTGAAATTCACCCAGGTTATGTGTATCAACACTTCATTCCACATTTTATTGCTGGCAGATATTCCATGGTATGGCTATGCCACATTTTATTCATCTATTCGTCTGTTGATAGGTTTGGGGTTGTTTCTGGTTGGGGGCTATTACAAATAAAGCTGATTCGAACATTAATGTACGAGTCTTTGCCTGGACTTGTGCTTTCTTTTCTCGTGGGCAAAGACCTAGGAGTGAAATAGCTAGAATTACATGATAGGTATATATTTAACTTTCGAGAAACTGCCGAACTGTTTTCCAAAGTGCTTGTGCCATTTTATAAGCCACCAACAGTGTATGAAGTTCCATTCACCCATGTCATCAACATTTACTATGATCATTCTTACCCATTCTAATGGGAGTATATTGGTAACTCATTGTGGTATTAATTTGTATTTCCCTAATGTCGAATGATGTTGAGTATCTTTTTATGTACTTACTTGCCATCTCTAGATCTTCTTTGGTAATATATCTATTAAGTATCCTGGAATCGAGACCTGAATCCAGCTCTCGGCTCAACAGGGAGCCTGCTTCCTCCTCTCTCTCTGCTTGCTTCTCTGCCTACTTGTGATCTCTGTCTGTCAAATAAATAAATAAAACCTCTTAAAAAAAATATTTTGCCCCTTTTTTGAGTTCTTCGCTCTCTCATTATTGAGTACTTTTCTTTATATTCCATGTATTATACTTTCTTAGATATAGGATTTGAAAATATTTTCTCCTAGTCCATGACTTAAATTTTCATTCTTTGCAAAGTGCGTTTTAAAGAGCCCAAATTTTCATTCTGATGAAGTAAATTTATCATTTTTTTCTTCTATAGATCATGTTTTGGTGTTGTGTTTGGGAAATGTTTGGCACAATATCACAAAGTTTTTTCCTCTTTCATCTAGAAGTTTTATAGTTTTAGGTTTTATAAATTAGGCCTGTGATCACTTTCCATAAATTTGTGTATAATATACAGGTATGTGTTGAAATTTTATTTATTTTATATATAGATAGTCCATTGTCCCAGCACTATTTGTTTAAAAAAGACTATTCTTTCTCCACTTAATTGCTTTTACATTTTTGTTAAAAATCAGCTGTCCATATATTTTGGAACTCTGTATTCTATTGCTCTGTTCTTCTTGATGTCAACATGACACTATTTTGATTCCTGTAGCATTATAAGTCTTGAAATCAGATAGTTAGCTCTCCAACTTTGTTCTTTTTCAAAGTTGTTTTGGCTATTTTAGGCCTTTTGTATTTCTATATGAATTTTATTTATTTTTTTAAGATTTTATTTATTTATTTGACAGAGATCACAAGTAGGCAGAGAGGCAGGCAGAGAGAGAGAGAGGAGGAAGCAGGCTCCCTGACAAGCAGAGCCCAGTGCGGCACTCGATCCCAGGACCCTGGGACCATGACTTGAGCTGAAGGCAGAGGCCTCAGTGGGTTACACTGAGCCACCCAGGCGCCCCCTATATGAATTTTAGAATCAGCTTGCCAGTTTTTACCGAAAGAGCAGGCTGGATTTTCATTAGAATCCCAGTAAACCTATAGACCTATTTGGGGAAGAATTAACATCCAAACAGTGAGTCTTCTGACCAATAAAGAAATCATAACTTTTCCATTTATTTAGGCCTTCTTTAGTTTCCCTCAGTAACATCCTGTATTTTACAGTGTACAGGTCTTTCACATTTTCTGTCAGATTTAACCATCAGAATTTCACATTTATGATGCTATTGTAAAGTGCCTTTTTTTCAGTTTCTGATTATTCATTGGTGGTATATAGAAATACAATTGATCTTTGTATACTGATCTTGTACCAGTATCTTGCTGAGATGACTTGAATTTACCTTTTTGTAGCTTCCATCAGATTTTCTTCAGTCATGTTGCCTGTAAATAAAGACATTTTTATGTCTTCTTTTCCAAAATAAACATCTTTTATTTATTTTTCTTGCCTTATTGGACAGACTGGAACCTTAATACAATGTTGAATAGGGGTGATGACAGCAGAAACTTTTTCTTATTTCTGATCTTTGGGGAACACATTCAGTCTTTTTAGTATCCAATGGGGTATTTCTATAGATTTTTCATAGATTTTTTTTTCCCCCAGATTGAGGGCATTTCCTTCTATTCCTACTTTGTTGAGAGTTTTCCTTAAGAATGGGTATTAGATTTTGTTCAGTGTTTTTTCTACATCTGTTAAGACAATCTTATGGGTTTTCTTTATTAGCTTATTAATACGATTAATATGAATTGCACTGATTGATTCTTGAAAGTTAAATCAACTTTGCATTCCTGGGATAAACTCTACTTAGTCATCATGTATCATCCTGTTATGTACCATTGGTTTTGACTTGTTCAATAACGTATTTTATTTAGAATGTTTTTACCTATTTTCATGTGGGGTATTGGTCTTTGGTTTTCTTTTCTTATAATGTCTTTGTCTGATTTTGTTATCAGGGTAAGACTGGCTTTATAAAATGAATAGGTAAGTGTTTCCTTCTTGTCCATGTTCTAGAATAGTCTGTGTAGAATAAGTATTGTTTCTTCAATAAATGTTTGATAAAATTCACCAGTGAAGCCTTCTGGGGGCTGGAGTTTTCTTTGTGGGAAGATTTTTAACTACAAATTCAATTCCTCTAATAGATAGATAATAGATAGAAGGATATTCATGTCAGACTTTGTTTTCTCAGCTTTGGTCGTTGAGTCTTTTAAGGACACTACATTTCATCGAAGTTGTCAAATTTAATGTCATAACATTATTCATAATATTTCCTAGCTGTTCTTCTGATATCTGTAGAATTTGTAGTGATATTACCTTTTACATTTCTTATGTTGGTGATTTGTGTCTTCCCTCTTTTTTTTCCCAGTCTAGCCAGAGGTTTATCAATTTTGTGATGTTCTCAAAAAACCAGCATTTGGTTTCATTGATTTTTCTCTTTTGTTTTTCTGTTTTCTATTTCAGTGATTTTTTTTAAGATTTCATTTATTTATTTGACAGAGATCACAAGTAGGTGGAGAGGCAGGCAGAGAGAGAGCAGGAAGCAGGCTCCCCGCCAAGCAGAGAGCCCGATGCAGGGCTCAATCCCAGGATTCCGGTATCACGACCCGAGCCAAAAGCAGAGACTTTAACCCTCTGAGCCACTCAGGCGCCCCTATTTCGGTGATTTTTGCTCTAATCTTTATTATTTCCTTTCTTCTGTTAATTTTGGATTTTTTTTTTAAGATTTTATTTATTTATTTGACAGAAATCGTAAGTAGGCAGAGAGGCAGGCAGAGAGAGAGAGGAGGAAGCAGGCTCCCCGCTGAGCAGAGAGCCCGATGCGGGGCTCGATCCCAGGACCCTGGGATCACGACCCGAGCCAAAGGCAGCGGCTTAACCACTGAGCCACCCAGGCACCCCTAATTTTGGATTTAATATGTCTTCTTTTCTAAGGGGAAGCTGAGGTCACCATTTTGAGGACCTTGTTAATTTCTAACATAGGTGTTTATTTCTATAAATTTTTTTCTAAGTATTGGTTTAGCAGAATTCCACAAGTTTTGTTATGTTGTGTTGTCATTTTTATTCAATTCAAAATAATTTTTAATCTTGGATTATTTTGAAGTGTATTATTGTTAATCCATAGATTATTTAGAAGCATATTGATTAGTTTTCAAATATTTGATGACTTTCCAGAGATATTTCTGTTCATTTCCAATATTGTACTCCATAATAATACTTCTACTATAGCTAGAAAACATATTTTATATGATTTGAATCCTTTTGCCTTTATTAAAGTCATTTATGGCCCATAATTTGTTCTTTCATAGTAAATGGTCTGTGTGCACTTAAAAAGAATTGATATAGGGTGCCTGGGTGCTTCAATCAGTTGAGCATCTAACTCTTGATTTTAGCTCAGGTCATGATCTCAGGGTTGTGAGATCAAGCCCCACATCAGGCTCCACATTTAGCAAGGAGTCTGCCTCCCACCACTCTATCTGTTTTTTTTTTCTCTCTCTCTCTCTCTCAAATAAATAAATAAATCTTTAAAAGAAAGAATGGATATAGAAAAGGTTATTATAATTTCCAGCTATGATTATGAGTTTGTCTATTTCTCCTTGCAATTCTATCAGTTTTTGCTATATGTGTTTTGAAGGTCTGTTCTTTCAGTATATAAATGTCTAAGATTTTTATGTCCTCCTGATGAATTAACTCCTTTATTATTACAAAATAACCTTCATCTCTGTTAATATTCTTTGTTGTGAAATCTGTTTAATATAGTCACTCCAGTTTTCTCTTGACTAATGGTATATCTTTTTCCATCCTTTTGCTTTTATTCTCTTTAAGATTTTATTTATTTATTTGATAGAGAGATAGTTAGAGGGGGAGTACAAGCAGGGGGAGCAGCAGGCAGAGGAAGAGGGAAAAGCATTCTCCCCATTGAGCAAGGAGACCAACTCGAGACTTGATCCCAGGACCCTGAGATCATGATCTGAGCCAAAGGCAGCCGCTTAACTCACCAAGCCATCCAAGTGCCCCCATTTCTTTTGCTTTTAATTCATGTGTGCATTTATCTGTTAATTGTGTTTTTTATTTTGTTTAGTCTTGTTTTTATTTTTAAGATTATTTATTTATTTATTTGACACAGAGAGAGATCACAAGTAGGCAGAGAGGCAGGCAGAGAGAGAGGAACGGAAGCAGGCCCCCTGCTGAGCAGAGAGCCCCATGTGGGACTCGATCCCAGGACCCTGAGATTGTGACTGGAGCCGAAGGCAGTGGCCTAACCCACTGAGCCACACAGGCGCCCCGAGTCTTGTTTTTTATTTAGTTGAGTCTTGTTTTTTTAAATCCAATATGACAGCCTCTGCCTTTTAATTGGAGTGTTTAGATCATTCATATTTAATATGATTGTCAATATAATTAGGCTTAAGCTTTTATCTTAGCGTTTATTTCTATTTGCCCCATCTCTTTTGTGTTTTCTTTATCCTTATTCCTCTCTTGTTTTGGATTAATTGAATATTTTTATGATTCTGTTTTGTCTCTGTTGGCTTATTAGCCATAACTCTTTGCTTTGTTACTTTAGTGCCTGTTTTAGGGTTTATAGTTTACATTTTTAACTTAAAATAATCTATTTCCAAGTGATATTATACTGCTTCACATAGAGTATAAGAATTACAGGGACGCCTGGGTGGCTCAGTGGGTTAAAGCCTCTGCCTTCGGCTCAGGTCATGATCCCGGGGTCCTGGGATCGAGCCCCACATCGGGCTCTCTGCTTGTCAGGGAGCCTGCTTCCTCCTCTCTCTCTCTCTGCCTGCCTCTCTGCCTACTTGTGATCTCTGTCTGTCAAATAAATAAATAAAATCTTAAATTAAAAAAAAAGAATTACAATAGTATACTTGTATTTTCCAACTCTTGGCTTTTATATTATTCATGTCATACATTTTACTTATGCATGTTATAAATCATGCTATATATTTATATATGTGTATATATATACATATATATGTATATATGTATACACACACACACACATATATATAAAGATTTTATTTATTTATTTGTCAGAGAGAAAGCACAAGCAGAGGGAGCAGCAAGCAAAGGGAGAAGCAGGCTCTCCACGGAGCAAGGAGCCCAACATGGACTCAAGCTTACGATCCCGGGGTCATGACATGAGCCGAGGGCAGATGCTTATAACAAATTGAGCTACCCAGGTGCCCCTCACACAATATATTTTTATTATGATTGTATTCTCTATTTTGGGGTGCAACCTATATTTTACCATTAAAACAAGCTTGTTACTTGTGTTTTTCCAGTTTCCTATACTCTCCTGACCTTTTCATCTCCTTAATTTAGCAATTCTTGTAAGTATTAAGACCTCCCACTATAATAGTGTGTTTGTCTAGTTTTTTCTTGTAACTTTGCAATTTTTTAAGGCTATATTTGTTATTAGGAACACATAAATTTAGAATTTTTGCTGTTGTTGTTTGATTAATGAATTAAAGTTTTAATGCAGTGACTCCCTTTATAAATGATCATGCTGGGTTTTTTTTTTCTTTTTGCCTTAAATTTTGTTTTGACTGTTATTAATACAGCTACAACAGTCTTCTAGTTAGTGCTTGTCTAGCATATTATTTTCCATTTGTTTTTGTATTTTTATGTTTTGGGTGTGTCTTTTTTAAATAACACATAGCTGCAGGGTGCCTGGCTGGCTCAGTCAGAGGAGCATGTGACTCGTGATCTCAGAGTTGTGACTTAGAGTTCTGTGTTGTGTATAGTCATTACTTAAAAATAAAATATTTATAAATAAGTAACATATAGTGGGTTTTTTTTTAAAGATTATTTATTTATTTGTTTGACAGAGAGAGATCACAAGTAGGCAGAGAGGCAAGCAGAGAGAGAGAGGAGGAAGCAGGCTCCCTGCTGAGCAGAGAGCCTGATGTGGGACTCAATCCCAGGACCCTGAGATCATGACCTGAGCTGAAGGCAGCGGCTTAACCCACTGAGCCACCCAGGCGCCCCTATAGTGGGTTTTTTTTAATCTAGTTTGAGAACCCTTTACTGTAGCGTTTATTCCATTTATATTTATTGTAATTGCAATAAACAATATTTGGATTAATTTCTGCATTGTATTTTGTACATTCCATTTGTCTTATTCTTCCTATTTGCCCCCCATTCACTTCACTTCTTTTGCATTATCTGAATTTTTTTTTTCACTCCATTTGTTTCTGGTACTAGTTTGGAAGATATGTTCTCTAGGCTTATTCTTTTAATGATAGCTTAGAAAAATTCTAAATGCTAAAATGGTTGAGATTCAAATTAAATTACTATTTTTACCCTTTTCTCAAACCATACAAGAAGCTTGGAACACTTGGGCTTTGTCTCCTGAGTCCTGGAAGTCTGTAAAATCTCAAATTCAAGTTTACTAAGAAGAGAAGACATCCTCAGGGTGATAGCCAGCTTCAGTAGTACACTTAATTATTTGAATTCCTTTTTTTAATCTATATATTTCTTACTTTCTTGCCAGATCATTGTTGCCTTAAAATCATTTTACCCAAAAATTTTAGTTGTTTTCAGTGAAGGGGTTTATTTTAGTGTATCTAGACTTCTCATGTTTCCAGAAATGAAATCTTTCTTTGCCTTAATTTTCTTATACATTAAGTGGGGATAATAATAATAATCACTTTGTAAGATTGTTTTAAGGAATAAATGAAGAAATATATTAAAACAGATAGTATGGTATTCATAAAATAGTTGATGTCAGTATATATTTGCACACACACACACACACACACACACACATATGCTGGAAGCCAACATGTTCTCTGAACTAGCTCATTTTTGTGCAGACCTTAGAATAAGTATTCTCCTTTTCTCTCTTTTTTTTTTCTTTTTAAGCAGGCTCCATGCCCAGTGTGGAGCTCAACAAGGGCTTGAACTCACTACCCTGAGATCAAGACCTGAGCCGAGATCAAGAGTGAAACACCCAACCAACTGGGCTACCCAGGCACCCCTTCTTTCCTCTTTGGTTAATTAAAGAATATCCTGGCATTGCAAAGTAAAACTGTTGTTATTTGCAACTACTGAATGAATTGGGATTTTTGGAGTTCTTTTATAGTCAAAATAAAGAGACAAGTTGGTTTCTGAGGCCAATAGAACTCCTGACTTCTTTCCTTCCTCCCTCCCTCCCTTTCTCCCCTTCTCCCCTCCCTTCCTTCCTCCCTATTCTTCCTTTCTCATTCTTTCTTCCTTTTTTCTTTCTTTCTTTCCCTTTTTATTATTTTATTATTTATTTTTATTTGTTATTTATTTTATATTTTAACATTTATATTGTGTACTATTTGTATATTATTATTTTATTATTAAAACAGCCTCATGTTTCTCATTTACTCATCTTAAAATAAGTAAAAATTGAATTTATAAAATAAATTCATTTTAATTCTATTTTACCTGACTTATGAGAGCCTTAATAAGCAATTCATAAATTATATAGGACCCTAACTTAGTGCTATAGGAGTTCAGAGAAGTCAGTGAATTGAAGTAGTTGATGAAAGTTTCATGGATTTTGACTTGAGATATACTGAAGGAAAAATGCCTGAAGGTTTGAACCTTCATAGGGAAATCATCCCTCCCCACCCCTCACACCTAACCACAGTCAGGGGTTCTGCCTGCCTCTGACCCTGGGACCATGTGACTCCTAAAGAAAGTAGCTTTAATCTCTTCCCTTTACAGCTGTCCTCCAAGTCTCCCTTTTAAGAAAACTGAGTCTAGTTTGTAGTTCTAGAACGTAAGCTTCACTAATGTCATGTGTGAAGCATTAAAGTCAAATATCTGGGTCTTTCAAAGAAGTCACATATTTTTCTCCAAGGCAAACACCCTCAGTCCCAGTTTACTCTGGATGAAGCACTACCTTAAGCATTGTATACCTATCATATAATTTACAGCTTCCAAGAATCAGGTTAATCACTACCCAATCTCTCTATTCCCCTCCAGTTGTGAAACACTATTCTGTATTCACTATGATCATTTCCTCACTTTCCAATCTCTTCTCAACCTTGGTTTTTACCTCATCACTCTGTATCTACAGCTCTGACTAAGGTCACCAGTGATTTGTGTTATTAAATGCAATGAGTATCTTTCAGTTTTCATTTTACTTAGCCTTTCATTGTCTTTCCACATAGCTGAGCACTCTTTTCATGAATCATTCTTCCCTTCACTTCTATGACCAACAATTTCTAGGCCTTATTTCACTTCCCCCGCCCCCTTGTTATCTTTTCAGGTTCATTCTTCTTAACCAACAATTAAATGTTGGGTTTCCTTTGGTTTGAGACCCAGGACCTCTGCTCTTCTAATACTATACATGATTCCTTGGACATCTCATTCACATGCTCAGCTTTAATTGTAGTCTCTGCTAATTTTCCCCAAATTTTTATTTCCAATTTATACCACACAACCAGCTACCTGCATGACAACTCAACTTGAATGTCTCAAGGGCACCGTAAGCCAACAGGCCCAAAGTCACTTGGGCTCTTCCCCTATAGCTGTTTCATTCTCCTGGAGAATGGTACCATTAGCTGTCCAATTGCTCAAACCAGAAACCGGGCATCATTCATGACTAAGTAAGTCCTCTCCCTTTCTAGCCCCCACTCCACCCCATCTAATTTATTACCAAATCTTATTTATTTTCTTTCCTAAATAGCTCTCTAATTAGTTTACTTCTCTCTAACTCCCTCTATTCCCACCCATTTTAAGCTACCATCTTACTTCACCTAGAGCACTGTAGTGGCCTCATAGCTTGTGTGCCTAAACTTATTTTACCACCTTCTCCCAAATCTATTCTCAGCTAGAGATCTCTTCTAAAAGCAAACATGATAATAGGAGCACTCTGCTTAAACCCTTGATGGCCTCCCACTAATCTTAGGATTAAAAACAAAGCTTTGTGAGACACTTATCTTTCCATCCTCTCTTAGTCCCTGGTTCCCTTTTATTCTCTTCCCTCCAGCCTCCCTGGCCTTCTTCCTTATTATCTGCCACTACATTTGCACACCCTGTTTCCTCTCTTACCTAGTTATCTATCTTCACTCTTCAATGGTCAATGCAAACATCACCTTCCTAAGAAAACCTTACCTGAAATTCATTATTGCAACCGATCCCTCTGTTACAGGTTCTTTTGCAAATTTAGCCACACTGTCACAACTGTGATTTTATATTTTTCGGTATAGTTCTTGTGTCACTGTCTGTGTTCCATGCTAGACTGTAAGTTCCATCTGTTATTTCTCCTAATTGTATTCTTGTGCCTAGCACAGCATCTGGCTCACAGTGAACACTCAAGAAATATTTACAGAATAAAGGATCAAAAAGTGTAAGTATTACTTTTGAGATAGGTATTATTATTAACCCCATGTTTACATAATAAGTGCTATTAGGGGAGTCTGGGTGGCTCAGTGGGTTAAGGCTCTGCCTTCGGCTCAGCTCATGATCTCAGGGTCCTGGGATTGAGCCCCGCATCAGGCTCTCTGCTCAGCAGGGGGCCTGCTCCCCCAACCCCTGCCTGCCTCTCTGTCTACTTGTGAGCTCTCTCTGTCAAGTAAATAAATAAAATCTTTTTAAAAAGTAGGTGCTATCGGGCGCCTGGGTGGCTCAGTTGGTTGGACGACTGCCTTCAGCTCAGGTCATGATCCTGGAGTCCCGGGATCGAGTCCCACATCGGGCTCCCAGCTCCATGGGGAGTCTGCTTCTCCCTCTGACCTCCTCGCTCATGTTCTCTCTCACTGTCTCTCTCTCAAGTAAATAAATAAAATCTTTAAAAAAAAATTAGGTGCTATCAACTAGAGGCTATCCTACAAGCATTATAAGGAGGTCTGTGTACATCTACTCTAGCAGTAGGATGTGGCTTTTTCAGATTTGGACTAATACATAACTTGTTCTTCCCCAGGGGCTGTACTAAAACACTAAACCCATTAACTGTATTTCTCTTCTAGCACCTACAACTCCTCAAGAGAGGTATCATGACTAAGACCACTCTACAGAAAAAGAAATTGAGGTTTGGAGATGCTTAGATGGCTCAGTCAGTTAAGTGATTTTGGCTCAGTTCATGATCTCAGGATCCTGGGATGGAGTCCCGCCTCCAGCTCCCTGCTCAGTTGGGAGCCTGCTTCTCCCTCTGCCTCTGCCTCTTCTGCTGGCGTGATGCTCTCTCTCTATCTCTATCTCTTGTGTTCATTCTCCATTTCTCTTTCAAGTAAGTAAATCTTTAAAAAAAAACACACAAAGAAAGAAAGAAATTCATTCCTTTCACTACTGTTTGCCTAGTACATTTGTCATTTCATTTGAAGAACTAGTTTCATAAGGGGCACCTGGCTGGCTCAGTCAGTAAAGCATGCAGCTCTTGATCTTGGGGTCGTAAGTTCAAGCCCCATGTTGAGTAGAGATTACTTTAAAAAAATGAAATAAAATATTTTTTGAAAAGAAAGAAACAGCAGGCATGAGGAGAACACTCTGGGGGAAAAAGTAGTTTAATAATAATAAATATCAGGTATTCCATATGTTCAGGTATAGAAAGGTGTATTATTAAGGCAAAAAAAAATGCCTTGGTAGATTATGTATGACCTCCTATATGTACAAAAAAGTACAAATATACTTCTGGAAGAATACACAGTAAACCATAATTTGTTGGGAGTGGGCCTGGGGAGACCATAGAAGAAATCAGTCTTTTATATTTCACTGCTCCACTTCATGAGCAATTACTACTTTTTTAATTATTTTGAGAGGGCAAGAGGAGGGGCAGAGGGAGAGGGAGAGAACCTTCAGCAGGTGCCACACTCAACACATGAGTGTGACACAGGGGCTCAAATCCACAACCCCAAGATTATGACTCAAGCTGAAATCAAGAGTTGGATGCTCAACCAACCAAGCCACCCAGGTGCCCCAAGCAATTATTATTTGTACAATTTTTTTTTTTACCATACAACAGTCGTTTTAATTGCAAAGCGGGGAAGGCCTTTCTAAGTGTGCCACAAAACCTAGAAGCCATAGGGCTAACACATTTAATTACACAAATCAAAAACCTCCACGTGGCAAAGCGACCACGAGCACATTCTAAAAGTAAAAAACTAGGGGAAAACATGCACAATTCACGTTACAGGCAAAAGACCAATTTCCCTAATATGTAAAAAGTGCCCACAAATCAACTTCAGAAAAAGCCCAGGGGCACCTGCGGGGTCAGGCAGTCAAGCATTCAATTCTTCTTGGTCTCAGCTCAGGTATTTTTACAATTTTTTTAACTTGAAATGTTATACTATAAATGTAAATATGTGTCATTTCACAACACAGTTAACTAAAACCCTACCACAAGCTAAACTGATTCAATACTAGCAGCAGTTTAAGCCCCTTATTCACACTCAAGCCAATGCCCATGACAATGAAGGCAAAGGAAGAGAGGTAAAGCATTCAGCACATGAGAATCTGGTCAGGGTTTAAATCCTCAATTCCACCGTTCTAGCTTAACGATTTCAGATGGGTTATTTAACCTTTATGAACCGTGGTTTCCTCCTCTGGGAAATGGGAACAATCCTGCCTCACAGGATAGTGATAAGGATAAGAGAGATGATGCATGTCAAGCAGTTGGCACTGAGTCTAGCAGGTAGTAGGCAGTCCATAGAGCTAGTAATCATTATTACGTACTGATAACAAAACCTTCTTCCCGCATCACAGGCATGTGGACTATACTCATGCGTATGTGATAGGAGATGTAAGCTTGCCTGGAATCGACAGGTAGTCAGTCTTGTGGGTCTCCCCCTGACCCCAGTCTGTGAGCCATCTATGGGGTTTCCAGGATCTCCAGCTACATACTTTTAAGAGTTTTGAGCTATTTCTCCTGAGCGGAAAATTACACTTGTGATTCTCTGAGGGTGGGGAGGTTTAAGGACTAGATGGTTCAAGCTCCTTTTCCTTCATTTACTCTTCATCCTTCTCGTTATCCTCCTCCTCCTCTTCACTCTTCATCCATCCCTACCTGCAACCTGCAATCTGGAAATTTACAGGCTTAGCAAGTTTGATCAGCCATAGGAATTTTTGCAGGTCAGTTTGACTCAAGGTGGAATCCAAGGGCTGGTACCACTGTGGGACCACAATTCTGAATCCAAAACAGTCTAGGACCCAAAACTTTTTCGCAAGTCTAATGCTAATGAACTCAAGTGGAGGAAGACCCGGAATTGCCCTGAGGATTTTTAATGTCTTTACTGATCACATTTGGGATGACTAAGTCACACATTTTTCTGAGGAAATATCGATATGCTCAATTATATGGTGCTGCCCCATACCTAACCAAGGATTTTATATAATCTGCAGTTGACATATCCTATCACCTTGTTAAAAATCTGAAAAAATCAGAATTCTAAAAAACGTCTGACCCCAGGGATTTCAGATAATACATTGTGGACCTGAACATCTGGACAAGCTTTAAAGTCCTTTTTGTCCACACCCCATCCTCTCCCTGTCATTCTTCAGCTAGGTCATCTGTCAGGGTAGAAGAACCCACCTGAGACTCAGATGCCTCAGGGCCCCAATGGGAACTCAGAACCATGGACAGCAGCACATCCCAAGGTTGCTGCCCAACAAATTTGCTAAAATCTTAAGACTCAGTTTTCCTATGAGTAGAGAGAGATTGGCACAATGCAGCTTGCCTGAGAAATGCAACCATTGTTTTCTAACAGTAAAACACAAGATATGGGGGCGGGGGTGGCAGTTGATGTGGTCTGGGCACAGAAAATAAATGTGTTTCTTATCTTTTTCCTCCAGCCGGTTCCCGGCTCTTCTCCTCAGACATTATTAAAAGCCTGGCAGGTACTTTGAATGTTTGTTTCCATCAAGTTTTCCTGGCCTTTCTAATCTGCAAATATTTCTGGCTGGTTTCCTTTCCTGAGTGTTCTGTGTTGCCTAGCCACTGGATTTTCCCGGCCTCACCTGCCCAGCAACCAGGTAACTAGGCAGAGACTTTGCTAGGAGTGGACAGAAAGTTCCCAGTGGATTTTGCTAGGCCCCATCATTCTAATAAAAGGGAAGTAAATAAGTCACAGGTTCCCCCTGTTGCTCAGGCACTGATTATCATTGGGTCCTTTAGAAGAGGGGGACAGTGAGGTTGTTCCCTTCACTACTAAGTGAAGTCATATCCAACCTCAATGAAACTGAGACCACCGTCACTAAAAACAATGCTTCAAGTGCCAAGCATAAGGGACTTAGAGCTTATATGCTGGAGACAACGAAGCAGAATGGCTGCCTTACTTTTTTTTTAAGATTTTATTTTTTTATTTGAGAGAGAGAGAGAGCATGAACAGGGGTGGTGGGACAGACAGAGGTAGGAGCAGACTCTCTGCTGAGCAGGGAGCCTGGGGCTTGGAGCTCCATTCCAGGACCCTGAGAGCATGACCTCAGCTGAAGGCAGCTGCTTAACAAACTGAGCCACCCAGGTGCCTCCACTTTTCTTTATTCAACAAATAAATATCTATTAAGTATCTGCTTGTGTCAGGCACAAACTAGGTACAGGGATGGAAAATAAAGTCCCATCCTCTTCCCCAAAGCTTTGAGTCAGATGGAAGAGAGAGACAAGAAAGACCTAAAAGTACAATCAGTGTGCTGAGTGCTGTGGTAGAGGGAAATAGAGGCTAGTACAGGAAGCCAGCAGAGGGGAATCCAATCCAGGCTGAGGAGTCTAGGCAAACACCTGAGCTGTACAGGTGGGTGCAGTAGAGAATTTCAAAGAATCAGAACAGTAAACGCCAAGGCAGACCACTGTGGGAGACTTTAGACTTGTCATCTTGTTGTCTTTGTATGTATCTGGCCTTTTTCCAAAACTAAAATAATCTTGTCTCTGATGACCAGGGCCATGCCTTATATTCCTGTGTATCCCCAGAACCTACTCTGTCCCCTGTACACAATTAGTGCCGGATCCATGGTTATCAGTGATAATGTAATCAGAACTGTAAATGCAGATGATTTCACGGTGGAAACCAGAATGCTTCAGCAGAAACTGGGACACACTCGCTCCTCCTCTAACACTTCCTGAGCTACCTCAAAGAGGAACTTTGGCTCAAGGACTCCAGCAAACTGGAGAAATGGAAGTTGCTCCTGACTTCCCGTGACAGAAAGTTCCTGGGGAAAGTGTATGGCTTAACACTCATGCCTTGAGAAGATGTGGTTTGAGCCCCGGGTGTCTTCATCAATCAGCCCCCTCCCCCTGCCCTTCCTGGGAACATTCCATGGCCTCTCTGAGCTGCAGATTTTCTACCCACAAAACAAGAGCTGATTCCCCTTACCTACCTCAGGGGCATATTATGGGGTAAAAAAAGGGTAAAGTCACAGCAAGCCCTTTGAAAGTAGAGAGGCAATATCACTCACGAATATTTGGTCTGCTGGGTAAGAAATCAGAAAGCCCAGACTGCCCTGCCAACTAGGCCTTGGCCTTGGCCAACTCTAGTTCTCTCTCTCAGCCTCATTTCTTTCCCTGTGGCAGATTCTACAGAGAACCATCACAGATCTCACATTGTTCCATGGGTTTGGAGTTTTGTTTTTTGGGTCTTTTTTTTTTTTTAAGTACCTCAGTTTATAAACTAAAAGCCTTGCATAGCCCTCTGGGTGTTAAGCCCATGTTTATGTCATGATTCATGTCCATTGGGTACCAAGGCCAAGGCCCAGCATTGGTTGGATGGTTGCAACAGCTGGAGAGGTCTAGTTGTCCCTGGCAAAATTACAGTGGCTATGGTGCATAGAGGTCTTTCTTGGCTAGAGCCTTGAGGACTGGGGAGTAGCCAGGCAGCTGGAAGAGATTCAAGCTGCAAGCCCAGGGAAATGATCCCCTAGATGGAAGCATCATTTAACTGCAGAAATGGTTTCTGTAACACTGGAGCAGTCAACTGCAGTTTCGCGGGAACATTGGCAGGTGGAAAGAATTTAAGTCACTTACCCGGTTGCTATGTTGTGTGTGTATCCACGCCTGTATGTGTGCAGGCATGTCTCTCTCTGTCCACCCCCCCAACCAAGGCTCTTTCACCACTCCCAGCTCCCCAACCCTTCTCTAGACTCCAGCTTTCTTTTATCTCTTCCCTTTGGCTCCCAAGCTGTCTCCCCCACCTCCTCCTTCTCTCCTGCCATTGTGTCTCCCGCTCTCTGCATCTTCCCCGCTGTTCTCTTCTTTGCTTTCTCTTTTTCTATGAGGATCACTAGAGCTTCAGTCCACCCAGCTGCAAGGGGAACATAACCCTTTAGAAATGTGACCTCATTTACTATAATTCTCCCCTGCACAAGCCAAGGGTAGAGGTCACCCCCCCCAAACCCCACCGTTATTCCTGCTGTGAGCAATGAGATTAAAAGAAGAGATGAGTCTTCGAAAAGCACCCAACAGACCAATCATTTATTCAGTAAATACTTATTTTTATGTAAGTCTTAAAATAATTTTAAGGTAATGCATGTACATTGCAGATAATTTAGAAAGGAAAAAAAGAAATATTTAAATGAACCATAGTTGCCTCTATCCAGGTAACCCTTAATAGCATTTTACTTTAACTCACCCTAAGATATTTTTCTGAGTTTTTCTGCATACTTATGGTTTTATTGCATGTACAATTTTTAACCTGCTTTTTTTCTACTCCATATTATAATTAAATTTGCTTGCTCTTTGCCCTGTTTTTTTGGACATTTAAGGTGTTCCAAATTTCCTGTAATGGTAATTATACTGTAATGGGCAGTTTTATGTGCAAAGTTTATACAGTCTTTATTATGGTGGAGGGTTGATGAGGGAGGCTTTGGAGCCTAGCTACCTTGATTGGAATCTGGGCCCCACCCTTACAAATGGTGGGTACGTTGGATCTTGGTTTTCACATCTGTACAATAGCAATGACAATAGTGCCCTCCTCCTGGGGTTGCTGTTAGATAAAATAAGATGATTCGTGTAAAGCAGTTAGTTAGAACAGTTCGCATGTAGTAGTTACTCAATAAATATTAACTGTCAGTATTACCTTAAAATAGATCACCAATAATGGATTTACTTTGGCCCTTGATATATGGTGCCAAATTGCTTTCCAAAACAACAACAAAAACAAAACACCACAAACCTGTATTGACAAACCTGTCATGATTTGAACTCTGGTCTGACTGACGCCAAGGCTCCTGCTCTTCCTACTAGACCCTCCACAGTACCTCTTCGGGCAAGTGCTAGAAATCCCTGCAATATTTGTTCTCTTACTGCCTAAGAAAAGGATTATCATTAAGACCATAGAAAGCATCTGGGGTGCCTGGGTGTCTCAGTAGGTTAAAGCCTCTGCCTTCGGCTCAGGTCATGATCTCAGGGTCCTGGGATCGAGCCCTGCATCGGGCTCTCCACTCAGCAGGGAGCCTGCTTCCCCCTCTCTCTCTGCCTGCCTCTCTGACTACTTGTGATCTCTCTCTGTCAAATAAATAAATAAAAATCTTTAAGGGAAAAAAAAAAGACCATAGAAAGCATCTAGCACAATGCCTGACACCTGTTAATTTATTTGAGAATAAATACAAATTATATGGTGAAATGAATGCCTCTTTAATATATTTAATAGATAACCATTGAGATAATGCATATAAAGCTCTTAGCCCAGTTGCTGGCACATGGCAGGCACTCAGATAGTCTATTATCTGTGTATCTATCCATCCATCTGTCCAGCTCTCTGTCATCTACTGTATTTCTCTCTCACTAGCTCTCCAGTGCCCAAGCTGGCACAGGGTGCCTTCACCACCTCCATTGTTAACATTCTTGTTGACACAGCAGAACCCTGCCATATTGATGGAACCAGAACCCAAGGTTTGTGCTTGAAATAACAGGCTTGGGAGCTGAAGGGAGAGGACTGAATCCTGGGATGTGGGTGACAGCTGGGACATAGACTACAGTGGAACCAAATGTGTGCTCACCATGGGGCAGAGCTTTTTGTGGGTGCCCCAAGTGCTACCGGACCATGGGGGCCAGGCATTGAGGAGCTGGTAACTGCAAGTAACCTGGGGTCTGAGGACTTCTCTCTTGTCCCTTTCTCACACGCACACACGTGCACACACACACACAAGCACATGTCCCTTCCAAGGCAGAAGAAAAGAAGGGCTCTTGGGAGGGGTGTTCCATAAGAGACAATCAGCAGACTGAGTGTTTCATCTCCCCCTGGAATTTTGTCATTTTCCTCTCTGCTGGCCTCCCTGCCCGCCCCCAGGGCTGCATTACCACTGGTCCTTCTTCCTCCACACCCACTCACCCTTGGGTCCCCTTAGCCCAGCTGAGTCAGTCCAGGACCTTCAAAAGGAACAACAGAAAAATTAAGGAAGAACAAAAGGGAAATAAAGAAATGAGCACATGAAAATCCTCAGCCATAGAGCTTAGCAAGTATCGGTTCTTGACCCACCGGAGAACTGGGGACCTTATGCCATTCCAATTCCACCTGGGGGGAAATGGACACCCAGAGGGGCTCTTTCTTACATTTGGAGGTTGTTTCCCCAGGTTCCTTTTTCTCCTTCCTCATGAAATGTCCCAGTTGCATGGACAATGATGGAGATGAGCAGAGTTGCTGGGGAAGAGAGTGAAGAAGACTCAGCTTTGGCATCAGACAGACCTGGCTTCAAATCTGTATTTGCTGGGCGTAGGCATCTGGCGCATTAACTTAACCTTCATGAGCCTTGATTAAAAACAACCTAACTGAACTGTTTTGAGGATTACAATGCAAGTGTTTGACACAGAGTAGGCATCCAGGATGGGTCTCTCCTGCTTATCCTGAGCTGAAGATTATAAAAAGGACTCCAGCTTCTCTGGGAACATTTTCGCCTTCCAGCTCCCTGCCTCCCTAAACCCTGATCGGGGAAGGAGTGAAGGGTCATCTCTCTCATCCATACATTGAACACACAGACCCATGAGACAGGGAGGCATGAGGAAAAGTGTCTTCCTACACACAAAGGCAGGAAAGTCCTTCCTAGTTCAGAAAGTTGACCCCTGGGGTCAGGGCACTGGCCTGGCTCAGTGGGAGAAGCATGCAGCTCTGGATCTTGGGTCATGATTCTGAGCCCTACATTGGATAGCCATTACTTAAAGAAATAAACCTTAAAAAAGAAAAGAAAAGAAAATTACCTGGGCAGACACACACCAGCCTACACACACACCACATCCCCCACACTTGCTCCCAGATGGGAGCCGTCCTGGGTCTGGGACTATAGCTATTCACAGGGCTCCCCAGCAGGGCCTTGCAAGAGTTTGGGACCCACTCTGCACAGTCTGAGTTTGGGGTCAAGGCAAAGAAAGCCTCCCTATGCAGACCTCACCTCACTGGCTATAGCTTCAAGAGCAGGGAAAAGGCAGAATCACGTATCAGTTTCATTCCTTTTTCCTTCACCTTAGAACTAATCTCTGCCTTTTCCTTCCAAGTTGGAAGTTACTTAACTTCTCTGGGACTCACATTCCTCATCTGTCACCCGGGAATGACCCACATTTATGAGAGTCAAATGAGATCATGGCTGAGCAGACGCTTCCAAAACCGTAAAGGAAGGGCAGACATAAAGCTTTCTTACTCTTCCATTCATTTCCATTTTCATTCCTGCATCAGAAGAAAGACCTGGTGGGTCTGATAAACCTCACCCCCCACGCCCCTCCCCCACCCCCCTTACACAGACACAGTCACACATCCTGCCTGGCAGAGTGGGAAAGTGCCAACAGTGCGGGTTCCTCTGCCAGCAAGCAAATGCTCACATGCCCCTGAGGCAGCCTGTGGATGCCAGAGTTGGTGCTGATGATGTTCTGAGCTGGGCGAGCTGAGGTTGCTGCTTTCCTCCACCTTATGCTCTGGCTTTGCCTCTCAAAGCTGCAGGAACACCCATTCTCCTTCCCAGGCTTGAGTGAGCCTGTGCCAGGTGGGAGAGCAAGAGGTTGGGCAGGACTGGGGCTGGAAACTCTCCTGTCTTCTTTCCCTGAATGAATGCTGCTAAAGACATTGCCTCATCTTAAGTTTTACAGTCTCCTATGGAGAGAGGTGGGTAGTTGTGGTATTTCCAAAGCCCCCAAAGAAGTTTAAGAGAGAGACTATGGGGGCGCCTGGATGGCTCATTCAGTTAAGGGTCTTCCTTTGGCTCAGGTCATGATCCCGAGGTCCTGGGATGGAGCCCAGCATCGAGCTCCCTGCTCAGCAGGGAGCCTGCTTCTCCCTCTCCCACTGCCTGCTACTCCTCCTACTTGTGTTCTCTCTGTCAAATAAATAAAATCTTTTAAAGAGAGAGAGAGACTACAGACATCATTGTTGGAGGGGTGGAGGTATGCTTCTAACCAAAGGGCCTGACTCAGAAGCAGTGAGGATCTCTAGGGTTCTCTCTTGAGTATGGAGTTAAGAATTCATTCCCACCACCTGCTTATGCCCAGAAATGAACTCCTTCTTGGAACCATGTCATCCTGGAACCATGTCCATGGGAACAGGTTTTGGTTGATGGACCCAAAGACTCACTTGTCCCTGTACTCTGCCAGTCTGTCTCCCTACCCACCCCATTACCCAGGGTTTTGTGTGTCCAGCTATGTGGCTTTGACAATGAGTTTGACTCAGAGGTACTGAACCCACTGTGCTGGGAGTGAGATTTGCCTTCCCCTCTATGGGGAGAGTCTCTGCCCCCATGTGGCCTACTGATAGAGCGAATGAAGGTGCTCTCCCCACTCTTGGTGCTGATTTACATTCCCTAGGGAATGCTGTGAGCAGATCAACTCCTTGTATAAGAACGAAGAGTTTGTTCATAAACGAGCTTATGAAAAGAAATCCCCAAGTGGAAAGAAATTAGCAACCAGAGCTGATACCAACATAAATCCACTGTGTCGGATTCTGCTTAGGGAATGTCAGAGAGGTGGAAGCAGAACAGGACATGAAGGCATTTCCTCCCAAGCTTTCACCCAATGCCTACTTCTTTCCTTCTCTATGAACCTCACTTTAGTTCCCACTAGGATAACTGCTCCCTCCTCCAAGAAGACTTCCTGAGTTGCTCTGTCTCACTGAGCTCTCCTGCCTAAGTCTGGGCCATTCCCTTTCCTACTAAAACAATCAGATGGAAGACTTTTTGGCTTAAGAACATTCCCTAGGAACTAAAGGGAGAATAAAATTGAAAGTGTAAAAGCCTAGAAACTGGGGCACCTGGGTGGCTCAGTCTGTTAAGCATCTGCCTTTGGCTCAGGTCATGATCCCAGGGTCCATGAATGGAATCTGGCTTTGGGCTTTCTGCTCAATGGGGCGACTGCTTCTCCCTCTTCCTCTGCCTGCCACTCCACCTGCTTCTGCTCTCTCTCTGACAAATAAATAATCTTTTTTAAAAATTCTTAAATTAGGGGTGCCTGGGTGGCTCAGTGGGTTAAAGCTTCTGCCTTCGGCTCAGGTCATGATTCCAGGGTCCTGGGATCGAGCCCCGTATCTGGCTCTCTGCTCAGCGGGGAGTATGTTCCCCCCCCCCTCTCTCTCTGTCTGCCTCTCGGCCTGCTTGTGATCTCTGTCTGTCAAATAAATAAATAAAGTGTTTTTTAACAATTCTTAAATTAAAAAAATTTTTCAATAAAAAATAGAAATAAAAGCCTAGAAAGCAAGGACTTCATGGCACCCCACAGCACTACCCAGGATAAGCAGAGTTTGTTCCCTTCCCAATGCCCAATTCTAGGTAGTAGCATCAGATACCCAGAAGAAGGAGGCCCCAGTATTGACCCTGATGCCTCACCCTCACAACCAAACCCTCTTCTCTGTTCTACCCCAGAAGTGTCTCACACCCATTCCCTGTTCCCCAATGCACTGACTCTGTCTTGTTCAAGTTCTCACCATCTCTTTCTAGGACTTTGCTGTAGCTTCCTCGCCAGTCCTCCAGCCTCATCTCTTCTCTTCAGACTTTCTCTCCAGAATTTCTTCCTCTCTTGGCCCTCCTGATGAATATTTCATTGTTTAATAAAACTCAGCGCAAATGTCACCTCCTCCAGGAAGACTACTGGGACTTCCCCCAGGCAGAGTTAATGGTTTCTTTCTCTATATACTTTTCACTCACCCTATGATGGCATTTATTTCACTGGGCTGGCATTGCTAGTTAACATGTTTATCTACCTCACCACCCTTCATGGCAGCTCCTTTAAAGACTCAGACTATGGTTTATATTTTATATTATCAGGGTCTAGCTAGGGAGCAGACCTTCGTTACATAGCAGGACATGCCTGATGGAGAAAAGGAGGGAGTGGAACATGGAATGGAAACTTTGCATAATTGTAGATTCTTCAGTTCCTGAACCACTCCCTATATTTTGCAAGGGTAATCTCCCTAAAAGAAGCACTTAACCGCTGCATGAGCCAGTGTTCTGTCACAAATTTCACATGGTGCTGATTGCCCCTCAGCGTCTTCCAAGCTGCTGAGGAGGCTCAGAATCCTGAGGAAGCAAAAAGTCCATGGAGATTGGGCTGTGCCAGTTCATGACAAGAATCAGCCTAGAACCTAGGTCTTTTAGTGCCCAAGCCCAAGGTCCTTGACATGACACCAATGGCCCCTTTGAGAGTTTTTCCCTTTGGGCAACAGCATATAATTATCAACATTAGTATTTAGAATTTATATGCAGCTTTTGCTTCACTGGCTTTTTTATTATCCTGTTGATTAGTAATTCGGTATGCAGCCCAGGCATGGAGCAAAGCCAGGGTAGGGAGGGAAGGAGCAAAGGGAAGCCAAGGCCAAGTAGGAGGCCATGAGACCCTGTGAGAGGAAGGCCAGCGGGGAGGCAAAGGTGCAAGAGGGTGCATAGACTCAAGGGACAATGTCTTGGGTGGGGGGAAGAGGGGCTGTGCAGATGCTTTGTGGGCCCAAGATACATGGCCCAAGAGCCTTCCTAGCCTCAGGTTCTCCACACTAATGCGGCAGGGGCAAGAAGAGCAAGAATACATTTTGATACCCAACAGGTTAAAACAACAATATCAGCCCAGCCCTGAGACCCAGCACAAGGCTTAGGGAGTTCTCTGTCCAGTGGAGAGAAGACGACCCCAGCTCCATGATAAAGGCTCCTGGCTCCTGCAGTACATGCTGGGCACTGAAGGGAACTGCTCCAGGTGCCCCATGTCAGGTAGGAGTGGAGGGTCCTGGAGCTTACCATTCAGTGTGCTATGACATCCTTGTATTGGGGAAGAGACAACTCTCACTGCAAGATCCTGGTCCCCAGTACCTCCTTCCACCACCAGCCCCAGCTTCAGGCCACTCTGGGGTTTACTTTGCCCCTATTTGCCTTCAGAAAATGAAGATACTCTCCCCCCCTCCCAAGGTCCTGGTACTATGGTGAGACTCAAGACCTGATAGGGGGCTTGGAAAACAGCCTCATCCATTTATAACACACAAGATGAGAGTATCCTTATGATTAAAGAAGAAGAAGAAGAAAAGAAAGGAAACCAGGATGGAGGGCGTGGGGGGCAGAGAAAAAGCAGCACAGTGGGAAGACAAAGCTGACAGAAGCCCCGGGCTCAGATCTCAGTTCTCCCAGAGGGGAATGCACACCAACCGAGGGTGTATTTGGGACCAGTGTGTCACATATGTCATCTCACTTTGTCCTCATATGACCCCTCTGTGGATACAGCTCCCCCATTTTGCAGATGAGAAAAACCCAAGGTTTCCAGAGGTTCACTTGTTCAAGGTTATACAGTTAGTAAGTGGGACACTAGGACCAAATCTTGGGCCCATGGTCTTTAAAGCCTGTGCACTTGCCAGCAGAGCACGGTTGTCTCCAAATCAGGAGATTTAAATCTCTGTGAACCCAGCGTCTTCATGTGTAAAATGGAAGGGGTTGGTGAGGGAGTGAGGGGGCGGATTATATTGCCTCATAGAACTGTTAAGAAAATTAAACGAGATCATATTGCTTGAAAACATAAAAACCTGGCAGCGGGTCTGGTATATAGTAGAGGCTCAATAAGTGCTTTTTGTTTGCTTGGTTTTTTTTTTTTTTTTTTTTTTTTTAGCTTAATATTAAAACTCAGGGCTTGGGCACCTAGGGGCTTCAAAATACTTCAAGAAGCCCGAGGGCCGCCCATTGCTTCTGGGAGATGGGGGAAGTCGGGTAAGAAGAAGGGCTGGGAAAGGGAGCTCGGCTCCTGGAACCAGAGAGCCCTTCCAACTGCGCGCCCCTCGCTCCACCGCCTCCTCTGGGCTCCCCTGACTTCCAGCCCCGCCCCGCCCCGCCCCGGAGCTGGGTCCGGAGTGCCTGGTGGGCTGATTCCGGAGCGTGGAAGGGAGCACGGAGGGGAGAAAGAGGCGGCGGCGGCGGGAGGCAGGGAGGAGGGGGATCCTCCTCGCTGCTCTCCCAAGTCGGAGCGGAGCC
The DNA here is from genome assembly GCF_964662115.1 of Mustela nivalis. Classification (NCBI taxonomy): domain Eukaryota; kingdom Metazoa; phylum Chordata; class Mammalia; order Carnivora; family Mustelidae; genus Mustela; species Mustela nivalis. Next base: position 15,392,906 of record NC_139025.1, on the reverse strand, counting down.
GCCTCGGGCCGGGCTGAGGGTTGCGTGGCGGCTGCGGGGCCGGGCCAGGATGCGGGGCTCCCGGGACCGCGCCGGGCGGGGCAGGCGGCGGCGGCGGGCGGCGGGCGGGAGCTGTCCGCGGTGCTGAAGCGGCGGCGGCTGCGGCGGCGGCAGGGACCCGGGGCCGGGAGCAGAGGCACCCTCCTGGGATTTCCATCGCGGCCGCAAGGCGGGGGCGCCGTCGTTCACCGGCCCATGCTGGGCCCCCCGAGCCCCGCGGAGGAGGCGGGACCGTCCTCGGCGGGACAGGTAAGGGGCCGTCTGGGGGCGCAGCGGGAACCCAGAGCTAGGCGCTGAGGCTGGATAGAGCTGGGGATGGTAGTGGGACCTCTCCCAGGGAAGGGGGTTCAGCCTCGCTGCTGACTGCACCTTGCGCTCCCGCAGAGATCGCACCAAGTCTATCCCTACCCCTCACCCTACACGCTGGGGATGCTGGGAGTGACCTGAGGGACTGGGGCCCAGGTAGGCACCTGGGCACCCTGACCCCACACCACCAGGCCTTGACCCCAACCTGAGGGAGCTCTTAGACACTCTGCCCACAAAGAAGAGTATCCGGGACTCCCGTGCCCCTGTCCCTACCATGGTTTTGCTCACTAGGGAAATCTGAGCCAGCTGCGCTAAGGATCCCTCTCTTCCCCAACCTGCTCATTTAGGGTGACTGGAGTGGCTGTGGTCCTCCTCCCACCCCTGATCCACCCTCAAGATTTCTTCACCCTGGAAATGGCCCTTGGGCCAAGGATGATCCAGGCCCCTAGGACCGATGAACCCATTTCTCCAGGGAAGGAAGGAGATACCAGAAAATACCTTCATTTTTTTCCGTGGCCCTCTTGACTCTAATGGAAGGAGGCTGGTTTTGCATTATACTGCTTGGTGCATGAGGGCAAAGAGTGGGGGAATCTGAGCTTTGTTTTCTATTCTGTGCCTAAATGCTGGTCACCCTAGACAGAGCCTCCATTTGAAGTCCTCCCTCTTTCTGGCAAGAGTGTGCTGAATGAGCTCATTCAGGCCTGCAAAGTGCTTCCAATTCTTCAGAGCAGAGTTCTCTGAGTGGCAGAACGTAGTGATCAAAATAAAACTGCGTAGAGGAAGATTGGCCTATCAGTGTGCTGACCACTGCTTTCTCCCCATCTTTTCAACCCAGCACAACTTCCCCACCACCCCACCACGCCTGGTGATAGAAAGAGCATTAGACTAGGACTCCTTGGCTGGGCGCTGTCATGTATCAGCTTGAGGCCTGTTACCTGAATGAACTCTCTGAGCCTCTGAGTCTTAGTTTCCTCATCCGTAAAATGGGGTTAATGTAGCTGCTGTGCTCCTCTCCGGGTACTATCTCAGCACTCAATGAAAGAATGTACCTATCGAAGACTTGTCATCTGTACGTCGCCATGCCAGTGTGAGCTGTTGTCACTGTTCCCATCACCAGCCAGACCTGCCGGCAGTGACCTGATCATTGTAACCCCTACCCCCTTTTCTCCCAGGCAAGCAGTGTCGTCCTTTGTCCTTGGCCTCCCTAGGGTTGCAGCCAGTTAAACCCAACTTATAAATCTTGGAGCCAAAAGGTTTCCCTCCCCGCTTCTCTTTCATCATCACCTATAGAAGATAATATAGGGTGAGAGTCTGACTCACAGTTCTGGTGTTTTGTTGTTGGTTTGTTTCCCCCCCCCCCCCCAAGAATCACAGATCTAGGGGAACAGATCCTTGAAGGCAAGAATTGTGTTGTTTTCATCTCTTTGCCTCCTTGCACACCTCCCCTCCCCCATAGCACCTGGAAGATAGTAAGAACCCAGCTATTGGGTGTAAAATAAGAGAATAGAATGTTAAAATATCTCCAAATAAAAGCATTTGACTGGAAGTCGGGAGCCCCATATTCCGACCCCAGATCCACTACTGACTCAGACAGACCCCTTCCCCTCTATAGGCTTCCGTTTTCTCATCTGTAAAAGAAGGTTGGACTAGACAAGTTCTAATATTCCTGATGTTCCATGAGGCTCTCTGAGGGCCATTCTGAGACCACAGATCCCTCGGTTCTTGAACACAGCATACCAGCTTCATTAACCTGTTTTCAGAGTAAGTTAATGTCCTTTCAGCAAAGAACTGGATTTTATGAATGGAGTGGAAGGGTGCAATAGGAATCTGAAAAAGCCTTCTCTATTTCTGATGTTTCCTTAAGATCCTCCCCCTCTTATTTCCCTGGGAAAGCTATGAATGTGTATAGAGTTGCTGGGCCAGAGGGCCGATGCGTCCAGACCAAGAGGCCAGGAAAGCACACCCCCCTCCCAACATCCCTTATGAGTAGCCAAAGACCAGACACCCAAATCGTGGCCATCTCCTCCCAGGGACCCTGCCTGGCTAGATCCCCTCTCCTAAGAAGACTGGAGGAGGGGACAGTCAGGAAAGATCCATCTCTGGGGAGAGCTTTTTTTATAGAAAAACAAAATGAGCTTCCCTGACAATAATTTTCCTCAACTGTGGCAGGCCCAGCCAATATTCAGGAAAACCTTAGCTAATTGGCACTTGGTTAGAGCTGAGTAAGCCATGCTGCTGACCTCCTTGACTTACCCTGCAAGCGCCCAACCAGGGTGGGGGGATGGACTGCCATGTCCCCCCTTCCCCATGTCAGCACTTTCCGGCTCCCAGCTGTTGGTGCAGCACTGGCAAAAATCAGCCCTCCGGAGTTAATGGACAATCACTAACCCTTATAACAAAGTGAGAGCAGCCACATCGCAGCAAGCATAGAAAGGGGCTTTATTTTCTGCAAGATTGGTCTGTGGGGGTGCTGGCCTCCTGCTGGGGCTAGAACAAAGCACCACCCCACCTTCTGAAGCTATTTGGGTAGATACCCCACCCCCTGAGCTGTCAGAATACAGAAGGTCTCTGGTAAGCCAGGCACACACATCTGGCTCCTCTCTCAACCAGGGAGAACTACCCACTGACTCCTTGTGTTCCCCTACTGTTGACTCCCTGCTGAGTCTCCTACTCTGACCCCCTCTGCAATGCCTTGAAGGGAAGAAGAGATTCAACCCTGGCATGTGATTAGGTGATCTTGGTTATCTGGGGCTAGGGGTAAGGGGGAATCTAAGGAAGAGGAAGAGATACCTGTCACATGGTCATTAAGAAATGACATCTCTGTGTGCGTGTGTGTGCGCACGCGCGTGAGCCTGAAACACTGAAAAACACACGTGGAAGTCCCTTCCCCTTCACACAGAAAATGACAGAGGCAGAGAATAAGATAATATCTAGAGACATCTGCACAGTATTAATTACCTTCAAGTTCAAAGGCCAATTCATCTTTGTGTCCTAGAGGGACATGCAGTCCCGAAGTAACACCATTCCCGGGAGCAAGTAGAAGAAACATCCCAGTTCTCTAAACCGTTGGCATTTTCTAACCCCCTTTTCTTCTCAGGGGCTTGGAGGGCATCTTGCCTGCAGCAGGGTCCCCTCTGCTACAAGGTGGGGACTGATCTCATCCCCATTCTTTGTACTCGGGTTCTCTCTTCTCTTTACTCCTCTCTTATTCTCTCCTCTCCCTCCTGCCTGCCGCTGCCACCAGCACCCACCACCCCCTCCCCCAAGCAAACGGAGCAGGGAGCATGGATCTGAGCCTCTACCTCTCCATTAGGTGTGTTATCTTCCGCCATTAGATACACTGTTTGCTTCTAAGTGGTTGGGAACGAGCTGCTTCGGTGAAGAGACAGGTTGTTTCAGCAAGAATAAAGATTCAATTTCTGTCTGAAAATGGACTAATTTGAGGAGTGGTGCCACTCTCCCAATCCTCCCAGCAATTTTCACCTTTGTCAGCTACAAACCCATCCCCAGCCCAATGGATTACACACTGAGGGAGAGGCTGGTTCAGCCCATGGGAGCCCAGGGTGGCAGCAGATACTAAAAAAGGCAGACTGATGTTCCCTGGAAGTGCCTTGGGAAGCCTCCCCTAGGAGCTGAGAAGTGTCCTGGCTCTTTTATCTCTCCTTCACCCTCTTCTCTCCTCTGTTCTTCTTCGTAGGTCCTTTGACAATTCTCGTCTCCCTCCAGCCCTGACCATGACCCAGGGTTTCAACTGCATACATCTAATTGCCAGGTAGAGTTTCTGCTCCAGCATCCCAAGGGCACTCTAAGACCCCCTTCCACTTCGCCTTCCCATCCTGCTCTTCCTTCTGGAGGGTGTGTGTTTCATTTTACTAGGTTGGTGCTTGGGGGGCCTTTTCAATCTAAATATTCTCCCCCCCCCCCACCCAGCTCAGGAAACACTTCCTCTTTCTATTCCTTTCATTGTTATTCTTATCCAGTCTCTCTGTTGTGTCTTTCTGAAATTCCTCTTAGGTGGTTGTTGGACTTATAGGACCCCCCTCCCTCTCACCTTTCTGGCCTATGCTCCATCTTTGTGTCTTTCTGCTTTGTTTCTTGGGGAATTTCATTAACTTTTTCTTTCACATGAAAAAGTTAGTCTTTAAGTCTGTCCGTTCTGTTATCCAGTCTCTCCATTAAATTTTTTTAAGTTACATTTACTTAAGAAATCTCTACACTCAACATGGAGCTCGAACTCACGGCCCCACGATCAAGAGTCACATGCTTTTCCGACTGAGCAAAGAGGCGTCCCACTCTGTTAAATTTTCTAAAATTTAGGCAGTTGTTTCCATTTTCCAAAATACTGTCATGTTCTTAGTTCCTTTTTCACAGAAGCCTGTTCTCATTTTATGGATGTGAGGTCCTCTTTTTTCCCTCTCAGAGACATAAGTTGAAAAAATTTTAAAGATCTTTTCTATACCTTGAATGATTTAGATCTTACTGAGTCGCTTGCTCTATTTGTATATTTAATCCTTCTCTTCTGTTTTCATACACTTGTTCTTCCCTGTCCCGATGTCCCATCAGACTTACAAATAACGGAAGGTATTGACTAGCACAGGCAGCTGGTGTGGCCTTCTTCTGAAGTTGGGTGAGTTTGTTTCCCTAACAGACCTCCTCCTTGAATGAGACTCATTCTTACTTCTTATTCTGTTCAGAGCCGCAGGTGCCTCTGTGTTGATTTCTTTGCCAAGGAATTTCATTTGCTCTTTATCTCCCAGAAATTCCTTGTGCTTCTGGTCCACTGATAACATTCTTAGTTGTTTTCCAATTCTGTTATGATTTCATTCTTTAACAAATATATGCCCACCATTTTATTAAACCCTTAAAATGGAAAAGAAGTGGTCAGGTCATCTGTGCTCAGGTTGTGTTCCTGAACCAGCAGCCTCCCCCCTGAATTTTCTGTCTCAACTGGTGGCATCACCTTCTACTTAGCTGACAAAGCCAGAAGCCTGGGAGTCAATCTCGGCTCCTCTCTCTCCCTCACTTCCGGTTAGCCACAAAGTCCTGTTCGTTCAGCTTCCTGACTCCTCCTCAGATATGACTCTTCCTCTCCATTCATTTTGCCCCAGATCAGGTCAGGTCCTCATGTTCTCCTGCCTGAACTTTTTTTTTTTTTTTAAGATTTTATTTATTTATTTGACACACAGAGATCACAAGTAGACAGAGAGGCAGGCAGAGAGAGAGGGGGCAAAGCAGGCTCCCCGCTGAGCAGAGAGCCCGACGTGGGGCTCAATCCCAAGACTCTGAGATCATGACCTGAGCCGAAGGCAGAGGCCTAACCCACTGAGCCACCCAGGTGCCCCTCCTGCCTGAACTTTAATAGTGGTCTCTTCACAGGACTCCTAGCCTCCATTCTCACTCACCTCAAATCCTTCCTCTTCATCGCGGCCAGCCAGAGCGCTCTAAAACCCAGGTGTGGCCATATCAATGCCTGGCTACAGCTCTCATTTCCCTCACTTCCCACAGAAGAAAGCTTCTCTGCATGAAATAGAAGGCCTTCCCACCTCACCTGCCTCGTTCCATCAATACCAGACCATCCTGGTTTCCCCTCCATTCCGCCACCTCATTCATTGTTTCCACGATGCTTCCTCACCTGGAAAGGTCCTCCCTGTGCTGTCTCACCTGGATAGCTCAGATCCGTCCTTCAAGATTCAATTCAGATGTCACCTGCTCTGCGAGCCTCTTCTTAGTTCCTGACATCGCCTGCACTCCAGTCCCAGGATAGGAGTCCTTTACTGGGGCACCCCCAGCTCCCTGTTGCGCTGGTAGCACACCTTACCCCATTGTACTGAAATTTCATTTTTCCTACTCTATATTCCTCCTCAAAGCAGGTACCATTTCTTATTTATTCTTGCATCCCAAGAATTGGTCTGAGGTAACTGCTCCAGAAATTGTGCAGAAACACTCCATCCATCGCAGATCCTAGAAAGTACTTCCTCATGGGGGAACCTTAGCACACCTAGCCCCCCTCATGCACTAACTCACTCATTTATTCATGAGATCCACAGTTTCCTGAGTGCCTACTATATGCCACGTCAGGGGCTGCAGGGATGAGGAAGACAACAGTCCCCACCCTCTGGAAGCTCCCAGTCTGGAGAGGGAGATAGGCGCTTATCAACAAATCTCACAAACAGAAATAGTGACTGTGATAAACTCGCCGAGAGGAGGAGCTGGAGCCTGGAGAGCAGATAACCAAGGAGCCGAAATCCCGGGGAACCGACTTCTGAGCTGAGAGCCTAAGGTTTCCGATGTGAGTGGAGACGATGCTTCTGAGAAACGCCGCTGTGAGGTGAAGGAGAGAGAGGGCAGGAGCCGTAGGAGGGAAATGGCACTAAGGAAAGATGTTCCAGGTATCTGTTGCTGCCTAACTGCCTCCCACAGTTAGTGGCTAAAACTAAAGACAATTTTTTTTTAAGATTTTATTTATTTATTTGACAGACAGAGATCACAAGCAGGCAGAGAGGCAGGCAGAGAGAGACGGAGAAGCAGGCTCCCTGCTGAGCAGAGAGCCCGATGCGGGACTCGATCCCAGGGTCCTGGGATCAGGACCTGAGCCAAAGGCAGAGGCTTTAACCCACTGGGCCACCCAGGCGCCCCAGGACAATTTTTTTTTTTTTTTTTTAGCTAAAGACATTTTATTATACCTCATGACCCTGAGGGTCAGCAATTCATGCAGGGTTGAGCAGTGTGGTTACTGCACTCTGTGCGGCACGGACAGAGGTCCCCTGGTGGTATCCAGCTGACAGATGAGCTGGTTTCAAGAGTCCAAGATGGCTTCACTCTCATCTCTGACATCTTGGCATGACTGGAAGGCTAGGATCGTAGGTTCCATCACCCAGAGCTTCTACACACATGGCCTCTCCAGCGTGACAACTTCAGAAAAGTCCAGCTACATTCAGGGTGGCTTGGGGTTCGGAGAGTGAGTGTGTCAGTGAGCAAGGGGAAAGCTGCGTGGCCTTTTATAACCTGGCCTCTGAAGTCACCCAGCATCTCCTCTGCTGCGCTCTGTGGTTGAAGCAACTGTCACACGCCCAGCCCACTCAGATTAGAGAGGAGGCACATAGACGCCCCCCACCACCACCTCTCGAAGGGAGAAGCATCAAAGTACTTATAACTGGGTTTCACAATCATCACAACTGATTTCTTTTTTTAACCGAGAAAGACTACGATACATTTAAGTGCCATTAGGAAAGATCGGGGGTTAGGAGCAGTGGAAGGCAGAGGAGAAAAGAGAATCAATTGTGTTAGCTTCCTGAAGAGGCAAACTGAAACAAAGAAGGCCAAGTTCTCATTTTTCCCTCGACTCTGACTCTGCCAGGCTCTCCCAGCTCCCTGCCCCTGACCCCTGGCTTCCTCTCTTCACTGTCAGATGTGCCATAAGCCGCGGCCATGACGCTGGACCAGAGATCATCAAATCCAGCCTCAAGCCGTCTACAAACAGCCACCATAGTCACAGCGCTCCCCTGTCTGCAGAATGGTTTACTTAGTATCTGACGAGGGGATGACCTGGCGCCTAGTTTTAAAGATTTCACCTTTTCCCTGGCTTTTAATCATTTATATTTAATCCTCTGCCTTACCGAGAAGATCTTGCTTTCATCTTTCCGGTTTAGAAGCCATCATTCTTGCTCACTGAGAGATAGTGGTCAGGAGCTGAGCGTCCTTGCCATGGCTCTGCATTTCTATGAATCCAGACCCGGAGGTTTTTTAGGCAGCGCCCCCTGGGTTGCTAAACCATTCCAAATCTCCTTATCTTTTCGTAAAGCTTCCATTTCTTGTTCGCTTCACTGAGGCCTCGATCTCAACCTACTCAAGACCTGATCCTTGGATTGTCACTCCCACGCCGCTCACCACTCCCCTCCTCGCACGCAGGTAGGCTCTGAAATGTGTAGTGTGAGCCCCAGCTATGGATTCAATCAAACTTGGGTTCAATTTCAGTCCCCATCACGGTTGAATCTTGGACAAGTTACTTGACCTTTCTGAGCCTCAGTTTCTTCATCTAAAAAATGGGAAATAATCATCACCAGCCAACTCCACCGGTTATTGTAGAGTTTTGAGATAAAGCCGATGAAGCACCTGGTTTGTTCACGTGGGGCCACAGTAAATCGGCGCTTTTATTAGTCCATGGGGTCCCATCCCAAGGATGTGCTCGAACTCCGGGCCACACACCTCATTGTTCCTTTGACCTCCTTTTAAGGGTTTACAAGGCATCTTCCCAAGCACTTCAGAGCCCACTGGTAGCACATGCAACAAACCAACTCCAGGACCCCACCCCTGCAGCCACCTAAGAACCTAGTGCCAGGAGGAGCTGTGGTCAGACAGACCTGGATCCAATGGGGCTCTGCCACTCTCCAGCTGTGTGACCTCAGGAAACCTATTCAACCTCTCTGAGCTGCAGCTCCCTCCCATGCCCACCGCCATGTGAAAGAGGTTGGCTTGAGTGAGATACTGCATTTAGAGCAGTTGACACGATGGTCAGGACAAAGTAAGCACTCAATAAATGGGAGTGGACACATAGGGACCCTAGCTCCCAGTGACTCTGGAGTCTTGCTTCTAGAGTAGGTGTCCAGCTCACCATTCACCAGCTGGGTGCCTTTGGGCGCTTGTAACTTTCTCATGCCCTGGTGTCATTATCTGTAAAATGGGGACATAGACTTCATAGGGATACTGTAGGCTACTGTAAGAATCAAATGAGAGAATTTTTCACAAGGAGAATCATGCCTGGAGCATAGTAAGATCTTAATTCATGTGAGGAGCTCTTATTATTTCATTATTTTACTTTGGGTATTTTTTTTTAAGTGATCAGAAATTTTTTTTAAGATTTTATTTTTAAACAATCTCTATAAGTGGGGCTTAAACTCACAACCCTGATATCGAGAGTCTCAGGTTGTACCAGCTGAGCCAGCCACGTGCCCCTCATTCATTCACTTTGAGCTTTTGTGTATTTTTATAATGAAGGTGAATTGCTTATAAGCAGCATGTAATTGGCTTCTGTTGTTTTAAAGATCCAAACTTTGTTTTTCAAAAAATCCGCTTTGGCACATAACGAAAGGCATTAATTTTAAGTACACAGTTTAGTGCGTTCTGTGAAACGCTCGCAGTCACGTAACCACTACCACAATCAAGATACAGAACCCCGCTCTGTCTCTCCGAAAAAACTCCTCGGGGCCCTTAGCAGCCAATCCCTTCCCCTATTCTCAGCCTTTAGCAGCCACTGTGTCTTCTAGAATTTCATCTAAATAGAGTAATACACAGTGGACTATCTCTGTTCTTTATGGCAATTTTATTCCATTTACATTCAATATGATTACTGATATAGTTGCATGTAAGTCTTACATCCTACTATTTGTTTTTTATTTGTCTCGCCGGTTCTATATTCCTTTTAAAATCTTGCCCCATTTTGGATAAAACAGGTATTTTTGTTATTTCATATTCTGCATCTATTAGCTTACTGGTTACTTTTTTTTTTTTTAACTCTTCTTTCAGTGATGATTAGAGCATTTCAGTGATGATTAGTTCTTAATGTGGTCCCTGGACCAGTGGCATCTCCACCACCCGGGGACTTGTTGGAGATGTAAACTCTCAGGGTCATCTCAGAGCCATCTGCTGTGAGGATGGAACCCAGCAGTCTGGGCTAACAATGCAGGTGCTGTCAGCACAGGCTAATGACTGAGCCCCGAGGCCCCGGACAAGTTGTGCTTCTGGCCGGCAGTGAGGCTTCGGGCAGATCACCTTAATCCCATTAAGATGGAGCTGATTCGAAGCCTGGTTTCTGTGCCTGCGAGGACTGGACTGTTGCTGGTTGGCTCCTGCTCCTTGGGGATGTCCCTGAAGAGGTCCCCATTGAAAACCAGGGGTGTTTCCTGGGGGCCCTCCTTAATAGGCCCCGAACTCCCATTTTCCTCCCCAGCCTCTGATACAGCTAAAGTGATGCCAAGGGCCAGACTCACCTTAGAGGGTTTCTCTTTCCTCTGGGATTTTGCTTCCATGGTGATTTTTTTAATGCCTTCCTATCGTTCCCTAGTTTTTCTAACTGTTCTAGGCAGTTTGGTGCGACACGGGTTAGTCTGCCGTGGCTAGAAGAGGAAGCCCCTCCCTCCTGCGACTCCCCCACAAGAAACTACAGGGTCAGATGAGCGTGTAGAGCTGAGCAGCGCCCGGCTCAGTAAATGTTAAATTATTGTTCTTCTTCTCCCAGGAGAACCCCAGGGTCATGTGGAGCTGAGCTGTTAAAAATCAACCCCTTCTACCCTTCATACACTTTATGGATAAGCAAACTGATATGATACTATGTGACTGGACTCCAGAAGAGTCAGACTCCGGTGGGAGGCTCTAATTCCCGGACGGCTTCCCGTCCAGGCTCTGGAGGTGGCAGTGTGCGCTCCATCTCTAAATCAGGAAGTAGGAAACCTCTGGGCCAGGCTCAGTTCTCAGCTCAAAAGGAAACAGGCAGGGGCTGTGGTCTCCCAGATCTACCTCTCCCTCTCCTCCCTCTCCAGCGGCACGATCTGGAGCAATCTCCTGGGCTTCAGAATCCCAGACATCTCTTGTCTTCCCTCTGGAGCAGTGTGCACGTATGTCCACGTGTGGGCGCGCACACACACACACACACACACACACACACACACATGCTCACCAGCAAGGAGGCAGGTGCCCAGTACAGCACAGACAGCAGACACTCACAGCCCAGGTGAGACCAGGCAGCAGTGGAGATGAAAATGTCTCTGCTTTGAACTCTGGTCTCTTACTTCAGGGAACAGGGAGAGGCAGCCTTAACCAACAGGCCAAAATGTCAGGCCAGGCTAAGGGCAGAGGAGCCTGGGCCGGGGGGGGGGGACCTGCTACCCCTTCCTTCTGGCCAGCACTCAGGGCTGGATCCCTAGGATCAGCCTGGTGGATTCTCATGCGGCTTTAGCCGGTTATGGGGCGTGGTGTGCTCTCTAACGTGACCTGCTCGAGAACTGTGACCCTTGGCTGGACTGTGGGGAGGGACTGGATCCCGGAACTTGGTTGATTTATTGAAGTGGAGGGACATGTGAGCATGTGTGTGTGTGTCTGTCTGTCTGTGTCACAGTGGGCTTTGATGCCCAGCTTTTAAACCCAGAAGGAACCCCCAAGCCTGGAAAGGCTTAAAACCAATTTTAGATAATTTGGCTCAGAAGAAATCTATGCACTTAATTATTTTTCTGCTTTAGAAGAAGTACATGCTCAATGCAAAAATAAATATGGGAAATGGGCGGGGGGAAGGGGACACAGTATAAAAAGGAAAATGAAAAGCACCTGTGCAGCCACCACTGGTGATAATCACTGCGGACGTTTTGGCAGAGTTAGATTACGTGCGCGAACCGCTTTCTTTTCTTCCCTCTCACTCAAGCTGCCATGAGCATTTTTCTCGTGTCATTCCTCTTTGTAAACTCGTTCGAAGGCATTGTACCACCAGATTGCTGTACCATAATTTATTTTACTTGCCCCTCATTGTTGGGCATTCAGGTGGCTTTCAGTTTGTCCCTATTGTTGAAACCCGGGATCATATGTCTTTGTGCGGGAAGCTGGGAAGCCCTGCCCGAAGGCGCAATCGGAGTGTAGTGGAGGGGAGTGTAATCCGGGAAAGGCTGAGAGGCCGGGTTTCAGGAGCTCGGCTGAGTCCACTTTGACCAAGAGAGGATGGCTGGCAAGAGCAGGGGGACGAGTGGGGACCCGGCTGCCCCCACCTGCCCTGGACAGCTGCCCTGCAAATGAGCTTCCAGGTTTCCTGGCCAGGAGTACCCCTCTTTTCCTTCTAGGGAACTGGACAGGAAACTGGCCAAGGCCTCCTATCCCTCCTTCAAGGCATAGGGCAGGGGTGACTTTGATGCATTAGTCTGCTTGGAAGGCCCTATGGCTGATCTTTCCCACCGCACCCCGCTGAAAGGCCCCTACATACCTCTGGCCACAGAGATGGTGACAAGGACCCTTGGGTCTATCAGCAGAGGGGACATTAATTAAGACCAATTGGAGGAGCGGCTAGGGAGGCTTTGGGAGCCCTGTCCTAGAATCCCGTAGCGGGGGGTGAGGTGGAGGGCAGGGCCGGACTGTGGCAGCCACAGGGGAGTTGGGAAGCCAGGGGATGATGTCATGGCTCCACGGTCCCTCGGACGAGGAGATGACTTGCCTTCCCTTTGCCTCGCTCAGGGTCCTCGAGGTGCCATGACAGGAAAGTCGTTCCTCAGTGGGTTCTGAGCAGGCTCTTCTATCCCTGAGACTGGATGGCAGCAGGCAGTGGGGGGAGTTGACTTCTGCAGGGCTCCTTGCGGCTGTGGGATCACGGAGTGCTAGCGCCACCATCGACATCGGTGACCATTTCGTCCAACCCCTCTTATTCCTGATACGGAAATGGAGGTGCCAGATCAGAGAGCTCATGGGGGTGGGTGAGGGATGGAACCCCATATACCTGACTCCCAGACCCATGACCCTTAGGGTCACAGGCCCTTCGACAGCATATCTTTGAGTCACATCCGCTGGTAGGGATGGGGGAGGCTGGGACAGGAACTCAAAAGCTGCCCTCGGGGGTCAGAAGAGACCAGGCCTCCTGGGAATCTGCCCAGAGGAGCTCAGGCACATCACTGTGGTCCCTGGGGCTCCCTGCATATTTGACCCCTTGCCAAGAGGAAAGAGGAGGGAGAAGGAGTGAAGTCATTGCGTGTGTGAACTCCACCCCTCCCGAGAACCGATGTCCAGTCTGCGCCTGCGGAGAAACTCCTGCCACAGCTCGGTGACAGCCTGGGAAGGAGGTGTCACTGCTTCACACGCAGAGCCCCCAGGTGCAGCGGAGCCCCCAGGTGCAGCACAGCCCAACGTCTCCAGCCCCATCTGTGCCCCCCTGGGTGACGAGTTAGGCATTTGGGCCTCACGCCTTTCTTTGGGTCCCTCCATGATTCTGTTAGACATTCTTGGAGCCCCAGCCCTGGAGGCCACTGCTGTCAGGGCTCCGAGCCTCTGAGGCCTGGGCAGCCTCCTCTTGATCCTTTGGCTCCATCCTCCCTCCTAGCGGGCCAGCCAGGGGACCCTGCCCCATGGACTCACCCTCAATGGGCCTCTCCAGTCTTGCCTGGTCCTCCCAACCCTTCCCTCGGTCCCCCTCCGCATTATTCCTGGGGCCCTCCTCTGTCTGCAAGGTTCCCCAAAACCAGCTTTCTGGAATCCAGCCACTTCTCTTGGGGCAGAAAGAGAAATGGCCAGCCTCTGGCTATGGATTCTTGATGGGGTGTGGGGCTGGAGAGAGGGCCGAGACAAACCCATCCCTAGGGGGCCGAAACCCCTCCCCATGCTTTTTCTTCGCCATCGGGCCAGAAATGACCCTGGACAAGTAGAGACTGAAGCCCAGAAGTAAGCACAGCTGCCCCCCCCCCCCAATTATAATCTGCAACGGCCTCTCGGCCCTCTCCTGATCCTCAGAACAACCTTGTTGGGCTGGGATTATCGTCTGTATTTCACAGCTGGGGAAACCCAGAAGGCCATGATTATTTTCCCAAAGTATCAAGGGCAGGACCCACTCTCTGATCTTCAGATTACCAATCCAGGGCAAGACATGACTCTGTCACCCTTCAACTACTATGGACCTGGGAGGGAGAGTGCAGGGTCCCTGGCACCACCTGGCCTGCTCCTTTCCTCTCTCCACATCCCTTCTCTACCTGCCACACTGCAGAGTGTGTGTACTCTGTGGTACACACACTCATAGGCTGCCTTTCCCTCCTTTAGCCAGCCCTGAGCACCTACTGTGTGCCCTTCCCAAGTCCTCAGGACTGGCTGAAGAGAACGAGGTAGCCCCACAGGGCGTCCACACGCTAGTCTATGACCGTATCTGTGCTTCCAGCTGGGGTGTACAAGCCTAGACTTCAGGGCCCAGGAAGCCCTGCCTTAGACCTCCAGGATTTCCCAAAGCCACAGTTTGCTTCGAGGGAAGATAATTCTAAGGTTCATCCCCCTATGACTATAACTGGGGAGAAGTCTCCTCCCCTGGGAGGAATGGAAGGCTGTGAGCCCTTGCCCTGTGCTAACTCTGAGCTAAGCACCGTCCCATCCAACCCCCAAACAAATCCTCCCTCAACCCAATCTCCCACCTGCTAGCAGTTTGTCAACATCTCCCCACTACTGAGTTCCTGCTGTCCTCAGCTGACCTGAAGCCGTGGCAAAGCCCCCTACAGATGTCACAGTGAGCCCAGGCCTCTCCAAGCCACTCCCCACCCACAGCCACGGGAAGACTTCCAGACTCAAATCGCATCCTGTCACTCCTGCCAAGACCCCTGAAGCCCCCTTAGGACTAAACAGGGCTATGTGCTCTGACCCCACACCCAGCTTACCCCTCCCTCTCCACCCTGAGAGGCACCAGCCTTCTCCCAGGCTCTCGGAGCCACCGTCCTTGCTCTGGCCTCTGCAGGACATGTGTTCCCCCTCCCTTTGCCTTGCCGGCTGGGCCTCTTCCTCCGGCCATCGGGGCCAGACCCTTTCCTGTGCCTTTGCGTCCATCTGTCCCTTGCTCGTTCGTATACCCCTGCTGTCCTTCAGGGCAGGTTTCCTCAGCGCTGTGAGCTTGGAGACAGTGTGCCTCCTCCTGCCTCTCCCTGCTCCCTGGCTTTCTCACCTCCGTGTCCCCAACACCTGCATAGTGCCTGGCAGGGAGCTGATGCCAACCATTATGTGTTCGCAGGCTAGACGAATGAGCCAGCTCTGTGGGGTAAGTCCTGCTGCTGCGCCCACTGTGTGGACAAAGAAAAGGACACCTGAGAAGAGAAGGAGCCAGCTCAAGGTCGCACAGCTGGCTGGTGCCACAGGCAGGGTCTGGAAGCCTGTGTTCTTAAACGTTCCCGGCCGCACACCGGGCACCCAGGTCTCAGCGTCTGTCTGTCTTGCTCGCCCAGCAGGCTCTCTGAGGACGGCTCCGCTGGCCCAGGCTCCCTGGAACCATGGAGAGTCTGAGCGAACTGCAGAATCCTCTGCTGCCTCAGAGCCCCGCCCCGCTCCATGGCCCCTACCCCTACCGTGAGGCTTCGCCCAGCTGGTCGTGCCAAGAGAAGCTTTACTCCTACCTCCTGGGTGCTGCTGGCTCCACTCGCCCCCACCAGCTCCTGGACCCGGGGTCCCTGCAGCTGGCTGTGGAGGCCTGGTACAGGCCCAGCTGCCTCCTGGGGAGGGACAAGGTCAAGGAACCCAGGGCAAGCAGCTGTGAGACCAGCTTCACAGAGAACAGGGAGCTCCAGGCTGGGCCTGCAGAGCGGTCCGCAGAAGCGGACCAAGAGGAAGAGGATATCACCATCCAGACGGTGTCCTACGGGGTTCAGGAGGAGCTGCAGGGCCAGGAGAACGACCAGGAGGAGGAGGAGGTGAGTGCCTGTGTTTAAAATGCAGATCCCCTGGCCAAGCTCTAAGGGTTGAGATTCGGTGAACCTGGCTTGGGGCCCAAGAATCTGTATGTTACCAAAGAAAAAGTACTTTGGCACAGGTTTGAGAAACATATACTTGGGTTGGCGACTGAATTTTTTTAATAGCATTTATTGATCTTGTTTGCTTAATTATATAAGTAATTTAAAAATACAGAAAACCCCTGGAAGAGAATATTCGTATTTGAGTAGATGATGTTCTAGTCATTTTCCATTCAATGTCTTTCTCCCACCCTACTCTGCCCAAAAGATCTTGCTGTACACTGTTTTATCACCAGATTCTTCTCTCTAGACGACATATTTCAGTGTGGTTCTGTGTCATTTAACATTTGTCTACAAGGCAATCTTTAAGGGTTCCAGGGTGTCCCATCACTCATAACTTGATCTCCTGGTCACTGGGCACTGAGACTCTCCCCTTCTTTCACAATTACTATCCGATGATGCACGTGCCTATACGTACACACTTGCGTTCTTTCTCTGTATGCTTGTGCCAATTCCTAAGAAGGGAATCAGTGGGTCACAGTTAAGGCTTCGGGTAGAAAGCATGGAGCCCGGTCACTCCTCAGCCGCAGCAGACGACACTACCCATGGCCCCACAGGCTTGTCATCCGTGATCCTGGCTATGGTCGCAAAAACCCACTTGTGTTTTGCAGAGTGATGTGACCTCGACGGACAGTGAAAGCGAAGACAACTTTGTGGCGCTGCCCCCCAGGGACCACCTGGGTCTTACTATCTTCTCCATGCTCTGCTGCTTCTGGCCCCTGGGCATCGCTGCCTTCTACTTCTCCCAGGGGGTAAGAGCACGAGGGGCACAGGGCATCTGTTCCAGCCCCTTCCTTCCACCGGAGGGCTTGACCAAAGGTGGGGGAGGATGGGGAGGCCTTTGTGCAGGAGGGGGTTGGAGCCCTACATTGCCCGAGGTGCGGACGCCCCTTTCACCAGCACCTCTCTCTCCCTAGACCAGCAAGGCCATCTCCAAGGGAGACTTCCGCCTGGCCAGCACCACCTCCCGCAGGGCCCTCTTCCTGGCCACACTCTCCATCGCCGTGGGCGCTGGTCTCTATGTGGCCGTGGTGGTGGCGCTGGCGGCTTACATGTCCCAGAACGGCCATGGCTAGTGGCCAGGAGGGCCTGGCATCCTGACGCCCTGGCTCCGCCTGAAGAGACAATGGGGCTTGGGGTCACAGACCTTCAGGAGCACCCGGGCCCCTCAAGACCACCCGCCACCCCAGCTTGTGAGGGAGGCCTCCCAGGCTGCAGCCTGCCGGGCTCCGCTGTCCCTTCTCGTCCCTGGTCCCCCGGCCCCAGAGCAAAGCTAGGGCCACCACCCGTTAGCCCAGGCTGTCAGGAAGCAGGAGAGGGTAGGGCTGCCCACTAAGCCATCCAGGCAGAACCTACCTCTGGCTTGAGGCTAGCCGGGAGCTCAGCCTCTTCTGCCCACCCGGGAGGGTCGCCCGTCCTGCCAGCAGCCCCCTCCCCTGCTCGGCCAGCCTCTCTGCAGAGAAAAAACTGGAGGTAACCGGAAGAGAAAAGGACACCTGGGGGCAGGGGATCTGACTCAGTTCTTTCCACTAATGGGCGTCTCCACTCTGGGGACAATCTGAGCTTCCCCAACTCCACTCTCTGGCCCCCTGAGGCCAACACCCCAGACAACCAAGAGGGAAATATACAGACACACAGGGGCCCCCTAGCTCTTTCTGGCTCTCCCTTACGGGTTTATGAGACATCATAGATTGTAGATAAAGAAGCGTCCCAGCCATGTAAAGTGCAAGCAAGGCAGGTTCTCTGAACTTCCTTGCATAGGAACAAAAGGCAGAAGCGATGACAAAGTCCTGAAACATTGCCAGGCCACATGGGCCTCTCCACTCCAACCCTAGTCCCCACCCCCATCATCCTCTTCTCGGCTCCTCCTGGGTGGCCCTGAGCTAATGCCATCCCAGACAGAGAGTGTCGTCGGCCCACCAGCCAAGAAGCAGAGGGCCCCGGATCCGGCCCTCAGAGAAAGCAATGAGGAGAGACATAGTATAAATGAGGGGAGGGATATAGGATGAACATGGCTGCTGAGCAGCCAGCAGTGCTCGGAAGGCTTCCTGGAGGAGCTGTCCCTTGAGCAAGGTCTAGAGAGATGAGGAAAATGTTAGCAGGGAATTCATTTTCCCATAACCTTTGGTATTCATGAACAGGAACATGGCAGGAATCTTCCAAGCTGTTTCGATTTTGCCTTGAGCATCTGGGCTAGAGCCAAACTACAGCCATTTCTGAGGGCTCCACCCACTCAGAGAAAGAGGTTGGGCAGCATGTGTCTCAAAGACCAGTGATGCTGGGGGTCAGTGGTGGCCCCTGGCCAGCTTCCTTCACCGACATCCCTACCCAGAGCTACTCTCAACGTCCCCAGCCAATAGGGAACATCCAGAACTTTAGAAGCATCCAGGCAGCCAGGAGGGCAGGACTATGTAGGCTCAAGCAAAAGACCCAACTGTGCAGGATCTGGGGACCCGGTCGTTCCCAGGTTGCATCCAGAGCCCAGACCTGTGAATCCACCACTGACCCACTACCCTCCCCTCCCACTCCCTGCATCCCCTGAAGTCCCACAGGCCCAGGATCAGCAGTTTTAATATCCCATTGTTGTATATATTTATCCTTGTAATAAACATTTCTGTAACACCGGGTGCCTTCTGGGCCTCTTAGTGTCCGCGCCTGCCTCCACCTTTACCCACAGCCCACTGACCTCCAACCCCATCGTGGCTGCTCTGGGCCCTGGCAGTCTTCTCCAGAAGGCCATAGCAGGAGGGGTGGTCAGGGTACCCCCCGCAGTCCCCTATCCCAGGACCTCTCTGCTCAGAGTAGCCCGGATGCAGCGTGGTAGTCGGCACCAGATTCCATTCAAGACAAGACAGCATCCATGCCTAAGCAAAAATCCCTTCTAGGCTAGAGAGGTCGGGGGAGGGGTGAGTGAGGCTTCACTGAGCTGCCTGCAGCTATCAGAAGGGGATGCAGGGTCTAGGGGGGCCCCAAGGAGCCCCAGTCCCCTGGTGCCCATTCTTAAGTCCCATCATGTACCCCCTGTACCCCCTCTCCACATACCTGCATACCTCCTGAGCACTGCTCCAGGATAGTGCGGGGAGGAAGCCACCTCCACCTCGGGCCCCAGGCTCCACACCAGATCTCCAACATCGTCTCACTTCCCCAGGAGCCGGCCTGGACCGGCAGAGGGACCAGCTCTAGATGGTTCCTAAATGACTGTGCACGAGGGTCCTGGGGGAGGTAGGAGAGGCTCACCCCGCACCTGCACGTGCCTGCTGGCGAGATGCAGCGTTGCTTGCTTACACACACGCGTGCTGTGTGGGCTGGAGGCCCGTGAGACAGAGATCGGTGCCAGTCACGTATGGGATGGGCTGCCTTTGGGAGATCACCAGGGGAAGGGAGAAGGAGGCAGATCTGGGCAAGAGGAGGTCAGGCTGCAAGGCAGTCCCGAATGCAGTGGGGTCTAGAGAATACCCTTCAGGGTTGACCCAAGTTGGGACAAAGGGCCAGGCCTTTATCCCCCCTCAGCAAATGGTCACCGGATGTGGGCCACCCAGAAAAAGAGAACGGCCTGAGCGAGGAGGCTTTCTTCAGCTGGGGCGGCCCCCTGGGGGGGCTTGCCCTGAGGCTGTTTACCAGGCACCTGCAGGGGCTGGAGGACCGAGCCCATCATTCCTGCAGGGGCCCTGAGCGGGGGCCCATCACAGCACCTGCCACACCCACCACAGAGCTGCGGACCCGGTGGTGTTACAGAGATCCCCTCAGCACTTAGCTCCACACACGGGAGGCTGCTCCCGGGGAACTCTGTGACACTAGGCCGAGGACAAGCCAGAGTGCCAGAGAGCCAACAGCCTGAGTCGAGAGGCGTCAACCGGTGACAGATGGGAGTTGGTGGGCTTTCTGCCTTCTGGAAGGGAGCCCTCTGGCTCCCGTAACCCCCCCGCGGGTTGACTGTCAGATGCCCATGGCAGGGGTTTGCTGGAGACCATGGCCCTCCCTGGCTGCCTTCCTCCCCGGACCTTCTTCCTCACTCCCCTTACCATGCTATCTGGGGTTCTCTACCTGCAATTGAATCCTTGTCTCCGCGTGGGTTTCTGGGGGCACCCGAACCCAGGCACATGCGTGCATGTACGTGGGTACATATATGTAGCACACATGTGCACACCCATGTACCCACACGCATGCACATACATCCCTGCAGGCCCAGGCAGGCAGCCCCGCACACACACACCGGTACAGCCCACAGGCACACAAATACTGCAGACCCACACTCACAGAAGCGCCCACACACGCAGCACACACGCGTGCAAGGGGTGAAGGAGACCCGGTGGCTGAGGCGTGTCCCCTGGCCCTGCCCGCAGTGCGGTCTCACCCCATGGTCAGTCTGGCTGGGCCCCAGAACGGGCAGTGTGCGGCACACACAGCGGTCCAGGCCCTGCCTCATGGCCCCCGTGATACCTGCCTCATGGCCCCCGTGATACCTGCCTCCTTCCCCGCCCTCCAGAATGGTTCGAAGAAGAAGCCAGATGATTTCCTGTGTTCACCTCGTCCTGCTCCACCGCCTTTGTACCCCCACCTTTACCCCAGGAGCAAGGGCAGGCTCTGCAGGAGAAAATGAAATCAGAAACAGAGCCCCCAGGGGCTTCCCTCCCACACAGCCGCCTAGGAAAGGCGCATCCTGTGGAGCCTGGGGTCCAGGATCAGTCCCCGCAGCAGGGGCAGGGCCCCCTCCCCATCCTGCTGAGGCCTGCCTCTGGGCGCGCCTAGGGCACTGTCGGCCTCCTGCTTCCCAGCTCTGCCTGAGGCTCCCGGGAGGAGGGGGAGCTTACTGTCACCACCACCCGCCCCAAGACTGACTTCTCAGGCTGGCAGGGGTGGGGGGAGGGGCAGGGAGGGTCCCCTGGGTAAAGGTGCCCGTGACGAGCTGCAGCGCCAGCACATCTGTGCAAATATTACCAATTATTTTCCTCACTATAAACACCCAGCAGGAAGGCAGGGAAGCAACCAACCCAAACTGTTTAAAATAGAAAGTGAAATTGCTGCGCAGGGAAGTCGGGGCAGCAGGCAGAGAAGGAGCCCGGCACGAAGAGTCCGGGGTCTCCCCCCCCCAGCCCCTGCCAGCTGCCCCTGCTCCTGGCTGCACCGCACCCCCTCCCCACCGCCCTGCAACTCCACCCCAGCTTTCTCCTCCGCTAGACAGGAAGAGCAGAGGGGGAAGTCCTCATCTGCGGCCTGGGGGCCAGGAGGAAGGGGGGTGCCAAGCAGGCCCCCAGGGGGAGGGAAGATGGCTGAGGGAGGCGGCCACAGCAGACCCAGCGCCAGGCTGCCCGGCCTGTGTTGCGGGCCACTGCTGGGCAAGTTCGTGCAGTGGCCAGGCCACGAAGCACGGTGCTATGTGTGTGGACCGGGGTTGCCGGGGAAGCCTCCCTTGTGGCCACAGGCCTTGGGAGGTTGGGCCAAGTGGAAACAGTGACCTGCCACCAGTTCCCAGGAAAAGGAATTTTTCTGATGGTGGAAACTGGCAAGAAAGTTGCCAGTGGGGACGGGCAGCCTTTCCTGTCAGTCAGTCCTTCCACACCGCAGGGCTGGCGGTCCACAGGTCTCCCATACGCTCCCACGGCTTGTCAAAACCTTGAAACATTTCCGAACTAGTCAATAAACAGGCCCTGCCCCAAGCCCCTGAAATGTTTCCCTTTCCCGACCCCTGAGCCCTTCCAACAGTACCCCCCAGCTGGCGCCCCAGGAGGAAAGGGTTAGCAGCCCCCCTACCCCAAATGCACTGGTCCACACCTGGGCTGCCCTGACCGCCTCCCAGAAAGGGGGCTTTAGGCAAACCCCCCGCCCCCCCCCCCAGCATTACGCTCCTGTCCCTGCTGCTCTGCAGCGTCTCTGCGCACCTCCCAGGCCACCCAGACGAGAGGGGGTGGGGGGTGAAAGCGTGCTGAGACACGGATCTGTGACCCAAATTGTCACAGATGCAAATCCTGAAAGTCACAGGATTTTCGCACCCAGTCACAGTCCCCCATGCTACAAACGAGAAAACCGAGGCCCAGAGAGGGAGGTGAGTGGCCCAAGGTCACCCAACAATTTGTTAAGCCAAGTGCAGGCCTTGCCTCCGGGGCCGTGGGATTGCTAAGCGAGGCTAGTGATTGTCCGCCTGCCGCGAAAACACAGAAAACCCGCGGATGACCGGATGACCGATGCTGCCCTGTGAATATGAACACACCGCTTCCTTCAGCCTTCCCTCCCGGGCTGTTTCCTGCTTCAAAGGCTTCCCTCCCTGGGGCTGACACTTGGGTCCTTCTATTTTGGTGGAATGACAGGGGTGGGGCGGGAGGATGACAGTCTCTCCTCGCCCTGCCTGACCCAAGCTCACAGCAGACACCCCTCCCCCGGGTGCTCTCACATCCTCTCTGCAAGCAGGGGAGGCCATACTCTCGGGGCAGGGGTGCCCCACAGAGACGCTCAGATGTTCTGAGCGGGTGCTGGGGGGTGGCTGGGAGGCACTCCTGCAGCCCATCTGCATTCCCAACCTACATCCCTTGAACTGCTTTTACCTCTCTCCCTCTAAAGAACCAGGCAGGCTTCAAAGCCACTTCTAGCTCCAAGAGGAAATAACAAAGAAAGAAATTGCCAGAGCGCAGGGTGCCTGAGCAGCGGCCAGGAAGGGGACGGAGAGGACAGCGGACATGTGTACAGCGGTGGGCAGAGCCCGGAGGGAAGCAGCAGGGCCGGGCTGTGCTGACAGAGCATCTTCAGGGCACGAGGCCGTGACACTCCTGTCCCTTCCGGGGGGAGAGACTAAGGCTGGCCAGGCCCCCTTTCCTCCCAGTGCCACAGCTCCAAGAGGGCGACCCGGGCCTCTGGGAGACCGCCGGGCCCACCCTCACCTGCCCATCGCCTACTGCCCCACACCCTCCCTCGTCAGCCCCCCGTGCCCCCACTTCTTCCCCGTCCCAACTCCTGAGGCTGACTCCTGGCCATGTTCCCTTCTTCTTCCCTCCAGCCCTGTCCCAGCCACCTGGGACACAGAGGGGATGACAGTCGCCGGATCTGGAGCCAGGCTGCCCAGCTCACAGCCTTACTTCCGGGCCCCCTGGGGCGTTCTCCCCTCGGGGAAAATTGGGCTCTTGGTGGTGAGCGCCCCACAGGGTCTCTGGGTCTGCTGTGCGAATGCACACTGGCCTCCTACAGCAGCCTTGGCTTTCCAGTCAGTTCTCTGTGGGAAATATTGTCCCACAATCATCCTGGTGTTCCTGGACCTTGCAGACCCCTGAGCCTATCTTGGCTGGTAGCAGGCTGAGGACCCGGGCCTACCTCCTGGGTTCCCTGATCTGCCTCTGCCCCCTGACCTTTTCCTTCAAGTTGATGAAAATCTGCCAAGACTCGGTTCTAGAAAATCCCATCTTCCCTGTAGCCCTTTCTGGCAACTACCCCTTTCTGGCAACTACCCCTCCTCCCACGCACACACCCACACCCAAACCAAACAGAACTCTCCGCCTCTCATGAACCACCACGGCACCCATTCAGACGGCCACATCCGTGGAGCTGTTTGCTCCTCGGATGGTGGGGTTCACGTCGGATCCCAGCATCCCTGGGTGAGGCACGGGGCCTCCTGCTTTCGGTAGATGCCACCCAACCAAAGAGGGTCTGGGTCAGGATTCTCTGCGCTGCAATTTCTTTCTCAGAGGGGAGAACCAACCATTTTTTGGAGGAGACAGGAGCCGGGGCGGGGTAAGGGGGGTGTCTCTAGGTGGGCGGGTGGAGGATAACACAGAACAGAGGCAGCAGAGTAGACCTCTGGGGGTGAATAGGAACAGAGCATAGGACTGTCACACTCCTCCTGCCTGTCATTGGGGATGCCCCAAAGACCGTGGCGAGGTCTGCGCTCTGCAGGGAGATATAAGCAAGGGGTAAAGAAGCCAGAGCAGCTGCTTGCTTTCACCCCTTCTGGTTTCCTCAAAGCTCTGGGCAGAGAAGAGAGAAGAGGTTCTTTCTCAATTTCCTGTGCTCCCAAATCAGGCCCTGGGTCACTTCCACCCATCCTCCGAAGGAGCACACATGTCACAGAGCCACTGGACTATCCACTGTCACCTTTGAAGGTCAAGGCTGGAGACCTCACCTTCACCAGATCCTGCCACTGGACCTCCCCCAAATCTCCCTGATCTGTCTACTTCTCCCCATCTCTGTGGCCAAACCCCAGTCCAAGATCCCCCATCAGCTCTCACGCAGGGTCCCGCAAAACTTCCCGGATGTTGTGACATTTGCTACAACGTGAAAGGGGCTTGAGGACATCACGCTCAGTGAAATAAGCCAGTTACAGAAAGACAAGTACTCCAAGATGCTACTTAGAGAGTCTCCCAGAGGGGTCCGACTCCCAGAAACAGTAAGTGACATTGGTTTGCCAAGGGCTGCCGGGAGAGGAAATGGCGAGTTGTCTAACACGCATGGAGTTTCAGTTTTGCAAGATGAAAAAGTTCCGGAGACCAGTGGCACAACGTTGTAAATCGACTTAACACGAATGAACTGCCTGCTTCAAAGTGGACAAAATGATAGATTTTATATTATGTGTTTTGTACCCTAATTTTTAAAAGCCTAGAGCCAGTAATAACTATTATTGTAAAGGAATACTCTAATACCGTTAGAAATCTGTTCAATCTCTTTTGAGAGTTTGTTTTGATGCCCAGATAGAGGACAGTTTACCCGAACAAAAACAAATTAAACTACATAAATTGAAACATAGTACTAGGGGCACCTGGCTGGCTCAGTCAGTGAAGCGTCTGCCTTTGGCTCAGGTCACGATCCCAGGGTCCTGGGATCGAGTCCCACATTGGCTTTTTGGTCAGCGGGGAGCTGCTTCTCCCTCTGCCTACCCCCTGCTTGTATACTCTCTCTCGCTCTCGCTCTCTCTCTCTCTGACAAATAAATAAAATATTTAAATATATATATATTTTTAAAAAGAAATAAAAGAAATGGATGTCCAAGAAGATAAAGAAACTGCCCTTGGTCACAAGCTAGCAGCTGGGAAGCTAGAACTCAGGCGGTCTGGCTCGACTGTCCACGTGCCTTGGCCATTACCCCATCCTGCCCAAGTCTGATGCCACAAGAGTCAGAAATACATCTCTCTCACCCATTCCCCCCCTTGTCTTCTCCCATTGTTTCTTTCCTCTTCCCTTCCCTAAATGACACTGGTCAGGGGTTAGGATCATGGAGAGAGAACCACGTGTTTACCCACCATGCTTTTTTTTTTTTTTTTTAAAGATTTTATTTATTTACTTGACAGAGAGAGATCACAAGTAGGCAGAAAGGCAGGCAGAGAGAGAGAGGAGGAAGCAGGCTCCCCGCTGAGCAGAGAGCCCGATGCGGGGCTCGATCCCAGGACCCTGAGATCACGACCCGAGCCGAAGGCAGCGGCTTAACCCACTGAGCCACCCAGACGCCCCCCCACTGTGCATTTTAGGGACTATTTACTCCCTGTAGTTCAAGAAACACAGTAAACCTGCCCAGAACCTATCAAGCCACTTGGTGGATGAAGACCAAGAACAAGCTTCTGGCCCCTTCTGCGTAGCCAGTGAGAGGCAGGGAGGACAGAGCCAGAGGACCCGATAGCCCACTTAGGTGCGATCCAGAACAGATGCCCAGAAAGGAGCAGGAATCTTGGGAAACAAAATGGCCAGGGCCTGAGAGGTAGAGCAAGTGGTCATGGACAGGGCTGGTGGTAGCACCAGAGACACAGGAAAGCATGAGGCTTCCACTCTGTTCCCCAAAATGTGGCCCCATGCCCAGGGGGCCGGTCAGCGGCCACCCTGCCCATGCAGGGGAACTGCGTGTCACCAAAGGAAGTTGGGAGAGATGGTGCTGGAGCAGAGGTCCCCAAGGAGGGTTGCCTGCTTAGGTGGGACGAAATGGGGCTCTGCTCAACCACAGACAAGAAATGAAAGGCGACCTCAGGTTTCAGACTCGGATTGTTGAATGCCCTCACAGGCCCAGCTACTGGGCCTACGCTTTCTTGTATTAATTTATATTTTATAGACAGGAAAAGTGAGGCTCAGAGAGAGAAGGCAAATCACCCCACCCAGCTGGGAAGTTGGGGGACCTTAAAACTAACTGTCAAGTCTTCAGTCTTTCACCCTCTGTGCCTCAAATCCCAACAACCCAGCAAGGGTGGGGAGGAAAGTAAAATAAATATGCAGGAGCAGAGAGCAGCCTCCACTCCACTCCAAGAGGCTGCGACAATTCTTCATTCTCTCCTTTACCCAAATGTGGGCAGGGGCTGCCTCTCATTCTCTGAGCAGAGAAACATCTCAGAACTCACCAGCCCTCTACCCAGCACCCCCTCACAGCTCCAGACCCCCTCTTTCCCTGCGCCCGAAGACTGCAAGGGAGAAATGATGAGCGGGTGGCCTCCCCGGGGTAGCCTAGGGACGATGCCCCCCTCAGAGGCACCAATTAAAGACAAGCATCCTGGGGGAGCTGCTGGGCTCCGTGCCACTTAAAGCACCCCCTCTACCTTAGCGGTCTGCCCAGGAAGCCTCAGGGAGCTGCCTGCCAGGACCTCCCCACTCAAGGGTCGGGGGCCAGGAGCCAGGCTGGTGAGCTGGGAGTTGTGCTGCCGTCCCCATCAGCCAGGAAGCCTGTGTCGCTCCCACTCCCTCCCCAGACTCTGCTCAGCCTCCCAATCACCCTCCATCAGTGAACATCAGTTAAATACTGACTCAGCATCTATTAAGCAGGGAACAGTCTACTTACGGTCTCCAGGGCAGAAAGGAAGCAACTGGAGACAGCCTGCCCACTGGTCCTTTTACCACACCAAGCGTGCTCTTGACTGGTGGGGCCTTTGCACCTGCTGGTCCTGGTCCTTCCACCTGATATCTGCTCTGCTTGGCTCGCACAAATGTCGCCTCCTCTTAGAGACCCTCCCTAGCCACCTCACACCTAACCATTTACCTACCCTGCTTATCCCTGCCTGACATTTTATTACCTGTGTTTGTCAGCCTTCCTCCATTGCCATGCAAACTCCATAAGGACTCCTGAGTCTTGCTCATAGTGGCTGAATCCTCAGTGCTTAGAACAGGGACTCGATCTCAGTCAAGATCTGTTCTGCGAATGGGATCTGCGTTCTCGCTCTATTCTAGCTGGGACCAGCTCTGTCCCCAGGAGAGGCTTTCCCCTCCATCTCCCTAGGCTGCCCCTTTATAATGCGAAAGGATTAGTGGTTTCTAATACAGTCTTAATTGGAGTCCCTAAGTCCCTGGGGAAGGAGGGCCCACGAGCTATTTTTTTTAATTGAAGTGAAATTCTCCTAACGTGAAATTAACCATTTTAAAGAGAACAATTCGGGCATTTAGTGCATGGACAGTGTTGCCCAACCACCTCCTCTGTCCAGTTCCAAAACACTGTCATCACCCCAAAATGAAATCCCATGCCCATTCGGCTGCTGCTCCCCGCCTCGGCCCCCTCCAATGCGAGCTCTGTCTCTATGGATTTCTGTATTGGGAATATTTCACATATGAAATCGTACTGTGTGTGACCTTCTGTGTCCAGCTTCTCTCACTTAACATAATGTTTCTAAGGTTCATCCACATAGTAGTACGCATCAGTACTTAACTTGTTTTATGGCTGAACAATATTCTGTTGTATGGACACACCAGAACTCGTTTATCTGTTGGACCCATGAGCTACTTTGAAAAGCTCTTCCAAAGACCATACCAGCTAACTAAAATAACATTTCATAGACAAAAGCTTATAAAACAGGGACGGGGCGCCTGTGTGACTTAGTTGGTTAAGGCTCCTACTGTTGGTTTTGGTTCAGGTCCTGATCTCATGGTCATGAGGTCGAGCCCCGTGTCGGGCTCTGCGTCTCCCTCTTCCTCTGCTCCTCCCCCCAACTCTACCACACTGTCTCTCTCTCTCTCTCTTTCAAATAAATAAGGAAAATTTTAAAAAATAAATAAATACAATGAAACAGGGACAATATAACAAAAGCAATGCTTGAGGTTTCCAGGGCCTGACTCCACAATTCTGTAACCGGCCCCACAGACACAGACTCCTCTGGGGACACTTAGAGCAGCCCAGGACCCAGTGGAGGCATGGTACATGCTTCATCTTTTCACTCCTCACCCTCAAGCTTTCCGAGGTAGAGACTATCGTTACAACTCATGCAGGTAAGGAAACGGAGATACTTACTGCTCGAGGTCGTGCAGGCAATAGTGGTCCCTGGAGTTGACACCAGAGCCTGGATCCTGAATCTAGAGGATGAATCCTTGATCCCCAGTGTGCTCTCTGCCTGGAGCCCTCGGATGACCTCTTGGTCACACCTCACCATGAAGAAATGCCAGCAAGGAGCTAAAGGAGTGGGGCAGACTCTGAGTGGAGAGTGGAAGGGGCGCTGATGTCAGGGACAACCACCCACCTCAAGGGCTGTTGAGACATTTACATGAGATCAAGTATGAAACTACCAGTCTCGGGCGCCTGGGTGGCTCAGTGGGTTAAGCCGCTGCCTTCGGCTCAGGTCATGATCTCAGGGTCCTGGGACCGAGTCCCACATCGGGCTCTCTGCTCAACAGGGGGCCTGCTTCCCTTCCTCTCTCTCTCTGCCTGCCTCTCTGCCTACTTGTGATCTCTGTCAAATAAATAAATAAAATCTTAAAAAAAAAAAAAAAAGAAAAAGAAAATACCAGTCTTGGTGCCCATTGCATTCATAATGACTAATACATATTGATTCAGAGGAAGGAGAAGTCAAGTTCGCAGCAGACGGAAAACACCTAAGCTCCTGATTCTCAAAAAGCTTCTGCTCTAAAGAGGAGAAGAGGTCCACTCCAGTGACCCCAGTAAAGTCACTTTGGTGTGTGGGCTTCGGTTTTATCCTCTATAAAATGTTCCCTCTGCGTCTCACATGTACCCTCTGAAAGCCCCTGACTTTAATCATCTGTTTCTGTCTGTGCACGTGTCCTTATTCTACCAGGCCCTCTTCAAGGCAGAGACGCCATCTGCTTATCTGTGAACCAACCCTCCAACCCCAAGGGAGTTCAGGAAATGTTTGTAAGGTAAACAAATACATAGTGAACTATGAGGTTCCTTCCAGTCCCGAACTTCATATCAGAGATTCCTGTTCAACAAATAATCCACCATGGACTGGTCCGTCCTGCAGGACCCCCAGAGATATGCCATCCCCAGGACTCCAAGAACACCCACTGGTAGAAAATCGACTTTCAGGAATTCACCCCCCAGATATCCTCGCCCACGTGCCTAAAGAGGTAGGTTCCAGTATACTCGCGAACTCATGGTGCTGCGGTAGCATTCAGAGATCAGGAATAGTCTAGGTGCCCATCAAGAAAGACCTGGTTACAGAAATGCTAGCGTGGTCATCTAAGGGAATGCTATGCAGACATTACAAAAATGAGGTAGGCTAAGATAAACCAATAAATAATCTCTGAGAAAGATTCTTGAGTACAAAAAGAAATTTACAGAAGTCTACTTATCTTGCTATTTGTGTATTATGGTTTTGTGGGGTTTTAAATCTTTTTTTAAAGATTTTGATGGGGTACCTGGGCGGTTCAGTGGGTTAAGCCTCTGGCCTTCAACTCGGGTCATGATCTCAGGGTCCTGGGATTGAGCCCCACATCGGGATCTCTGCTCTTCTGGGAGCCTGCTTCCCTCTCTCTCTCTCTGCCTGCCTGCTTGTGGTCTCTTTCTCTGTCAAATAAATAAATAAAATCCTTTTTTTTTTTAATTTAAAAAAAAGAGAGAGAGCACAACAGCCTGTGGGACAGGGAGGGAGGGAGAGAAAGAGAAGCAGATTCCCTGAGGAACAGGGAACCTGACATGGGGCTCGATCCCAGGACCCTGGGATCACGACCTGAGCCAAACCGACTGAGCCACCCAGGGGGTCCCATATGTACTGTGTTTTTAAAGAAATACATCCATGCTTGTAAGTCTCCACTAGCTCTAGAACAGTGGAGGTGGATAAATTATGTTAGCCACAAATGGAAGCAAACTTTTCTCAGCATACCATTAAAAGATTAAAAGAAACAAGTGAAATTAATTTAAATATATTTTATTCAACCCAATATATCTAAAATAGCATCATTTTAACATTTAATCAATGTTTGAAATTACTTTTTCCAGGTTGATTGCATTATAATTATGTATTTTAAGATAATTAAAAAGATATTTTATATTCTTTTTTTTTTTTGTACTAAGTCTTCGAAATCTGGCATGTATCTTACACTTAAAACAGACTTCAGGGGCACCTGGGTGGCACAGTCAGTTAAGCATCCGACCCTTGGCTTTGGTTCAGGTTCAGATCCTGATCTCAGGTCATGATCTCAGGATCGTGAGGAGAAGCCCTGCTTCCAACTCCATACTCAGCAAAGAGTCCATGTAAGATTCTCTCTCCCTCTCTGTCTGCCCCTCCCCAGCTTGCTTGCTCTCTCTCTCTCTCTCTCTAAAATCTTTAAATCTAAAACCTTTAATATATATATATATATATACATACATATTTATATTTATATTTATATTTATATTTCAGGGACATCTGGGTGGCTCAGTCATTAAGAGTCTGCTTTCAGGGTTCCTGGGTGGCTCAGTTGGCTAAGCGACTGCTTTCAGTTCAGGTCGCAATCCTGGAGTCCCGGAATTGAGTCCCACATTAGACTCCCTGCTTGGCAGGGAGTCAGCTTCTCCCGCTGACCTTTCTCCGCTCATGTTCTCTCTCTCTCTCTCTCTCAAATAAATAAATAAAATTAAAAAAAAAAAAAAGAGCCTGCTTTCAGCTCAGGTCATGACTCCTGGGTCCTGGGATTGAGCTCTGCTCAGTGGGGAGCCTGCTTCTCCCTCTGCCTGTTCCCCCTGCTTATGTGCTCGCTCTCTCTCTCTCTCTCGCTCTCTCTCTCTGACAAATAAATTTTAAAATATTTTAAAAAAATAAAATTATAGGGGCGCCTGGGTGGCTCAGTGGGTTAAAGCCTCTGCCTTCAGCTTGGGTCATGATCCCAAGGTCCTGGGATTGAGCCCTGCGTCGGGCTTTCTGCTCAGCAGGGGAGCCTGCTTCCTCCTCTCTCTCTGCCTGCCTCTCTGCCTACTTGTGATCTGTGTCTGTCAGATAAATAAATAAAATATTTTAAAAAAATAAATAAAATAAAATTATATATATATATATATATACACACACACACACATATATATGTGTGCGTGTGTGTGTGTGTGTGTGTATAACAATTCAAATAGCCACATTTGATGTGCTTAGTAGTCATGTATAGCAAGTAGCTGGGACTTCAAAAGGTAGTAATAAGAGTTGCCCCTGGGAGAAGATTTTGGGGAACTTAAAACCATAGAAGGAAGAAGTAACTTTCATTATATGTCCTTTTGTTGTTGTTGTTTGTTTGTTTGTTTGTTTGTTTAAAGATTTTATTTATTTATTTATTTATTTCCCACCCAGGCACCCCTTTTGTTGTTGTTGTTGTTGTTGTTGTTTTAAGATTTTTATTTATGGGGCATCTGGGTGGCTCAGTTGGTAAAGTCTCTACCTTCGGCTCAGGCCATGATCTCAGGGTCATGGGATTGAGCCCCACGTCGGGCTCACTGTTCAGTGGGGAGCCTGCTTCCCCCTCTCTCTCTGCCTGCCTCTCTGCCTACTTATGATCTCTCTCTCTCTCTTTCAAATGAATAAATAAAATCTTTTAAAGAAAAGATTTTTATTTATTTATTTGAGAGACAGCGAGAGAGAAAGAGAGCACAGAAGGAGAGGGAGAAGGAGAAGCAGGCTCTCTGCTGAGCAGGGAACCCAATGTGGGGCTCAATCCCAGGACCCCGGGATCCTGACCTGAGCCAAAGGTAGACATTTAACCAATTGAGCCACCCAGGCGCCCCTGTTCTTTTGTTCTGTTTGACCTTTTTCCCAGGTGCATGAATTACCTATTTTTTTAGACCTACAATCTTTAAAGAAAAACACTGAAAAGTTAGGGGGGAAAAAAAAAAACAGAAAAAGCAGTGATCGCAGAAGCAGGAAGAGACCCCAAACACGCAGGTGCAATGTCAGGGAGCTCGAAAGAGGAGAGCTTTCCAGAAGATGAGGAGGAGGAAGTGGAAGAGGCAGTGCCCAAAGGGGACTTCAGATCTGGCCGCGGGGAAGCCACTCATCACGCACAGGTGACATTTGAGGGCTGTATCAGGAGTGAACGGAGCTGGACGAGACTGGAGCGGGTTTAGACACGGAGGCAGGGAGGTGTGGCCCTCTCTGCAGAGGAGACAGACAGACTCAAACGTGGGAGCCCAACAGCAGTGACTCAGAGGTGGCTTAGGGGCTAAAGGCTGCTGGGGACGGCCCCCTGAGTGGGAAGTTTGTGCCAGGAGGCCAGGAGAGGACAGGTGTTTCAAGCAGTAAGCCTGGGCCTGGCACCAGCCTCGTGCTGGGGAGTGGAGAGGAGCCCAGCCTGGCTGGAACCGGGGATGCTAGGGGAGAACAATCATATCAGCTTGGCTAAGAGTCAACTTCGTAACCTCGTTGGGGACCGACCCCTTGGAGAATGTGATGACATCTGAGGATCCTCCCCAGCAGAAGGCACATTTGCACACACAGTTTTATTGCACACGGCTTCAAGCCATGCCCAGAGCCTCTGAAGGCCACTCCAGATCACGAAACCTGCTGTAACCAATCCACTGTGACCTCCAAGACGTGGCCCGGAGTCCTCACCTGCCACGCACAACCTGGCCTCACCATCTGCCCTGGTCTCAACCTCTGCCCACCTCCTCCCCATCCCCCAGAGCCACTTGCCGCAGCCCTTTGGCGCTGATGCCAGGATACCCTCTCCCTATCAGGAACTCTCCCTCCTCTTCCTCGCCATTCAGAGGCTGCCTCTCTCCCCCAATTGACCCCTTCCAATTCGCACAGACCTCCAGGTAAGTGTTGCATGGCTTTATGGTTTGTTTGTGTATTTGATCTGTTCCATCTTCTCGCCCACGCAAGTTTTATGCAGCCTGAGGGCCAGGATCTAATCTGATCTATAGCCGGTGACCTGATCAATGAATGAATTCAAATGTCACTGAATCAGGAAAGAAATCCTAGGAGCCGTTGAGGACCCAGAGAAGGGTTTTTAGGGGCTGTGGTTGGATATTGGACCATGTTTTTAAAGTTCATCCATGTCGTAGCTAATATCAGAACTTCATTCTTTCTCATGGATAAATAATATTCCATTATATGAAATATACATTTTGTTTATCCATTCATCTGTTGATGATCACATGTGGATCTTTTCTACCTTTTGGCTATCGTGAGTAATACTGCTCTGAAAACTGGAATACAAGCATGTTCGGGTATGTTTTCATATTTTTTGGATATCTGGGTCAGTCAGTGCTATGGACTGAATGGTGTCCCTCAAAAGTCCTATGCAGAAGCCCTTTCCCCTACTATGATGACGTTTGGATGGGGGACATTTTGGGAAATAGTAGGTCTGAGGAGTGGAGCCCTGGTGATGGGATTAGGGCTCCTGTAAGAACCCAAGACGGCTCTGCGCTCTCTGCCACCGGAGCAAGCAACAGGAAGGCAGCCCGCTGCAAGCCAGAAAAAGTGCTCTCGCCAGCCCCCGAGCATGTTTGCACCCTGATCTCAGACTTCCCAGCCTCCAGAAGTGTGAGAGTAAGTGTTTGTTGTCTAAGTCACCCAGTCTATAGTAAATTGTTACAGCAGCCTGCACTGAGATGTGGCAGTGCTAGTAACCTTTGGAGGAAGCACCAAACCGTTTTCCACAGTGGCCACACCACTTCGCATTCCCACCAGCAATGTAAGACGGTTCCGATTTCTTCACAGCCTCAAAAACACTTGGTATTTGCTGTTTGTTTCCTTTTTTTTTAACCAGAGGTTTGTTGTTGTTGTTTTTTTTTAAAGATTTTATTTATTTATTTGACAGACAGAGAGATCACAAGCAGGCAGAGAGAGATGGGGGAAAGCAGGATCCCCATTGAGCAGAGAGCCCAATGCAGGACTTGATCCCAGGACCCTGAAATCATGACCCAAGCCAAAGGCAGAGGCTTAATCCACTGAGCCACCCAGGCGCCCCTCCTTTTTTTTTTTTTTTAATAGGCATTCTAGTGAATGTGCAGTGGCATCTCATTGTGACTCTGACCCACATTTCCTGAATGACTAATGAGGGTGAAGATGTCTTCACGTGCTTATTGGCCATTTTTGTCTCTTAATTGGAGAAATGTCTATTCAAATGCTCATTTTTAAAAATTACTTTGTTCGGGGGCCGCTGGGTGACACAGTTGATGATTATCTGACTCTTGGTTTCTGCTCAGGCGGGTTGTGGGGTTGGGCCCCACATGGGGCTTCAACCTCGGCACAGAGTCTGCTTGAGATTTTCTCTCCCCTCCCTCTGCCTCTCCCCAACCCACACTCAAGCACACATGCGTGCACATGCTCTCTCTCTGGAATAAATAAATCTTTTTTATTTAAAAAATTATGTTGTCTCTTTGTTGTTGAGTTGTAAGAGCTTTTTAATATATTCTGGATATTAAACTTTTTTTAAAGATTTTTTTTTTTTTTTTTTGACAGAGAGAGAGATCACAAGTAGGCAAAGAGACAGACAGGCAGAGAAAGAGAGGGAAGCAGGCTCCCTGCTGAGCAGAAAGTCTGATGCAGGGCTCGATCCCAGGACCCTGAGACCATGACCTGAGCAGAAGGCAGAGGCTTAAATCCACTGAGCCACCCAGGCGCCCCTAAATTCCTTTTTTTAAGATTTATTTATTTGTTGAGACAGAGAGAGCATTCAGGGTTGGGGAAGGGCAAAGGGAGAGGGAAGCGAGAGAATCTCAAGCAGACTCCTCACGGAGCAGGGAGCCCGATGTGGGGGGCTCTATCTCACACCCCAAGATCATGATCTCAGCCAAAATCAAGAGTCAGACCCTTAACCACCTGAGCCGCCCTGGCGCCCTGGATATTAAACTCTTATCAGATATATGATTTGAAAATAGATTCTCCCATTCTGTAGATTGTCTTTAATTTTTTATTTTTATTTTTCAAGGATTTTATTTGAGAGAAAGCACGAGCAGGGGGGAAGGTCATAGTGAGAGGGAGAAGGAGGCTCCCTGCTGACCCGGGAGCCTGACTCGGGACTCGATCGCTGGACCCTGAGATCAGGACCTGAGCTGAAGGCTGGTGCTTAACCAACTGAGCCACTCAGGCGCCCCTGTAGGTTGTCTTTTTACTTTCTTAGTAATGTTCTCTGATGGAAAAAAGTTTTTAATTTTTACAAAACCCAGTGTTTCACATTGCTTATGCTTTTGATGTTAAAGAAGCCACTTCCAAATCTGAAGTCATCAAGATTTGCCCATATATTTTCTTCTAATAGTTGCACGGTTTTAGCTCTTATATTTATGTTGTTGATCCATTTTAAGTTAATTTTTTACATGGAATAAGGACACTATTCGTTGAAGAGACCATTCTTTCCCCCATTGAGTGGTCTTGGCACCCCTGTTGAAAGTCAACCAATTATGGGTATTTTGGATTTATTTCTGGAATCTCAATTCTGTTCCATCATTCTCTGTGTCTGTCCGTATCCCGGTACCACACTGTTTTAATGACTGTTGCTGTGTGATAAGTTTTGAAATCCAAAAATGTGAGTCTTCCAACTTTTTCTTTCTCAATTATTGTTTTGGCTATTCAGGGTCCCTTGAAATTCCATACGAGTGTGAAAATCAGCTGTTCCATTTCTGTGGAGGCGGGGGAAGGCCTATGGGGTTTTAACAGGGATTGCATTGAATTCGTAGATTGCTTTGGGGAATATTCCCATCTTAACAATACTAAGGTTTTCCACCCATGAATGCAAGATATCTTTCCATTTAAGTCTTTTTTAAATGTCTTTCAGCAATATTTTATAGTTTCCAGTGTGCTAGTCTTTCACTTCTTGGTTAAACTCATTCCATGGTATTTTATTCTTTTAGATGCTATTGTAGATGGAATTGTTTCTCTTAATTTCCTTTTCAGATTGTTCATTGTTGGTATATAGGAACACGACCGGTTTCTGTGCCCTGCAACTTGGCAGAGTTTGTCACGGCCCCGGTCGGTTTTCTGGTGGATTCTTCAGCATTTTCTATATATAAAGTGTCATCTGCAAATATAGTTTTACTTCTTCCTTTCTAATCTGGGTGTCTCATTTCACCCAACTTCCCCTAAGACTAACAACTCACATGAGCATGTGTACTGATCACGATGGTTACAATGCCACTCCCTACAGGGCTTATCCGGATCTCACCCATTTCCCCCTAATATCCTTTTTCTGTTCCCGGATCCAATCCTGGTCCACACTGGGTTCCTTGGCAGTGTTCCCCTTCGTCTCCTCCAACCCCTAACAGTTCCTCAGTCTTATCCTCCATGACCTTCATACTTCTGGAGAGTCCTGCTCATTTATTATATGGAATGTACGTAGGATGCCTCTCGATTTTAGCTTGTCTGGTGTCTTCTTGGGATTGGTTCGAGGTTCTACATTTCTGGCAGGAATTCAGCAGAAGTTATATGCCTTGTTACCGGTATTGTTAAGCTCGATCTCTCGATTCCATTGGTGTCTGTCAGGTTTCTCCACTATAAAAAGTTACTATTTTGGTCCTTTTCCTAAGAAGAAAAGGGATGGCATTGAAGGATTTTAAGCAGGTGACTCATTTAGATGTGCATTTCAACCATGGTCCCTGACAGCGGCATGAACCTGGGGAAGATCTGTTTGGCGTTTCCGTAGCCCAGTCGGCGATGATGGAAGTGAGGAGGAGCGGGTAGATTTTTTTTTAGAGATTTAGAAGGTTAAATCCTAGGGCAGTTCATGAGATCATGCAGAATTTTTTATTTAATTGGTTTGCAACTGGGTTTGGATCAACCTAGTTTTAAAAGCACCCAGTGCTGGGGCACCTGGCGAGCTCAGTCGGTAGGGCCTAAGACTCTTGATCTTCAGGTTGTGAGTTTGAGTTTCACATTGGGGGTGGTGGTACTTTAAAAAAAAAAAAAAAAAAAAAAACACCCAGGTGATTGTCCTGTTCAACAACAGGGAGATGACTACAGATAACCGAACCCAGAGCCAGGGAGCCTAGACGCTAAGCTTAGCCAGCAACACCCACAAGCCACACAGCACTACACTGGGACCCCTTCTGAGCAGAGCTGGTCTGGGGTGAGGAGGGAAGGCAAAGCCCCTCAGGTGCTCTCGGAATATTCCAACAGCCTGTGCCTCCCTCCTCCCAGACTCTGGCCTCCTACCGGCCAGCGCTGTGGGGGCTGCGGTCTGGAATAGGTGGGTGTGGGGAGGGTCCCCTGCAGGCCTCCTGTCCTCCGCTGCCTCTGGTGTCCTCAGGCAGGTGATAGGTGAGCAGCTACCCATCCAGTCTCCTCCTGCCTGCCCTCCTAGCTAGGGCCCCTGTGCCTCCCTCCAGCTCTCTCTGCCTGGCAGGGAGGAATCGCTTGAGTTAAGAGGATTTCATGGTATTTTCAAAGTCATCTTCCATGGAAAATTTTTCTCTACGATGAAAACCTACTTTCTGCTGCTCTTGTCACCTGCCTGAAAGCTTCCTCCTCCTCTTCCATGAGATAAACCAATAACAGGAACATTTGGGAACCTGCTAGTGACCCTCTACGGTGTCCTGGGGTGTCACTCGCCAAGGCCGGGAAGAAGTCACACTAAAACCTCCGTTAGGAGTCAGGCCAGGGAGAGGGGCAGATGGCACGGAGGCCAGTGCAGGCTCCCCCTGCACTCACACCCACTCCTGGGCTTTGCCTCTCCGCCCTCCGGCCGGATCCTGATAACAGCCTTGTCTGGATACCTGTCCCCCATCTTCCCGGGACACACCACACTAGGCTGAGTTGTTTACAAGCAGCTACGGCAGTCATCTGAGAAGCCCCTGAGGCATTTCCCAGAGACCCCCAGGGAGCCAACATTTGATCAAAGCTGACCCTGGGAGTGGGAGGGGTCAGAATGAGCTAGAAGATGCCAAAGCCAACATGTGTGCCTCCCTGGAAACTCACTGCACTTTGTGGTGCATCCTGTATAGAAGCTTCCATCACATTGCTGCCTTTAAGCAGAGGCCTTTGCGAGGGCAAGAGTTGGCTCTGTACCGTCAGCTCCCGGCACAGGGGAGCCTATCACATAGGCCAGACCCATGTGAGCAGGTCTGATCTAGCCCCTTGGCCAGACAACTGGACCAGACTTGGGCGGTGACTTGCCTCGGAGGTGAACCAGCAGGAGAGCTGTGCTCAGGATGGCTTGGACCAGTCCAATTCCCTTGCCTGTGATGCCCTCGCAGTGTGGAACCACATGAAACCTGCAGTGTACATAGGGTCCTGCCGAGACGGAGATGTGAGAGAGAAAATTCTAGGATTTCTGGCTTTCTGGCCAGCTCAACGGCTAAGCTGATGCTGGCGGCAACCAGGCTAAAAAAGACTCAGAGAAGGCATTGGTGGGGGATGAGCCCAGACTGGCAGTAAGAATGAGGTGTTGCTCCCCCTGCTGGGAAGGGGGTACAGGTGGAGTGTGAGCTGGTTGCTCGGGGCCTAAGAGCCACCCCAAGAGCCTGAGTGTTGGCCTCCAGAGAAATATTTGAGCAACCTCATGCACCAAGGTAGACAAGATACTCTCCACCGAGATACAGGACCCCTACCCCCAGGGGATGCATGTATTTTTTTTTAAAGTTTAATTATTCACGTTTCACCTGATTGCTTTTTAGGATAGTTTTTATATTCAAAATTTGTACACCCAGTTACTACTCTACAATGGCACAGAATGTTGGAGGACATGGAATCAACCTCACAACACTGTTTTCTTCCTTTACTCCCATTGTTTGTGTCACTAGAATTTCTCTCTACATCTGCAAGTGAAAGTGGTGCAAAACATACAACAAATTTCAACAAATGTCAACCTTGAAATCAGCATGAAGCATTCTTAGCAAAGGTAGTTCACTGCTTAGGTATAATCTGCCTTTCTAAGCAATTATAAAGTAAATGGTTTTTCTACACCAGAATAATTTTATCATACTGGTAAAATATTTCCCAAATCAATAAATACTGACATATTATTTTTATCTTATTTTTTTTCCAGCAGAAGCTAAAGGATCTCCCTGTGGCTTGGGGACTTAGAGCTGGGCTTGGACAAAAGGACCTTTCAGTTCAAAGACAGAAGTATCTTTACTTTAAGGGCAATCTTGAGTAAGAATCTCCCTGGCCATTAGCTTCCTCCTAGAAAACAGGAATTAGATTCCCAGGGGCTCTCAAACTGGACGTGATTATTACCAATAGCAAATGCTCACCCAGGACTTACTATGTACTCCCATTTTACAGATAGAAAAAGTGAGGTCCAGCAAGGTTTAGCTCACCCATGTGCGCATGTTACCTCTCCAATGTCTAAGACTATCATCAATAGGTCTGGGTGCCTACCAGGAACCCAGACTAGTCTCTTGCTGCACCAGATCGCCACCTGCTGGCTATAGGTGGTCACCGCAGACCAGACTTAGCAAGATCATTCTGGCATTTCTCAGGATGGGAGAGTTTGAAAGCAAAGTCTGTATCAGAGATGAGAGCAGCACTGACCTAGATAAGGGGGTTGCTGTGGGACGAATAAAAATGGCCAATGAGAGATATTTAGGAAGTAGGATTGATTCAATTTGACAACACCAACCCCAAAGGACAATAGCAGGAAAAGCATAGTGGCCCCATTATTCATTCCCCCTTTCAACAAGTTGAAGCACCTACTATGTGCCAGCAACTGATCTTCCTGCTGGGAGTACAGGGCTGTAAGCAAGTCAGGAAAAAGCCCCACTTTGCATGGCGCTTGTGCTCTAATGGACTAGGGGCTGGAGGTAATCAAATATGCAAACAAGCAAGCAAATTATTAGATGGGAATAAAGACCACATGGAGATTTTCAAAGCACAATGCAATAGGGACTCAGATCTGAATGGTAAGGAGTCTGCCCTGTAAAGCTGTTCCAAAGGAACAAATGCCCTCAAAGCAAGTGTAGCATGTTCAAGACCCAAGGCAGCCAGTGTGGCTGGAGCGTGGTGGGTGAGGGCATGAGTGGGACAAGCAGGGAGAGCCAGTCAGGGGCCAGATTATGAAGGCTACCGTCAGGCGGTGTGAGGAACTCTAAGAGTGAAGGGAAGCCACAGACACAGGTTAGACAGTGAAAGAACACAATTTCACTTAAAGCGCTCTCTGGCTGTTCTGTGGAGCGTGGATTGTGCAGGGCAAGGAGAGAAGGGAGAGAGATGGGGAAGTGGGGACGTGCGCCAGTGGGGATGGCACCAGCAGCATGAAGGGGAGGGTTCTGGGTACACTTTGGAGTTAGCCAACAGGACTTGCTGATAGGCTATGGGGATGAAAAAAAAAAAAAAAACAATCAAGAAAGACTCCCCAAAATGACAGCCATTGCAGGAAACCAACAGTTCCCTGCTGATGCCACACCCCAATAAGCTGAGTTCTGGCCTTAAAGCTCTGCCCACTGGAGGGGGTTTGCAAGTTAGCCACTGACGGTGTGTCCTTACCTGGGCCTGGGCAGAGCCTGCTTGGGTGCACAACCAGCATCAAGAAAGCCTGACCTGGCCTGCGAGGACCCGTCGTGGGCTGGTTTTCTCTCATAGTGGGAGGATCCTTCCAGGCCGCCAGAGCCCTACCCCCAGCTGGAAGTGCACCCAATGTGGTCACCTCTAGATCCAATGCTAAACAGAATCCCAGAGTCATCCCCGCCCTCCCCCAAGCCCTGGACCTGGGAGCAAGCGTCCCCTGACACCAAAAAGACTGAAGCAGTGAGCAGGCACATCCTAGCTAAACAAATACCAGAGACCAAGGGCTGTGGGTACCATATCACTTTATTTTCTTGGTTTTCCAACTTGACTCTTGGACAATGGGAATTCAGTTAGTCGCTTTTCTGGCCACCGTAAGGTCCCTCGCTGATGGGGCACAGGCTCAGAGGAGAGGCTCAAGAAGATGGGATCCCCAAGAGCCAACCAGGCTGGGAGAGGACTGAAAGGTCTACAGCAGATGGACCAAGCACCAGCAGAAGCTTGAAGCCCCCTCCCCCAAGCCCTTTACCACACTCCTTGCAAGGGACAGGCCGGCACCTCAGTGACCCACCTCAGGGCCCCCCCTCAGAGGTCCTTCCTATATACCTTCACTTGTCATGCTAAGCCTGGCACCCTCTCCCTTGAGGGCACCAGGCAGAAGCCACGGACCACCTCCATAATTGATTTCTAATGTTCCTTTGGGAAACATATTTGAGTAAGCAGGGTACCAACCCCCAAATAAACTGAAGACCTACACTCCGCCTAATGGGACAGCCAGCCACGTTGCAGTACGGTCTTCGTCCTCACGAGAAGTTGAAAGCAGCTTTAGCCATCAAACCCCCTCAGAACCCCCATGCATTTGCTTCCCAACATCAGTCAGGGAGGGGGCCCAGCCAACCCACTTAAATCAAAACAAAAAATTAAAACCAAGACAAGAAAAAGCAAAAATGGCAAACAACCGAAAAGAACAACGCTGGTCCTGCAGCTCTCTGGGAAGACCAGACGGCTCATCTCTGGCTCCAACGGCCTTCGAGCCAGGAAGCAGCAGCGCGGAGCTGCCCTGGGATTCAAGGTGGACGCTGTGGGAGCCAGAGCAAAGGGCACGCTGGCCAAAGCCAGGGGTCAACTTAGGTCCCTGAGCCTGTCCAAGCAGGTCCCCTTTCCTCCCTACCCTCTTCACACCACCCCCTCAGCCATCCACCAGGGTGAGGCCGTCATAGAGCGCCCGCTTCCACATGTAGTAGGTAGAGCGGGCGGTGAGGGGAAACAGGGCGCTGAACTCCTTGAAGGAGGGGAAGCTCTTAGACTGGAAGCGCTTCTGCAAGAACAGCTTGGCCTGGGCCTTGAACTTCGTGGTGCCGAGCATGTCCATCACCAGCACCTGGCCATCCCTGCCCCCCACGGCTGCCTCTGCCCCGGGGCGGCTGGACAGGGACTGGCTGTGGGGCTGGCCCTGGGCCATGGCCCCCTCTCCGGAAGGACCCCCCCGGGCCTTTCCTGGATCCTCTCCTGCAGAAGCCCCCACCGGCGCGGGGGTCCCACCAGGAGGGGTCATCGCAGCAGGCCCGTCCCTGCCAGCTTCCTTCTCCTGCTTCTCCTCAGCTTCCCGCAGCCCTCCTTTGCCCAAGGCGGGGTCCTGCATCTGGAATCTGGACAGGCCTCTGGGCCAACCCCGGGCAAGACTCTTCCACACCCAGAAGGTGGAGGGCGACAGGCTTGGGTAGCGAAGGCGGAAGCGACAGAAGGGGAGATGCCCGCTCAGCACTTGCTTGCGGGCAGCCCTGCGCAGGCGCCTCTGCCAATGGGACAGGGGCACCTTGGGGGGCAGGAACGCGTGGGCAGCGGGTGGTCCCCCTGCCGTGGCTTGGCCCGTCCCCTCTCCCCCTGCTTCCTTCCAAGGGAGCAGGGCCTCTTCCAGAACGGACACTGGCTGGGGAACCACAGTGGTGGGGAGGGCAGGTGCCGGCTTGAAGCCGGGGTTCCTCCGGAGGGCCTTGCGGCGCCAGTTGTAGTAGGTGGACCGCGAGATGCCGGGGAACCTGCGTTTGAAGCAACGGTAGGGCACCAGCGTGTTCAGGGAGATGCAGTGCTCCAGGTACAGCTTGGCCCGCTGCATCAGGACCATTCCCGGGCTGACCGCCGCCAGCGCGGAACACCCCAGCCCCTTGGCCGCCTGCTCCTCCGGCAGCTTCTCCAGCCCCTCCGTCACCGGCACCTCTTTGGGGGCCTGGGCCCGGCAGGCGCCGGAGCCCAGCAGCTCCTGCTTCCAGGCATAGTAGGTGGAGCGGGAGATCTCGGGGAACCTCTGGAGGAACTGCTGCAGCGGCACGACGCCCCCGCGGTGGAAGCTGTCCTGCAGGAAGTGCTTGGCCGAGAAGCGGGCAGCCACCTTCTGCCGGTGCTCCTGCGACTGGCGCCGCCAGCGGTAGAAGGTGCTCTTGGTGACGCTGTAGCGCTCACAGAGGTGGGAGTAGCTGAGGCCGGGCTCCTGGCTGAGCAGCTCCAGCGTCTTGGCCGGTGGCAGCAGTGGGGCTGCGGGGCTGGGGGCAGGGGCCGGGGCACCTTCGGCCTCCACCTCCTCCAGCCCCACCACAGGGGCAAAGTACTGGTGGC
Source organism: Mustela nivalis (assembly GCF_964662115.1). Taxonomy (NCBI): domain Eukaryota; kingdom Metazoa; phylum Chordata; class Mammalia; order Carnivora; family Mustelidae; genus Mustela; species Mustela nivalis. The sequence goes on along the minus strand of NC_139025.1, from coordinate 15,349,949 downwards.
GGAAGAGGTGGCTGGTGAGGGGCTGGCCGGCCCACATGATGTGCAGCGTGGCGGGAACGTGGTCGCAGCGGCGAGGCCGGATGACCCGGTTGAAGTAGGGCCGGATCTTGAGGTTTCGCATGGGGTAGATGGAGTAGATGTTGCGCTGAAGGACGGAGGCGAGCGCGTACAGGTGCCACACGTTGGAGAAGCTGCTGGGGAAGCACGTGGCCTTGACGTCTGCGTCGAAGATGGCCTCCAGCGTGGCGGACGGCAGGCTGGTCATCTCAGGGGACTCCTCGGAGCACAGGGAATAGCGCACGGCCTGCAGCATCACCTTGGAGTCGATCATGCCCTGCAGGTAGTAGTGCCGGTGCAGGAGCATCTCCACCACCGTGCGCGCCCGCAGCTCCAGGCTGAAGCCCACGTCCCCCCACAGCAGCACGCTGGCCGCCTCGAACAGCAGGCTGCCCTCGCCTCGGCACACCAGCGGCAGCATGTTCCGGGGAGCGTCCTCGGGGTACAAGCTCAAGGCCACGGAGTCCACCTCCAGCACCTGGGGGCTGGAGCCCCCCTCCCGGCAGGTGGGGAGGGTGAAGGTGGACAGCACCCGCTTGGCCTCCAGAGCAGCGCCGACCAGACCCTCGAAGCCCTCGGACTCCACGGCCTCCTGCAGCTCCTGCAGCACCTGCTGTACCAGCTGCCTCCGAGAGGTCATCCTGCCAGGGCCAAGGGCAGAGGGCACGGTCAGGACAAGGCACCCAGATACCCAGCAACGGGGACTCGCACCTTCTCCCCCGAAGATAATACCCACTCACTCCCATTCCCCCACTGAGGGCAGACTGGCTAAGGACCTCCCCAGGTTTAACCCCTTAGGGGTAGAGAGGACGAGCCTGGTCTCTGGAACCTGGCTTTGAAATGCTGGTTCTGAGACAAGTCACCTCAGCTCTCCAGGCTTCTGGTTCCTTTTCTGTAAAGTGGATGATGGAAGTATTCCATTATACTGTTATTGTGAGCATGAGTAAATGAAAGCATGGAGATATACAGGTATACACACACACACACACACACACACACACACACACACTCTCATCCTTCCATCAGTACCTAACGCACAGGGAAGGAATGAAAAAGGATTAGTTAGGGGCGCCTGGGTGGCTCAGTGGTTAAGCCGCTGCCTTCGGCTCAGATCATGATCTCAGGGTCCTGGGATCGAGTCCCGCATCGGGCTCTCTGCTCAGCAGGGAGCCTGCTTCCTCCTCTCTCTCTCTCTGCCTGCCTCTCTGCCTACTTGTGATTTCTCTCTGTCAAATAAATAAATAAAATCTTTGAAAAAAAAAAAAAGAAAAGAAAAAGAAAAAGGATTAGTTAGCTAGGACATATTCCACAACACAGCCATAAAGCCTGTAACTCCGCATCTGTCAAAAGACTTACAAACTCCTAGAGCTAAAACTGGTCTGCCTTTCCCTAGAACAGTGATTCTCAAAGTATGGTCCGTGGAGCCATAGGAGGTGGAGGTTCCCTGAGACTTTCTCAGGGGGGTCTGCAAGTTAAATTATTTTTCTAAGATATACTAAGATAATGTAACACTAAGATATTATTTGTCTTTTTCATTATATTAATGTGTGAGTAGAAATGTGGTAACTTAGCATGACTCAAACTATGCTGGAGGTCATCATATTCTTAACCACCATGTACTCGCGGTTGGGGGTGGGGAGAAACGCTAGTTTCACTCAGGAATGTCCGTGATAGGGGCGCCTGGGTGGCTCAGTGGGTTAAAACCTCTGCCTTAGATTCAGGGGATGGTCTCAGGGTCCTGGGATCGAGCCTCGCATCGGGCTCTCTGCTCAGCAGGGAGCCTGCTTCCCTCTCTCTCTACACCTGCCTCTCTGCCTACTTGTGGTCTCTCTCTGCGTCAAATAAATAAATAAAATCTTAAAAAAAAAAATGTCCACGATGAAGCAGTAAAGTTTTTCAGTTTTTTGTTTTTATTATTTTTTTTAATTTAATCACAGCCCTTAAATACATGACTTTTCCGTTTTGAGAGGGGCAAAAGGGAGTATTCATTTCTGCTGCATTCTGAATGTCTCACATGACAGTTGTTTTTTATGGTGAACTAGACTCTTATGGAATATCACTTTTACTTAAAAGAAAAATTGAAACATTACTCATTTAGACTGGGGTATACTGGGCATTTCCTCAAAAAGGAATAAGGTGAGCCTGTCACCTCAAAGAAAATTGTGGACTATTGACTGCCAGTGACACTTTGAGCTTTCACTGGAAAACTAGAGTTGTGGAAAACCTGTATCTACTACAGGGAGCCTGACAGTTTCTTCCAATACCTAAAGACTTTTCTGATGGGATCAATAGTGACACTAACAAATGTAACTTACTATACCACTTAAAGGAACTGTCGACATCTGAAGATCAATCAATGAACTAAGTTTCCCAAAGAAACCAATGGGTGATGTTGCGAAGCCACACACAGGTAAAAGATCCACCTCAAGTATAAAAGAAAGCAATGGCTTTGACTATAATGCGGTACAAAAAAAATCACGAATATTGTTTCAGTTTCTACACTGTAACTAAGCTTTAACAAACTACTTGTCAAGTGTTAGTGTACTTACTGATCAAAGGACAGCCACTGAACAAGCTATGCAAACACTTCCTTTTCCCACCTACCTATCTGGACAAAGCTGGATTTTCAATCAAAACAATGTATCACAACAGACTGAAATGCAGAGACGGGAGAATACCTTTCAAACACTGATACTGCAGAGAATTAAACGGTGTATAAGAGTGCATTCTTCTCACTACATCTTTTTTGTTCTGACTTGTTTTTTAATAAATACTTCCTAGGGGCGCCTGGGTAGCTCAGGGGGTTAAAGCCTCTGCCTTTGGCTCAGGTCATGATCCCAGGGTCCTAGGATCAAGTCCTTCATCTGGCTCTCTGCTCAGCAGGGAGCCCGCTTCCTCCTCTCTCTCTGCCTGCCTCTCTGCCTACTTGTGATCTCTGTCTGTCAAATAAATAAATAAAATCTTTTAAAAATAAATAAAAAATACTTTCTAAATTTCTCCATTTTAATTTTGAATACAATAGATGTAACCCATATAAATAAAAGCTCCGCCAGGGTCCTGAGACCAAAAAGTTTGAGAACCAATGCCCTAGTACATCTCTCTCTTTTTTTTTTTTTTTGGTCAGAGAATGAGCACAGGCAGACAGAGTGGCAGGCGGAGGCAGGCAGAGGCAGAGAGAGAAGCAGGCTTCCTGCTGAGCAAGGAGCCCGATGTGGGGACTCAATCCCAGAACGCTGGGATCATGACCTGAGCCGAAGGCAGCTGCTTAACCAACTGAGCCACCCAGGCGTCCCCAATGCTCTAGTACAAAGGGTCCTTTCAAAGGGGGTGGCAGAAGACTAGTCCCTGAGCTAACATAGATCTAGTAAGTAGATGTACTGAGCATTCAGTATTTGCTAGACACGGTCTTAAGCCTGACAGCCAATAAAGTAGGCACCACCCTCATCCCCAGTTGAAAGGTAAGAAAACTGAGAAAAAGCCATTGTAGGCTAATTTGACCCAGGTCACACAAGTGGTGGGGCCAGTACCAATGCCTGAACCCAGTCACTTTAGGATCTGTGATTTACCTCCTGTTTAAACCAACATAAATGAATGATCCTAATTACTGGTACATTTTCAGTGTTGCACTGCAAAGCAGAAATTAAAAAGAAGACCGTTGTCCTCTCTCAGACCTTTGTTTTCAGGATTCAATAAATTGTTTGAGATGAGCCTGAGGTTTAAATACTGTGTTTGGGTGTAGGTATTTGTCAGCTCAACAACCTAACTGCACACTTACAGGGGACATGCTGAAGTATAAATCAGGGTTCAGTAAAGTTTTGAAAAAAAGGTTTATAAAGCACTAAGAGAACCACCAGAATTTTACCTGATAATTACAAAAAAGAAAGCTTTTCAAAAATTAGTAATCAGGGGCACCTGGCTGGCTCAATCAGTAGAGCTGGAGACTCGTGATCTCAGGAGTGGTGAACCTGAGCCCCCATGCTGGTCAGAGAGACTACTTTAAAAAAATTATTTTGGGGGGCCTGGGTGGCTCGGTGGTTTATAAAGCCTCTGCCTGCGGCTCAGGTCATGATCTCAGGTCCTGGGATCGAGCCCCGCATTGGGTACTCTGCTTGGCAGGGAGGCTGCTCCCTCGAGTTCTCTCTCTGCCTACTTGTGATCTCTCTGTCAAATAAATAAATAAAATCTTAAAATAATAATAATAATTTCTTGGGCACCTGGGCGGCTCAATTGGTTAAACCACTGCTTTCGGCTTGGGTTGTGATCCTGAAGTCCCAGGATCGAGTCCCACAGTGGGCTCCCATCTCTGCGGCGAGTCTGCTTCTCCCTCTGACCTCCTCTCTCTGACCTTCTCCCCTCTCAACTCTCTCACTCTCTCTCAAATAAATAAAACCTTGTAAATAAATAAATAAATTTCTTAAAAACTAGAATCACCTTTGGGTAAAACTTCTTGGCTGCAGATTTTTTAACTCACATGCTGTGACAAATCTGATCTTACCTCGCCCTGATTTTTCTATTTTTACCAGATCATTTGACCCTGGAGTTGGGCTTTTAATCTATTCTTCTTGAATGTTTATGTTCACTTAAAAAAAAAAACAAAAAACGATTCAACTTCAATGGACTCAGGAGATAAACAGCGTCACAGCAGTCCTTGGTGAAGAGAGCACGCTTCCACATTCGATTTAAACATAGAGCCCTGGGGCGTCTGGGTGGCTCAGTCAGTAGCGTGTCTGCCTTCAGCTTGGGTCATGATCTGGGAGCTCCTTCTCCCTCTGCCACTCCCTCTGCTTCTGATCTCTCCCTCCATCTTTCTAAACAGGGTCAAAAAAATAAATAAAATCTTAAAAAAAAAAAAAAAAGTTGAGCCCTGAAAAACACACCAAGCTCACAGAACAGCCTTTTCATTCTAGCAGCCAACAAAGATGATGGTTTTCCGTCCATGTCACCAGCAGATCACCTGTACCACTGCTAGATACTTCACCAACAAAATTATGAAAACAGTCACCCCTTACTCACTGTTTACTCTGTGCATTTAATTAGGTAATTCAACCAAAATCTCAGGGAAAAAAAAAAAAAGGGGACAATGAATTTAAACTGTTGGGTGATTCCTCCTGCCCTGCCACTCCCATCTCTTTCCTGAGAGCAAAGAAAGCATCATGTTCCCTCGGGTGATGGCAAGCCCAGGATCGTCGAGTGCTTGGATTTCAGGCTTTTTAGAGGTGATTTTGTTTGTATGTGGTTCTCATCTCCCCTCCACGTGAACTACAACTCCATCACACCTGCACCATGGCTAGGATGGCTATTCTGAGTTCACACCTGGAGAAATGGAGGCTGGGGGGTTAAATTACATAACTTTCCCAAGACCACACAGCTATTAAAGCTGTAAAATCAAGCACTGTGACTCCAGACTGCCCCTCCTAAACACTGTAATTCCCCCACCCCAGGGAATACATCACCCAAAATGCTTATCAGCTGAAGGATCCAGAAACACACGGATTCTTGGAGCACTGAAACAAACCTGGCCATTTCAAAGATAAGGAATATTGAGGTCCAGAAAGGACTTGCCTGACTTCCAGCAGGAGTATCCAGGTATCTTCCAACAAAACGTCCAGATATACCGCACTTCCTTCTGCACAAACCCCACCCCACCCTGCCCTCCCCTGTCTCACCCTACCTACTCTTCCCGTCCGTTCCGGGTCCGCTCCTGGTCCTCGTCCCAGTCCCACCCGGCTCCACTCTACCTTATCTCATTCTTTCAAGATCTCCCCCCAAAGAGCAGTAATACCCCACTTCTGCTTTTCTCGAAAGCTTACGGAGAAAAAGCAGCTCCCTGGAGCCCCACACCCCACATCCATCCAAGGAGGTCTGGACTACCGGAGAACAGACAGTGGGGGAAAGGCCAGGGGCTGTGCGGGGAAGCCAATCATCCTTAAGTAGACAAGTGGTTGATGCGGTTCAGGTGCAACAGTCTTTTTCAACAGCAGCTCTCCGGAAGTGCAATGCAAAGCAGAGCTGGCAACTGCCAGGTGCATTCATAGCAGAAGTGCAAAAAAGCGAGAGCTCATCTATGGGCTTTGTTCAGCTGGCCTCCCTGGCCCCACAGCTCTTAAAAGGGATTGGAAAAGGCAAGAAACCAAGGAGACAAGACCTCCACCCCCGATTATACAGGATCTCCTGGCTTGAGGTTGGAAGGAGGTGAAACAGGGCATCCAAAAAGCAGCCAGCCAGCAACTATCTTAGCACTTAGGAAGGGCCCTGGAGCCAAGAATAAATGAAGGGACAGGGCAACTCTGCCAAAAGACGCCAAGCCTTGCCTTCACCAAAGCCAGCTTTCCTCCTTCCTCCGTCTCCTTATTTCAAGCAGATGGGGTCTCGAGCCCAGGTCTGGACTCTGGCCCTTCCATTTTAGAAGGGGTCAGCCAGGGTTCTAGGCAGGACAAGGGAAGGGCAGGCCAATGAACCTGCTAATACAATACTGCTTTAAGTCTCCTCTGGCCTCTAGAACAAACTCCTTCTCTGCCAGCCTCCTCCAGGGCTCTGGATTTGCTCACCAAGGACCCCGTGTCCTCCCCATGCCCCCTCTTCTCCCCATCCCTCATTAGGTAGGCTCTGCCATCTCTCAACTAGGCCCAACAAGTAGGACATGGTGCCACATGGGCCTCAACCCTCAGCAAGACCCAGTAAGTCCACGGTAAACCGGCTGGTATCTCACCTGGCCTGGCTCGGCGCCTCTCCGTTCTGCCCTCCCAGCTGCCCACGCTAGGTCCCTGGCTCGAGGGAGCGCCAGCCATCTTGGCTCCCTCCCTGGTTTCCAGGAGACCCGGCAGGGCAGGGGCGGCCATGGGGGCTGACGGGTGGCAGGCGAGTCCATCAGCTGTGAATTCCCAAGGAAGGGTAACAGGAATGCCTGGGGGATCCCGGGTGGGGCCTGAAGCCACCAGGTCAACCACGCCTGGGGAGTTCGGGAGTTCCCAAGTTTAGTTGCTCTTGTGGACCACGTGTCTGGAGGGGTAGGAGAAGGGTGAGTCTGGCCCACGAGGGGATGCAGCACAGGCCAATGGTCGCCCCTCAGGATGCCAGGAAGGCCAGCGGGTGGCTGGGAAGAAGAGAGCTGGCCAGCCCGGGGCTTCTGAGTCGAGGGACCCAACCCCCAAAGCGCAGAGAGGCTGGGGAGGGGCCGAGGACGGACAATTGAGTAGGGTGGGGAGGGGAGATAGGCAGGCGGGTGGGGGTGGGGATGGGGCTGGAGGTGGGGGTGGGGAGAAAGAACTCGAAACAATGCCTCACTTCCCCCTTCCACACACACACACACACACCCACCCACCCACACCCAGAGGTCGGGAGACACACAGGCCTGCAGCATCCTCGCGGAGTCACTCCTTGACCCTTGGGCCCTTTACTGTCCCAAGGCTAGTCCTCACTCCCCTGGAGCCTCCAAGCCGCACAGGGCACCCACCGTTCCTAATTTGGTGGAAACTTCCTAGTTTACTGACCTCGAGGGTGGCCCAGAGCCCTGGGGGCGTCCACTTCTTTCTCCAGCTTCCAGCTTGGGACATTTAAGTGACCCTGCGTCAGCGTCCCCAGCCGAGCGCCACTCTCACTCCAGAACTGGCTTCGTATCTGTAGTGGACCATGGAGCATGGACCGTCTACAGCCAACTGGCCGGTGGAGAAGCTGCTGAAGCCACTCCCCCCAGGAAATCGCCCACCCTCAAGTGCTCTGGTCCCAAGATGAAAGAAGTGCAAATTCGGGGGTCACTTCCAATGGTAAAGTGATAGCGGCTATTGTCTGGTCCACTCTACCCAGCTGGGGGCGTTAAAGCGCCCAGACCTAGCTCCGAATCAGACCCCAAACTGCCCTGGGAAAACTTGAAAGAAAACGGAAAGATTTCCCAAGAGTTGGGGGGGAGGGGTTGGGGAGGTTCCGATAGAAAGACCGGGGGAAAGAAAGTCAATGGCCTGGCTTGAGGGTAGAGGTGGGGGAGCAGAGCTGGAGCCCAGAAACTGGCCTTGGGTGACTGGGTAGACTTTGGGGCTTAATGAGCCTCCAAGATGCTTCTCTTCCTGGGGCAGCTCCCCATCCCGCGGGGGGAGGGGGGTCCTGCTGGACGGGGAGGCTGGAGAGCTCACTTCCCCCACCTTGCTGCAGGCCCCTTTTCCTTCCAGAAAGGCCCCACTTTTCTCCAAGGGCTCCATTCCCACCTTTCTCTGAGCATCCCCCAGGCCCGGACTCAACACCTCTTACTCTGCAAGTCTGCCCGGGCCAAAACTGCTTCTGTCCCGGGCCAGTGCGCCTATATCCCGAGACACCTAGTTTACGGAGCCCCACAGGAAGGCGGGGGCGTGCGATACCTGGGCTTCCGTCCCTCCTGCGGCTCATCTCAGCCCAGGGGCCTCAGATAATCCCAAAGGAACCAGTCCTATCCGCCCGTCTAGTCCGGGCTGGTGGGGGAGGTGAAGGCCGCGGGATTGCAGCCTTTGGTGGTAGCTCCCCCCAGGGGCTTTCCTGCCCGGCTTTAACCCTTTGCAGTGCTGGGGCTAGCTGCTGCCCTCCCGAGCTACATTCCACCCACCTCCCTCCTGTGGCCTGACCCCTGGCTACCGCTGTCAAGTGGACCCGCAGACCCACCACCCACAGACCCCTTGTCCCCAGGGTCGCTTATGCCCCGGCTCACAAGGATCATTTCCTCCTCTGCCAATCATGAGCCCTACACTTACCACCTAGATCAAAAATCCTTTATTGAACGCCCCGTTCCCAGGAGCACCGGAGGAGGAGGAGGGGGCCACCCGATGTGAGCTCAAGGCCAGTCCCTGGATCAAAATCACACCAGCCCCACCCATCGTGATGGCAGCCGCCTGAGGCAGCGGCTTAGATGTGCCCTGGACTTGGATTTGAATGCCAACCCTGCCCCTTTACTAGAGTATGGCCTTAGGCGAATTGTTTCAACCCTTGGAACCCTGATTTAAAGGTTACTGGGGCACAACCTTTCCCGCAGAGCGGTGGCATGGATCAACGGGGTGATCAATTTAAAGCATTCAGGACGGTGCTTGGCACCGAGCAAGTCTCTTGCAGTCCTCAGCCTCTCCAGCTAATTTGAAATCATTTTTAAGTTCTTAAGATAAATGTAGCATTTTAAAAGTTTCAGAGAATAATGGTTATCTTTTAGAAGGAGTTGGATACTTTTCCAAATTATCCTTCTGTGATGACATTTTATAAGGAGTCTAACTTACTTGCTATCATTTCAAAAAGCAATGAAAGTAATTTTAAATCCTTTAAAAGGCTAATGGAATCTTTAAAAGTATTTTTTTTATAAAGAAACTAAAGGTTTGTTGGTGCTTCCATCACCAAGGTACGAGTCTTTTTTTATAGACTAATTGGGAAAATTTAGAATAATTGGGAGACTTTTTAAAGTAGAAAGAAGAAAAAGTTACCTATAAGCTCATTATCTAAACACAGTCATTGTGAACGTCTTGGTATATTTCTTTCTAGTTTTTTTTTTTCCTTAGACTTAGACAAATTAAATATTCTCTTTCCAAAAGATCCAAATGGTACAGAGTAAAAAATAGAGTAAATTGAGCAAGTCTTCCCTTTCAGTCCCTAACACATTCTCTTCACTATGCTTATCTGCCAGTTCTTTTTCTGTGCATTTACAACACATAAATTTCTGATCTTTCGATGCATATTTTTGTTCTATGTTCAACATTTTTAAACTACTTTTGACTAATATATATTCTATTTTATATACATAAAAAATAACATATTATTCAAAGTGCATGTAAATTTTGGTTCAGAAATTTACAAAAGGATTCAGGATTCAAATTTCAGCCCTATCTACAGTTTCCCTCTCCAGAAGCAGCCAATGTTGTTTCTAGGGTATCATTCCAGAAATATGCATAAACAAGCAAATCTCTGAGACAGTGCTTTTTTCCTTTCTCTGAAGCACAAATGTTTGTATGCTAAACCCTCTTACACACCTTGCTTTTCTCCCTTTTTTTTCATCGAGAGAGTCCCCAATGTCCAATAAAATGTAATGAGAGGTGCATATAATACTTTTACATTTTTTAGTAGCCACATTAAAGATAGAAGACTTTAATTGAATGGACAGAGGGATCATTGAACTGGACAGGTGAAATTAATTTTAACAATATATTTTATTTAAACCAGCATATCTGAAATATTGCCATTTTGATAGGAAATCAACATAAAAATTATTTTTGATATAAAGATTTATTAATGAAATACTTTGCATTCTTTCTTTGTACCAAGTCTTCAAAAGTCAGTGTGTTTTCCACTTGAAGCAAATCTCATGTAGGACTGGCCACATTTCAAATGTTCTGTAACCACGTGTGGCCAGTAGTAAATGCACTAGTACATATGCAGATGGAGCAGGAACTACATTTTATGAATTAATATAATGTCCTATCCAGTCCTCTACCATTGAACCTTAAGGTCATTTCTATCTTTTGCTCTTAAACCAAGCTACAATGGGAAATGTTGCATGTATGTGGGTATAGCTATCCTTCCAAAGTGTACTGTCGTAATCTGTATAGATTTTCCGAATTTCCCTCCCTAAATACTATGCAGCCATCAAAAGATATGCAGTCTTGCCAATTGTGATGACGTGGATGGAACTAGAGGGTATTATGCTGAGTAAAATAAGTCAATCAGAGAAAGACAACTATCATATGATCTCCCTGATATGAGGAAATTGAGAGGCAATGTGGGGGGTTTGGGGGTAGGAAAAGAATAAATGAAACAAGATGGGATCGGGAAGGAGACAAACCATTAAGAGACTCTTAATCTCACAAGACAAACTGAGGGTTGGGGGTGCATAGGGAGAGGGTGGTGGGGTTATGGACATTGGGGAGGGTATGTGCTATGGTGAGTGCTGTGAAGTGTGTAAACCTGGCGATTCACAGACTTGTACCCCTGGGGATAAAAATACATTATATGTTAATAAAAAATTATTTAAAAATTCCCTCCCTAGAAGTTATACCAATTTATTGCCCCCAGAACGAAGTGTAAGAGGCAGTCTCCCTACCGCTTAGCCAGCTCAATGCATTAGCACTTTTTTATCTTTACCACTTTAATAGATGAAAAATTACTTCCTCCATGTGCTTTTAATTTACATTTTTCCATTATGAGTAAGAGAGGGCATTTTTCATATATTTTTGGACAATTTACGTTTTGTTCCCCATGACTATCCTTTGCCCATTTTGCTATTGATTACAAACCTTTTTTTCTTTTACTGTTTATGAGAGTTTTGTATAAAGATCACCTTTGGTCCATGGTAGGAATTACAAAAAATGCCTTTTTTGGGAGCACCTGATTTCTTCAGTCAGTAAAGCACTTGACTCTTGATCTTGGGGTTGTGAGTTCAAGCCCCAAATTGGATTTAGGGAGACTTAAAAATAAAATATTTAAAAACAAAAAAAAAATAGGGACAGCTGGATGGCTCAGTCAGTTAAACGTCTGCCTTCGGCCTAGGTCATGGTCCCAGCATCCTGGGTTTGAGCCCTATGTTGGGCTCTCTGCTCAGCAGATAGCCTGATTCTCCCTTTCCCTTTGCCTGCAACTCCCCCCTGCTTGTTCTCTCTCTCTCCCTCTTTCTCTCTGTGAAATAAATAAATAAAATTATTATTTTTTTAATGTTACTTCTGATTTTGTGGTTCATAATTGGATTTTGCTTATGGTGGTTTTTATCCTGAAGAAATCTTTTTATGTTTACATATACTGACCATACCTGCTTTTCTTTAACAGATTCTAGATTTGGTAAAGTTTAATTTACCTTTATTTAAACTGTTAAAATTAGGGCGCCTGGGTGGCTCAGTGGGTTAAGACCCTGCCTTGGGCTCAGGTCATGGTCTCAGGGTCCTGGGATGGAGCCCGCTCCATCAGCAGCCCCAGCTCTGCTCAGCAGGGAGCCTATTTCCCTTCCTCTCTCTCTCTCTCTCTATCTCTCTCTCTCTCTGCCTGCCTCTCTGCCTACTTGTGATCTCTGTCTGTCAAATAAATAACTAAAATCTTAAAAAATAAATAAATAAAATAAACTGTTAAAATTAGGTATTACAGAATTGAAATCTTAGTCATCAGATGTCCGAACACCAAAAATCCCAGATTCCCAGCAATAATTAAACCAAAGCCTACAAGTAGACATCTTTAGTTAATATGTACCTTGCTTGGAACAAAAATCTGAAGACTGATTTAGGAAGTAGATGAGTCGGGAGTAATCCTTCACTTATAAAGGGACATACAATAGAAAAGCTTCCTTTAAATAATGAACTGAGATAAGTAATTAACTGGGTTTAAATGTATAGCTGTCCAGGGCTTGTATAAGTGTGTTTGGGGGGGTGTCACCTGTATTTGCATCATTTACAAAAAATATTTGAGCATCTATTGAGCGCTGGCTGGGCCGTGAGCAGCCTGAGCTGTGTGGTGTGACGGTTCGGTTGAAATTCCAGCGCTGCCTTGTGCGCAGCTGAACAAGTTTTCTCCTCTCTCCAGGCCTAATTCCTCACTTAAAAAATGATGAGAATAATACTGGAGAGCTTACTACGAGGATTACATGAAAAACGGCTTATGAAATCCTTAGCACAGGTCCAATGATAAAGGCTCAGCCAACAACCCTCTTATTCCATTTAGCTGTAGTACTCATTCTCTACAGAGATTTAAAGAATTCATCCTTCTCCATTCAATTAATTTATCCGCTTGGTGCCTTACTAAATAACTTATATATTAGTCCATCATTCATTCAATCATTTCTTTATTCCGTTGTTCATTTACTCATATGTACATATGTACATTTACTCATATGTACATACACGAAGACCTTACATCCAACTGCTGACAGTTACTCTATGACATCATAATCTCCTGGTGTCCTTTCTTTTTTCTCTATGTTCCTTCTCTTCTCCCCCCTTCCTCCCTACCACTCTTCCCTTCTACCCCCTCTCTGCCTCTGCCCAGAGTCCCTTGGCATTACCAAACTCACATAACAACTCCGACTCTGGAGTCTGGCCAACCTGAGTTGACTCTGAGCTCCTCTACTTCCTAGTTAAGGGCTGACCCCCAGTCTCCTCATCTGTGAAATGGGGACGACATCCACTTTAGTCCAATGACTGAATTAAACAGTCATGTCACTTCTTGGCTGTGAAGAAACATTTAATACCAGGGAGATACAATTATCAATTCAAATCACAACGGATAGAGCATCTACGCTCTTGGACATTATGCTCAGTGCTGTGGAAGACACAGAAAGGGCTAAGATGGTCTCTTGCAGTCAGAAGCCCCAGCCCAGGTGGGGACACACAGAGTGCTCCAGAAGAGTGGCCCTTAATTGCTATTACCAAGGAAAGGAACAAGTGTTTTTTGAGCCCCTCACTCCTGGACACTGGACTTGCTCAGAGACCTGTGCCAAGCAGGCTGTGAGGTTGTTGCTGGCTTCTCTAGTTTCATTTGCAGCTCCAATCTGGAATTATCTGTAGCTTTAAAGTCACATTTACTGGGGCTCCTGGGTGGTTCAGTTGGTTAAGTGTCTGCCTTTGGTTCAAGTCATGACCGCAGGGTCCTGGGTTCGAGCTCTGCGTCAGGCTACCCCTGCTTCTCCCTCTCCCTCACCCTGCTACTCTACCTGCTTGTGTTCTCTCTTTCTGGGAAATAAATAAAATCTTTTTAAAAATTAATTAATAAGGTCATTTATTTTGGTAGTAAGTTTGAATATAGACTGTGGCTTAGCATATATGAAGGAATTAATGTTAATTTTTACAAAGTGATGAGTAAAATATGTCCTAAATTTTCAGATAGATGTGTGAGAACTGAGGCAGGAAATGATAGGACCTCGGGTATTTGCTTTTTAAAAACTGGAGGGAAAGAAGAGAAAAGGTGAGCTACAAATGTCAAAGTACTGATAATTATTACTGAATCGGGTTTGTTTTACCATTCATTCTGGGTGATTCATTATGCTATACTCTCAATTTTGGTGTATTTCACAAGTTTTATAATAGAAAAAGTGAAATATTTAAGAGTTGGGAAGTGGGAGCATCACTTTATAGGAGCAGAGAGGAAGGAAACTTAGCCACAAGCAGCATTCCCATTTAGGCATGGGGCAGACAGAACAGTGTTGGAAAGGTGACTGGTGGGCAAGGTCACTGGTCACAGGGGTTGACACTTACTTCGTTTGCAGGGCTTTTGCTAGGTGCCCTTGGTGACAGGCTTCACACAGCAGCTGGTCCTTAGCGAATTTACGAATTTACCAGGAGAGCACAGAAGCCTGGTATATAACAGCCCCTCCCCCTGACTCCAAAGGGAAAAGCTCAGGTTTCCAACTAGAACAGCCTGGCCCCGCGGTCCTCTACCAGAGGAGTTCAACGCATTTCTTCTATCGCCTCCGTTTCAACTGAAAAGAGGATGAACCCAAGGTCACCCAATCAGTCTGTTCTTAATCTCAAACCCCATGCCCTTGGTTTTGGTTAGCTTATTTCCAATTCCCTCCACTCCCACCACCCACCCGCCACTCAGGTAAGCACTTTCATTAGTTTCCTTCCTGAGTTTCTTTTCGTAAGTGCAAGCAAATACAAACACACATCCTCCGAGTGTGTTTTGAACAGGCTTAAAACTAACAACAAAGCAAACTGAAAATACGGAAAATTGCCAAGTTCCAGGTAAAGAGCGCAGTCTGGGAGTTGTTGGCTTTCAGATAAGATCTAAAGCCGAGGGAGTGGAAGGGATAACGGATAATGGAGGAAGACAGGAGGAACAGGAGGAAGGAAAGAAAAGGCACCACCCCCACAGCGTCTGCTGGAGCGGAGAAACAAAGACGCAAAGGAAAAATCAAGAGAGAAAAAAAAATTTTTAAAGATTTTATTTATTTATTTGACAGAGAGTACTAGCAGGGGGAACGGCATTAGGAGAGGCGGATGCAGGCTCTGTGCTGAGCAGGGAGCCTGAATGGGGGGCTCGATCCCCAAACCCTGGGATCATAACCTGAACCAAAGGCAGGTGCTTAACCTACTGAGCCACCCCAGGTGTCCCTCAAGAGAGAATATTTTAAGAAGAAAGGAGTAAGTTATCAGTTGTGATACTTTCTTCTAATGTGTAAATAGAGCTGCATAAACCCACCTGGGAAGATAGCTAAGTTAAAGAGGGAGTCCAGAGTAAATGTATTTTCTGATCCCATTTTTGCAAAAATCTATCTAATCGATATGCGTCTATACGTCTTAGGGACAAAAAAAAGTCTGGAAAACATTACAGAGAAACTAATAGGGAGAAATTCTGGTGAGCATATTTGTGGGAAGAGGTGCCTTTTTTAATTTGCTCACTTCAGTTCAGTAAGCACTGTTTACCACAATCCCTTTATTTTTTTAAGACTTTATTTATTTAGGGGCACCTGGGTGGCTCAGTGGGTTAAAAGCCTCTGCTTTCGGCTCAGGTCATGGTCTCGGGGTCCTGGGATCGAGCCCCACATCAGGCTCTCTGCTCAGCGGGAAGCCTGCTTCCTCCTCTCTCTCTCTCTGCCTGCCTCTCTGCCTACTTGTGATCTGTCAAATTTAAAAAAAAAAAAAAAAAAAAAGACTTTATTTATTTATTTGTCAGAGAGAGAACACAAGCAAGAGGAGCGGCAGGCAGAGGGAGAAGCAGGCTCCCCGCTGAGCAAGGAGCCTGATGTGGGACTCGATTCCAGGACCCTGGGATCATGACCTGAGCTGAAGGCAGATGCTTAACCCACTGAGCCACCCAGGCATCTCAAGAGCACATTCTTTTTGTAAATAAAAAGATTTGGAAAAGAAGAGAACTACTGGTTAGAGCCATCTGTATTCAGAATTTCTGGGGCGACTGAATTTCTGCTCAGTCATTGGGCATCTGCCTTTGGCTCGGTCATGATCCCAGGATGAGCCCCACATTGGGCTCCTTGCTCAGTGGGAAGGTTGCTTCTCCCTCTCTTGCTCTCCCCACTTGTGTTCCCTCTCTTGCTGTGTGTCTCTCTCAAATAAATAAATAAATTTTTTAAAAAAATTTATTTATCAGAGAGAGAGGGCGAGAGAGCAAGCACAGGCAGACAGAATGGCAGGCAGAGGCAGAGGGAGAAGCAGGTTCCCTGCCGAGCAAGGAGCCGGATGCAGGACTCGATCCCAGAACGCTGGGATCATGACCTGAGCCGAAGGCAGCCGCTTAACCAACTGAGCCACCCCAGGCGTCCCTAAATAAATAATTTTTTAAAGAATTTTTCTTTTTTTCTTATTTAAGTAAACTCCATGCCCACTGTGGGGTTCCAACTCATGACCCAAGATCAAGTGTCTCATGCTCTACCAAATCAGCCAGATGCCACTGTATTCAGAATTTCTGAGGCTGTAGAGATTTAGATTAAAAGTTCTGGCTTTAGGGGCTAGTGGGTGGCTCAGTTGTTGAGTCTCTGACTCTTCATGTTGGGTCAGGTAATGATCTCAGGTTCCTGAGATCCAGCCCTGGGCCAGCTCCCTGCTCAGCGGGGAGTCTGCTTCTCTCCCTCTCCCTCTGCTCCCCCCCCCCCCCCGCATTTTCTCTTTCTCTCTCTCTCTCTCTCTCTCAAATAAATAAATCAATAAATCTTGGGGCACCTGGATGGCTCAGTGCGTTAAAGCCCCTGCCTTCAGCTCAGGTCATGATCCCAGGGTCCTGGATCAAGCCCCTCAGCAAGGAGCCTGCTTCCCTTCCTCTCTCTCTGCCTGCTTCTCTGCCTACTTGTTATCTCTGTCTGTCAAATAAATGAATAAAATATTTAAAAATAATAATAATAAAATAAAATAAAGAAATAAATCTTAAAAAAAAAAAAGGTACTGACTTCAGAATCTAATAAGCCTGAGCTTAAAACCAGCTCTACCCCCAGGAATAAATTCACCTCTCCAAAGCTCAGTTTCCTCACCCGTAAAATGGTGATTATGATGATAATTACCTCACAGATTGTGATAAGGATTAAATAAGGAAATGCAAAGAAAGCATTTAGTACAGCAGTGAGCGCAGAGAAAAAGCTCAGTCAGTTCTAGTTGGCCCTTAAAATAGTTATTACAAGGGCACCTGGGTGGCTCAGTGGGTTAAGCCTCTGCCTTCAGCTCAGGTCATGATCCCAGGGTCCTGGGATCCAGACCCCATCTGGCTCTCTGCTTGGCAGGGAGCCTGCTTCCTCCTTTCTCTGCCTACTTCTCTGCCTACTTGTGATCTCTGTCAAATAAAATAAAATCTTTTAAAAAAATTAAAAATAATAAATCAATTAGAACAGTACTCAGCTTCTACTAAGCACTCAAATATTATTTCTTTTTTTTTTTTAGTTTTTTTTTTTTTTTTTAAGAGAGCATGAGTGAGGGGAGGGGCAGAGGGGGAGTGGAGAGAAAGCAGCAGACTCCCTGCAGAGTGCAGAGCCCACGACCCTGAGATCATGACCTGAGCCAAAATCAGGAGTCGGACACTCAGTCAACCAACCAAACCAGGTGCCCTGGTATTGTCATTATTTTTATGATTATTATTGGCTCTCATTCTAGGATTTCCTTACCCTCATATTTCTTCAGCCCCATTTCTGCAATTGTATAGGTATTTTTTTTTAAAGATTTTTTTTTTAATTTTTATTTATTTATTTGACAGAGAGAAATCACAAGTAGGCAGAGAGGCAGGCAGAGAGAGAGAGAGAGAGGAGGAAGCAGGCTCCCTGCTGAGCAGAGAGCCCGATGCGGGACTCGATCCCAGGACCCTGAGATCATGACCTGAGCCGAAGGCAGCGGCTTAACCACTGAGCCACCCAGGCGCCCCTGTATAGGTATTTTAAATAAGAGACCTCAAATCTTTTTTTGGAAAGAGTACAAGCAAACAACTACATAAATATATTTTTAATATGTCAGTCACTGTGTTCAGTGCTTGAAGAATACAAAGATAAGCAAAAGATTGTTTCTGTCTTCAAGGAAATGCTCGGTCTAGTCGGGGAGACACACACACCCACGGCTATAACCCAAGTACAGACTACGGTAAGCCGGTAAGCCGTGCAGTAAAGGTGTGCAACCGCCAGGAGGACCCAGAAGCTGAGACCTGTGGAGGCTTCCTGAGAAGGTGTCATGGGAGCCACCCTGCCCAGGAGACACGGATGACAGAGCAGGGATTCCAAGTGGAAGGAGCCATGGATGACCCAAGACAGACCCTCCAGGACTGATGTGATCCCCCCTCGCTGCTAGATCTCACGGTGCGGGGGGGTGGGGGTGGGGGGGGGTAGGGTGGGGGGGGGTGGGGTCAGTAAATCCCTGTTTTTTGCCAGTTCAATTCAAGGGGTGTGAAAAGGGTAAGAAGAGACAACAGACAATGCCCAAGGGCACCTTCCTTTTTCAAGAGAAGGGAAAAAGAGTAAGACCCGAACCCAATCCTGTGAGGTGGGAAGATCCACTTGGCTGCCAGGCTGGGAAACGCTGTGAACACCAGGTTAAGCAGCACTTGTTGTGAGGGAGGAGGGAAGGGAAGGTTTGGGAGTGGAAAATGGGAGGGGTCCTCTGCCAGCATCCCCGATCCTCTGCAGTGCCCAGCAAACGCCCAAAGCCTCTGACACTTCCCTTGGGCTCAGAAGTAAAGTTTCCTTTTCCTTCATGGTGTGGGCTCCACTTCAGGTCTTCCAGAACCACATTTTGGCACAATCTCTTAACGTGTTCTATCACCTCCAAGCAGAGTGATCCTGGATGACTTTGGTCCCGCAGACCCTTCCTCCGGTGGGACAGGGAGGGCTCATCACAGTTATCGTCCAGCCCCAAATGTCCCTAAGAAGTGATGGTGTGGGGGCACCTGGCTGGCTCAGTTAGTAGAGCCTCTGACTCTTGATCTCAGGGTCTTGTGTTCAAGCCCTTCGTTGGGTAGAGCGATTACTTGAAAAAAGAGAGAGAGAGAGATGTCGATGTTTGCTGCTGGGGCTCCTTTGGGTGGATTGTGCGGTAGAATGTCCAACTGCGGGGCGCTCAGGGCTCATCTCTCCTTCCGTTCCTGAAAATGAATAAGCTACCGGTTTCTGAGTGCCTCTACCGCGTCAGGCCCTGTGCAAAGCGCTTTATCTGTGCTCCCAGTGTGCTAACAAGGGGGCAGCTCTTGGCCTCTGGAATACCGCAGCAACATGGACTTTTTCTTTCATTTCTGCCCTGGCGACTTGATCTCCAGAAGTGAAGCGATCAACTTCTAGAATACTTCAGGTGCCATCAGAAAGTTTGGTATCGCTAAGGGCTATGCTGACAGAAGTGCAGGAATAATTCCAGGTGACCCAGACCCTTTCTTTTTCCAGAAGAAGGGCAGGTAGTATCGGTTTCAATTCCATGTGAAGCATTTACAACCTCATTTTCCTTTGTCAATCTTTCCTTCCTTCTGGATTTTTTTTTTTTTTTTAAGATTTTATTTATTTATTTGACAGACAGAGATCACAAGTAGGCAGAGAGGCAGGCAGAGAGAGAGAGAGGGGAGGAAGCAGGCTCCCTGCTGAGCAGAGAGCCCAATGCTGGGCTCCATTCCAGAACCCAGAGGCTTTAACCTGCTGAGCCACCCAGGCTGAGCCACCCAGGCGCCCCCTATCGTCTGTTTCTTTAAGGTGGTATTTCCCAAGTTGGCCACTGGTAGGAATCACCTGAAGAGGTTAAAAAAAGAAGTGCCACCCTCCCACCCCAAGAAATTGTGATGTAATCTGGAGTACAACCTGGGCCTCTGGATTTTTTTTTTTTAATTCCCAGGTATTCCATACACACACACACACACACACACATACGTGTATGTGTGTGTGTGTATATATATAAAGACTTTATTTATTTAGTAATCTCTGTACCCAGTTTGGGGCTCGAATTGACCACCCTGAGATCAAGAGTCACATGCTCGGGCACCTGGGTGGCTCTGTTGGTTGAGCGACTGCCTTTGGCTCAGATCATGATCCTGGAATCCCGGGATCGAGTCTCTCCCTGTTTGGTAGGGAGTCTGCTTCTGCTTCTCCCTCTGACCCTCCCCCTTCTCATGCCCACTCTCTCTCTCTCTCTCTCAAATAAATAAATGGACTCTTTAAAAAAAAAAAAAAAAAAAGACACATGCTCTACTGACTGAGCCGGCCAGGTGTCCCAATTACTTCACACATTTAATAACTGCAGAATATATATATATGTGTGTGTGTGTGTGTGTGTGTGTGTGTGTGTGTGTGTGTGTACATACATTTTGTTTGTTTGTTTTTGAGAGGGAGAGTGCACACAAGCGCGAGCATGCGTCAGGGAGAGGCAGAAGGGGAAGAAGAAGAAGAAGGAAAGGATCCCAAGCCAGAGGAGGAGGCAGGGCTCAGTCCCACGACGCTGAGGTCCTGACCCGAGTCCAAACCAAGAGTCAGGCTCTTAACCATCTGAGCCACGCAGGCGCGCCAGCTACAGAATATTTCATCGTAGGGATTATATTCATGTATTTAAGCAATCCCTTGGAACTGGACATTTAGGTTGTTTCCAGTAGTTTTGTATTATACACAATGTGCAGGAGACATATTTGCACATATTGTGCAAACATTTCTATAAGATTCATGAGGTGAAATTGCTTAGTCAAAGAACATAATATATAGGTAAGTATACACTTACGTATTTATTTCTGGGTTTCGATCAATGAACAAAGGAAGCACCTCATGTTGTCTTTTGCTCTGTGCATACGTGGACTTATTGTGACGAAGTGGCTTCTGAGGACGGGATCCTTGAGGATCCTGAGGACTGGCAGGGCTGCTGCGGCCACGACATCCGGGACTAGACTTCAGCTCTTCCGTGGGAGGCAGGAGGGGGCCAAGGTGCAGAGTCATCCTTCCTCTCCCCGCAGGGTGCCTTTTGATGTGTTGGCCCGTGACCTAGGAAGTTGGAGGCACTTTGTGAACTATCAGAAGAGGTGGAACATGCCAGTGAGAATCAACCAGCACTCATTTTGACTGAAGCTAGGCCCTATCCACAGAGGCAGGGCCTGAAAGAAATGAAAGAGGGTCAGGGGGCAGCAAATCCGAGAGCCATCGACGAATCTTGACAGGGCTTCTCACAGAGGTGAGGAAGAACTGTCCCTTTTCCTGGCCTGCCCTGCGGACCTAGTGTTTGAAACAAAATGTGGGCTCTTCAGGAGGCCATCTTAGGAGGGCAAGGGGTGCTCAGGTGGGGTCAGTCCTGACGCCCCAGGAAGGGTCAGGGTGATGGCCTGATTTTGGAGCTAGTTGGTAAACATGTAAACAATAGAGTCTGAGGAGTTGTGCAGGAGAACGTGAGGTAGGGGTTGCCGGGAGCGTCCTCAGACTTACACTCAAGGTATGGGGTAGGGGGTAGGGAGTAGGGAGTAGGGAGTGAGTGGAAAGACCTGGGCTCATATCTTGCGCTGCTGCTGGTAGCTGACTGACCTTGACTGCGTGGAGGCTTGGGGCAAGCCTCGCCTCTGAGCCCTTGCCTAACCTGGAAAATGTGGTTCATACTCACCTGGGTTGTTTTGAGATTCACCTAAGGGACCAGATATAAAGGTACTCGGCGCCGTTCTCAGTTCTTAATAAATAGTGGCTGCATTTATGAGCAGATTAGGAAGCGTAGCAAAAAGATAGGGACCAACATCCTCCAGGACAGTCCCCACGTGGGGCCTGGAACCGAGATGCTGGAGGCTACTAGCACGGCGGCTGCTGGGTGGGACGTTCTGTCCTTGGACAAAGGGCCTGCTCCTTCCGCCGCCGCTGCATTCTAGCCTGGGGACTTGAGCCTGGTGTCCCTGTTGCTATTCCTGCCTTGGCCCCGTTTCCCCGGCAAGTACCCTGAACCTCCAGACAAGTACCCTCAACTGTGACGAGGGTCCGGGGGTCTCGTGGACGAGGGTCCAGGGCCCGGTGGGAAAGAGGGGAGTGGCGTTGACAGCGGGGAAGCTGTAAGAACTGTAAATGGTGCGGCGCGCGCGGAGCATGGCTCCAGCTGTCTAGCACTCTCCGGAGCTGGCAAGAGCCCAAGGAGGGAGCCCAGACCCCGGGCGCCTTTTGTCCCTGGTCTTGGCTATGTAAAAGGTGGGGGAAGGGGCAAGAATCCGCGGAACTTGTCCATTCATCGGAGCCCCCCTGCTGCCAGCAGGTGCGAGGGTGGGGGAGGGAGATGCGGACTCTGGCCTGGAAGGTTTAGAAATAAGAATTGCAACTCAGCATGCAGTGGACTGACAAACAGATTCCTCAGGTTCTCCCTCTAAGGCTGTGAACCTTCAGGCCAGCCAGACTCCATCCTGCTTTGAATGCGGCCGTGAACTGGTTCCCCGCCCCCCAGTGGGCCTCCAGCCGCCCCTCTCCCTCTCGCCTGGTCCCAAATCCCAGCTTTGCTCGCTCTGCCAAAGAACGCTGCTTCGCCAGGCCTCCTCCCAAGCCCGTTTGATTTTTGGAGGTTTTTGTTTGTTTTTCTTTGTCTGCTCCTCTCTGGCTTCCAGCACCTTCTCCAAAACACCACATGCAAGCATTTAGATGTTGCTTGGACCGAAGTCTTAGAAAAAGCAGTGTGGGGAGAGGAAGGACTGGGAGCCACACAAACCTGAGTCCGAACCCTGCTCTGACCGTCCCAGCTGAGTGTGTTCAAGGCAAGTCTCAAACCTTCCCAAGCCTGAGTGCTCTGTAGGTAGAATGGAAATTCCCTTTGTTCTTCCCTCTCAAGGTTCTTGTACAAATTAAACGCTAAGTTAATGTTTAGAAAGCTCTTAGCACAATTCTTGGCACAGAATAGATGCTCAATGAATACTAAGTTATTCCCCATAATAGTCCTAGGAAAATAAGGCGGAACCTCCCTACAGTCTTGTTTCGATTTCTATTTCCCTGTTGCTAGACAGATTAATCTTTTTTTGTATGTATATTGGCCATTTGCATATCTTATGTGAGTTGTCTCTTCATATCTGCCACCTGTCTTTCTCTTTTCTTCTTCTTCTTCTTTTTTTAAGATTGTATTTATTTAGTTGACAGAGAGAAATGCAGCTAGAGAGGGAACACAAGCAGAGGGAGTGCGAGAGGGAAAAGCAAGGAGCCCTATGCGGGGCTCGATCCCAGGACCTTGGGATCATGAACTGAGCCAAAGACAGATGCTTAGCGACTGAGCCACCCACGCATCCGGGGCACCCACTTTTCTTTTAAGGTTTTATGGGCTTTTTATGGGTCTTTGGTTTAATGATTGGTGGAACACCTTTATACATTCTGAAGCTCTTTGTTAATACAGTCTGCAGATTTTTTTCTTTTGGCCTGTTACTTGCTTTGGCTTTTTTTTTTTTTTAATTCTTTTTTTTTTTTTAATTTTTTTTTTTTTTTAAGATTTTATTTTTAAGTCCTCTCCACACCCCACGTGGGGCTTGAACTCACAACAACCCAGAGACCAAGA
This sequence comes from Mustela nivalis, assembly GCF_964662115.1. Taxonomy (NCBI): domain Eukaryota; kingdom Metazoa; phylum Chordata; class Mammalia; order Carnivora; family Mustelidae; genus Mustela; species Mustela nivalis. The sequence continues at coordinate 15,326,541 of NC_139025.1, read as the reverse complement.
GGGAGTCTTCTACTGACTAAGCCGGCCAGGTGCCCCGCTTTGGGCTTTTTGCTGTCTTTCAACGTATAGAGTCTGTTTTTCTTTCTACACAGTGTACGCCCAAATCTGCCTATAAGGGCGGGGTCCTCTATAGGGTGATGTAGTTGGCAGTTTTGTGGGCCGCAGTGACTCTCCCCTTGACCAGTGCCCGGCCCAGAGCTTTCTCAAACCTAACATTGTTCTATAAACAAATGGGAAAAAGCTGCGGTATCTTTTGACCTATCCTGCCGAATCCTACTTCTGTCCCCAAATGTACACACTCCCACCTACTGGTTTCTGGAAGGATCACATCTTTCTTTTACTGGCTGGCTGATTTGGGAAAACTCCAAGATCTGACTGAGAAATTAGCAGCTGAATGAGACTGTGGAGGTCCTCCATTAACCCTCTCTTTGGGGCTCAGGGGTGACTAGATCTCTCCATAGTTCCCATCCCGCCATTTGCCCAGACTCATATTAACTGACCATTTTTACCTGATGCGTTTCTGAGAAGTTGTGTGTAAATCTAATTTGATAGATTGTATTTTAATGCTCTGGGAGAAAAGGAAATTAAAATAAATGTTGTAAATTCTTTTTTTTTTTTAAAGATTTTATTTATTTATTTGACAGAGAGAAATCACAAGTAGGCAGAGAGGCAGGCAGAGAGAGAGAGAGAGGAGGAAGCAGGCTCCCTGCTGAGCAGAGAGCCTGATGGGGGACTCGATCCCAGGACCCTGAGATCATGACCTGAGCCGAAGGCAGCGGCTTAACCACTGAGCCACCTGGCGCCCTAAATGTTGTAAATTCTAACTCATTTATTGAGCGCTTAGCATGTGCCATCCGCTGACGAAGCACTTTAAAGACCTTATTTAATACTCATGACCATGAGGAAAGCTCAAAAATGTCTCCATTTTATAAATAAGGATCCTGAAGATCGAAGAGGTTATTAGGTAGCTTGGCCAAGGTCACCCAGTTGGAATGTTGCCAGATTGGCAAATAAACGTGTAGGGGCCCAGTGAAATTTGAATTTCATATAAACGAGTAATTTTTTTTAATATAGCAGACCTCAGAGATTGCATATGCAGTATTTTATCTGGCAACTCTATCCACACGCACGTTAAGTGGGGAATGTGAACTGGAATCCAAGTCTCCTGATTGCCTGGTGCCTTCCAGTGGTAAGACCACAGAGTACACGCATGGGATTCTTTGAAAAGGGAAGCACCTTCTTAAACTAAGTTTTGGGCTCCACCTCAGACATGCTGAGTAAAGGGTCTGGGGGCAGTTACATCCCTAGCAAGCACCTCAGCCACAAGCCTCCACTCCTCAGGGAGTCCTCTGCACTCTGAATTTTTTTTTTTTTTTAAGAAATCTTTTTTTTTTTTTTTAAGATTATTTATTTATTTATTTGACAGAGATCACAAGTAGGCAGAGAGGCAGGCAGAAAGAGAGGAGGAAGCAGGCTCCCTGCTGAGCAGAGAGCCCGATGGATGCCGGGCTCCATCCCAAGACCCTGAGATCATGACCTGAGCTGAAGGCAAAGGCTTAACCCACTGAGCCACCCAGGCACCCCTGTGCTCTGATTTTTGAGAGCACTTCGGTATGTACCCAGCTTTCAAATTTAGATGCCCATATTCTGCGGTCTTACTGTTGCCAACATTCCTAGTAACTTTACATTCCTTCAGTCATTCATCGATTCAACTCCTTGACAGGTATTTATAGCTGGAGGGCCTGTCCTGCCAGCCAGAGATAAAAAGATGAATTAGACGCAGCCCCTGCCCTTGAGGAGCACAGACAGGTAAGTAAACAGACGCATTAGGTGGGTGGTGGGTGATAGATATTTGGTCCAAAACAGAGGTGGTCGGGGTGGGAGAAGTCAGATACAAATTCCAGAAGATTCGCTTCAGCCAAGTCTTGAAGGGTCCATAGTGGGGCACATGGGAGGCTCAGGTCATGATCCCAGGATCCTGGGATCAAGGCCCTCATTGGGTTCCCTGCTCGGCAGAAAGCCTTCTTCTCCCTCTCCCACTCCCCCTACTAGTATTCCCTCTCTAGCTGCATTTCTCTGTGTCAACTAAATAAATATAATCTTTAAAAAAAAAACAATTTATGAAGGGTCCATAGTTTTGTTTTCCTCTGAAGGGATATAACACGGGATGACGGATATAAATTTTAGCTAGTGGTTATATCTTGCCATAAGAGATAAATTCAGATGAAGGAGAAAATGAACACAAGGGCTCCAGAGTCAGACCTCTTGGTTATAGACAAGTTCCACCACTTACTGGTCATGAAACCGTGGCCATGTACTAACCCATCCTCTCCGTGCCTCAATTTGTCTTCTGGGAAATGGGGATGACCGCATTATCTTCCTCATTGGTTTGGTGTACAATTGAGGAATCCATATAAAAAATAAAATGCCTACCACAGCTCCTGAAAAGTAGTAAGGATACAATGGAGGTCCACATTGACAATTTCCCCTTTCTCTTCTAGATCTTTCCTTCAGCCTACAAATGCCTTGTATTTTTCCATCCTTGACCTCTGATCCTCCTCTGACTATTGGTACATAGTCTGTTTTTTTTTTTTTTAAGATTTTATTTATTTATTTGACAGAGAGAAATCACAAGTAGATGGAGAGGCAGGCAGAGAGAGAGAGAGGGAAGCAGGCTCCCCGCTGAGCAGGGAGCCCGATGTGGGACTCGATCTCAGGACTCTGAGATCATGACCTGAGCCGAAGGCAGTGGCTTAACCCACTGAGCCACCCAGGCACCCTGGTACATAGTCTGTTGCTTTTTTTTTTTAATGGCACAACTCAGAATTATCTTTTCCTAATTGCCTATTTCTACTGCTCACCTCCTCTCTCCTAAACTCTCTCCATGGAACCTGCCTTTGGCAAAGCTGCTGCTAACCTTCGCCGTGCAGTTCCAGTGGGCAATTCTGTTTCTGTCTCCGTAACCCTATAGCAGTATTTGATGCAGCTGGTAGTGCCTGCTTCCCTCGGCTCCCAGGCACCACCCTCACCTGGTTTTCTCCCCCTCCTTCCCTGCTGCTGCTTCCCCATCTCCTTGGCTGCCTCTTCCTCCTCCTGTCCTGGTCGTACTCCTAGATGTGAAAGTCCACAGGGCTCAGTCCTTCTCTGTCTATAGTCACTTCTTAGGTGATCTCTTGCAATCTACTGATTTAAAATCCCACCTTTTTTCTGATGATTCCCACGTTGATAGCACCCACTCATATCTCTCCTGAACTCAAGCCTAAACAGCCAATTGCCTGTGTAACATCACCACTGGGTGTCCGGTAGGCATCTTTGATTCAGCCCATCCGTAAACAGACTCATGACTTACCACCTGTCCCTACCCAGAATCTGTTCTTCCTTCAGAGTTTCCCATCCCAGTAAATAGTACCCTCATTCACTCGGTTGTCCAGGCCAAAAGGCTTAGAATCACTCTTGATTCCTCTTTCTCTCATTCCCCACACCCAAACTCAAATTATTTCCATTCTAGTTTCTTTTCTTTTTTTGTTTTGTGGGGTTTTTTTTAATATTTTATTTATTTATTTGAGAGTGAGAGAGAGAACATGAGAGGGGAGAAAGTCAGAGGGAGAAGCAGAGGTGGGACTCGATCCTGGGACTCCAGGATCATGACCAGAGCTGAAGGCAGTCGCCCAACCGACTGAGCCACCCAGGCGCCCTATGCATTCCAGTTTCAAAGGGCATCCCACATCGGATACTTCTCACTTCCTCCAAAGCAAGGTTTTTTAGCTGCCATACTTTGGACATTCTGGATTAGGCAACTCTGTTCTGAGAGCTGGCCAGTGCTTTGCTGCTGGATGCTCAGCTGCATCTGTGGTCTTTCCCCAATAGATGCTAGTAGCATCTTCCTGGTTGTGACAACCAAAAATGTCTCCAGCTGTCACCAAATGTCCCTGGCCTGGGTAGTAGGGGAAGGACAGGGAGGGACAAAATCACCATGGTTGAGAACCATGTCTCCACAGCTACCATTCCCTAGTTTCAACCATTATTTCCTCCTACCAGATAACCTCCTCGCTGATTTCCCTACCTCCATTCTAGCTCCTCATTCTCCATATAGCAGCAACCAGAGTAATCTTTTTTTTTTTTTTTTTCAATTTACTCAAAATAGGCTCCATGCCCAGTGTGGGACTTGATCTCATAATCCTGAGACCAAGCGTTGCATGTTTTACTGACTGAGTTAGCCAGGCACCCCTGAATGAATTATCCTTTAACTCTTTTTTTTTTTTTTTTTAAGATTTTATGTATTTATTTGAGAGACACAGAGTGAGCAAGAGAGAGCACATGAGCAGGGGGCAGAGGCAGAGACAGAAGCAGGCTTCCCTGTTGAGCAAAGAGCCCGATGTGGGGCTTGATCCCAGGACCCTGGGATCATGACCTGAGCTGAAAGCAGACCCTTAAGGATTGAGCCACTCAGGCACCCCAAGGCTCCAACTTTTTAACAGACGTGGAACTCAGGGGGCAGAACCTTTCAAAAATGATTTACTTCTGGATTGGGAACAAGCCCAGATGGTTTCGAATCTAGAAGACATGACAGCAGGACTCTGCTCAGCTAACAACTCTATTCCTCCTGCTCTGTCCTCTTTTGTCTGGAAGCAAATTGAACATGCTGGTGTCATACGGGGAAGCTGCGTCAGGCCTTTGAACCGGCTACACTGCAGGTATTTTGACCTTGTCAGCCCATAGGATACATTTCAGATTAAGTGATTATTCTTGAGTATTTTTATACACTGTTTCATCTTTGTCTTTTTTAGGATTTTATTTATTTATTTGACAGAGAGTGAACCCACATAAGCAGTGGGAGCAGCAGGCAGAAGCAGAGGGAAAGGGAAAAGCAGATCCCCCGTGGAGCAGGGAGGCCCATGGACTCAGATCATGAACTGAGCTTAAGGCAGATACTTAACCCACTGAGCCGCCCAGGCACCTGTTTTGTCTTTTTCGAGAACATTCACACCACTCGGTAATTTCTCGTGATGGCTGTGAACTGCAGCTCCGCTTTCCCAAATATACAGGGAAACTGGAGGTTAGAGGGTTAACTTCATTCCAAAAATGTTTACTGAACACCTTCTATGTGCCAGGTGCTGGGCTGGGTCATCCTGGACAGGAGGATCACTAGGCAGGCATGCAGGAGCGAGAGGCAGGAATATTCTGTCTATAACCGAGGTGTGAATCAAGAGTTGAGAGAAGGTGATGAGATTGTTTCAATATTGGGAGACAACTTTTGGGAAGGTTTTATTGTGTGGGTGACACTTTTTTTTAAACCCACTTTAAACATGCTGGCTCTTTTGTTCTTTTTATTCTTTATTCCTAATTCCTACAGATTCTAATTATTTTCAATGGGTGTATACTTAGACACACACAAACATGCATTATAAAAATAAAATATGGGGGTGCCTGGGTGGCTCAGTGGGTTAAAGCCTCTGCCTTTGGCTCGGGTCGTGATCCTAGGGTTCTGGGATCGAGCCCCGCGTCGGGCTCTCTGCTCAGTGGGGAACCTGCTTCCTCCTCTCGCTCTTCCTGCCTTTCTGCCTACATGTGATCTCCGTCTGTCAAATAATTAAAATCTTAAAATAAAATAAAATATGGATTCTGACTTCTTTTAAACTTAACCATATTTTGGCTATATCCAAGGATATTCATTGCTGGAGTCTGTGGATTAACAAGACCTAAAGCCCACTAAAATATCCACCAGTAGGGAACTGAATAAATAGTTCTCTTTAGGTGGTGTATTTTACAGGGGGAAAAAATGAGATAGGTATGTATGGTATGGAACAGTCTCCAAGCTACACTGTAAAGCATAAAAAGTTAAGGTGCCTGGGTGGCTCAGTCAGTTAATCGGGGGACTCTTGATTTTGGCTCAGGTCAGGATCTCAGGGTCGTGAGGTGGAGCCCTGTGTTGAGGTCCATGCTCAGCGGGGAGTCTCCTTGGGATTCTCTCTCTCTCTTTTTTTTCACAGCCATTAAAAAATGTTTATTGGAGGGCGCCTGGGTGGCTCAGTGGGTTAAGCCGCTGCCTTCGGCTCAGGTCATGATCTCAGGGTCCTGGGATCGAGTCCCGCATTGGGCTCTCTGCTCAGCAGGGAGCCTGCTTCCCTCTCTCTCTCTGCCTGCCTCTCCACCTACTTGTGATTTCTCTCTGTCAAATAAATAAATAAAATCTTTAAAAAAAAAAAATGTTGGGGCGCCTGGGTGGCTCAGTGGGTTAAGCCGCTGCCTTCGGCTCAGGTCATGATCTCAGGGTCCTGGGATCGAGTCCCGCATCGGGCTCTCTGCTCAGCAGGGAGCCTGCTTCCCTCTCTCTCTCTCTGCCTGCCTCTCCGACTACTTGTGATTTCTCTCTGTCAAATAAATAAATAAAATCTTTAAAAAAAAATGTTTATTGGATTTAAGCACAGAAGAAATGCTTAAATCACAAGAGTAATACTGAATTTTAAATAGATTATAAGCAAAGGAAATGGAATATGCATCATTCACAGGCATGAAAAGGAAGAAACACTGAAATGAGTCTTGGAGCACACTCAGTGGTCTTCTGTCCCTATCTGTTTTGAAACTTAGAGTTCCCCAGGACAAGTATATGCTCTGTTTTTAAACATGAGCTAGGATGCTCACTGGAGCGTAATGAGAAGACTTCAAGAAGCACACTAAAGCACTGGATGAGGGCTCCATACCCGGAGCTCTCCTTACCAAAGCCTTTAAGCAAAGCAAGTCCCATTCCATGCTTGCGCTCCGAGAGATTAAGGACCCCTGCACAGCCAGGCAGCACAACAGAGCCCTGGGACTGTGGTCTGTGTGGCCCACCCTCTGCCACAGCATCTCTAGCAGCAACCCACGGAATGGGAGAAGATATTTGCAAATGACAGTACAGACAAAAGGTTGATATCCAGGATCTATAATGAACTCCTCAAACTCAACCCACACGAAACAGGCAAACATATAAAAAAATGGGCAGAAGATATGAACAGACACTTCTCCAATCAAGACATACAAATGGCTATCAGACACATGAAAAAATGTTCATCATCATTAGCCCTCAGGGAGATTCAAATTAAAACCACATTGAGATATCACCTCACACCAGTTAGAATGGCCAAAATTAACAAAATAGGAAACAACATGTGTTGGAGAGGATGTGGAGAAAGGGGAACCCTCTTACACTGTTGGTGGGAATGCAAGTTAGTGCAGCCTCTTTGGAGAACAGTGTGGAGATTCCTCAAGAAATTAAAAATAGAGCTTCCCTATGACCCTGCAATTGCACTCCTGGGTATTTACCCTAAGGATACAGATGTCATGAAAAGAAGGGCCATCTGTACCCCAATGTTTATAGCAGCAAACTATGGAAACATAGTTTTTTCCAAACCATGGAAAGAACCAAGATGCCCTTCAACGGACGAATGGGTAAGGAAGATGTGGTCCATATACACTATGGAGTATTATGCCTCCATCAGAAAGTATGAGTACCCAACTTTTGTAGCAACATGGATGGGACTGGAAGAGATTATGCTGAATGAAATAAGTCAAGCAGAGAGAATCAATTATCATATGGTTTCACTTATTTGTGGAGCCTAACAAATATCATGGAGGACAAGGGGTGTTAGAGAGGAGAAGGGAGTTGGGGTAAATTGGAAGGGGAGGTGAATCACGAGAGACTATGGACTCTGAAAAACAATCTGAGGGGTTTGAAGTGGCGGGGGGGGGGTGGTGGGAGGTTGGGGTACCAGGTGGTGGGTATTATAGAGGGCACAGACTGCATGGAGCACTGGGTGTGGTGAAAAAATAATGAATACTATTTCTCTCTCTCTCTCTCTCTTTTTTTTAAGATCTTATTTATTTGACAGAGATCAGAAGTAGGCAGAGCAGCAGGTGGGGGGTGGGGGGAAGCAGACTCCCCAATGAGCAGAGAGCCCGATGAGGAGCTTGATCTCAGGACCCTGAGATCATGACCTGAGCCGAAGGCAGAGGCTGAACACACTGAGCCATCCAGGCGCCCCTGGGATTCTCTTTCTCCTTTTCCCCCTCCACCTGTTCATGTGTGTGCTCTCTCTCTCTCAATAAATAAACAAAATCTTTTTTAAAAGTGTAAAAAGCAAGCTGTAAGACAGAGTTTTTAAAAGGAAAAGATGGGTATATGTATATGTGTGTGTGAGAGAGAGAATAATAATCACACATATAAGTTTATATATATATATATAAAACATTTCTGGAAAAATTCCTAAGAAACCATGAACAGTGGCTGTCTCTGGGATGGGAGACAGACTTACTTTTCATTAGTTACCGTGTCATCCTGTGTGAATTTTTTTTTTTTTTTTGCTGGTGTTTAAAAATTTTTTTCTTTTTTTTTTTTTTTTTCCTTTTAATAATCTCTGCACTCAGTGTGGAGCTTGAACTCACAACACTGAGATCAGGAGTCACATGCTTTTCTGAATGAGCCAGCCAGGTGCCCCTATTAACTAGTGCGTGGCACATAGAGGTGTTCAGTTTAAATTTTTCAGTTAAAAATATATTAATCAGGGGCGCCTGGGTGGCTCAGTGGGTTGAGCCTCTGCCTTCGGCTCAGGTCATGATCCCAGGGGCCTGGGATCGAGTCCCGCATTGGGCTCTCTGCTCAGCGGGGAGCCTGCTTCTCCTCATCTCTCTCTCTGTCTGTCTCTCTGCCTATTTGTGATCTCTCTCATATCTTTCTCTGTCAAATAAATAAATAAAATCTTTAAAAATATATATATAGTTAATCAGTGGGGCACCTGGGTGGCTCAGTGGGTTAAGCCTCTGCCTTCGGCTCAGGTCATGATCCTGGGGTCCTGGGATCAAGCCCCGAATCGGGCTCTCTGCTCGGCAGGGAGCCTGCTTCCCTCTCTCTCTCTGCCTGCCTATGATCTCTCTTTCTGTCAAAAAAATAAAAAATATATATATAAATATAGTTAATTGGGGCACCTGGCTGGCTCAGTCAGTAGAGAATATGACTCCTGATCTCAGTGTTGTGAGTTTGGGCCCCACACTGAGTGTAGAGATGACTAACAAAAACAAACTTAAAGAAAAAAACCTAGTTAATTAAAAATAAACTACACAACATAGCATGGGCATTTCTCCTGTGCATACACAGTTTTCCTGTGTATAACTCTGATTGCCACGTATTGTTTAGATAGTTCACATGTACTAACTTACTATGCCCCACAACAACCCTCAATCATTCCATTTCACAGATAAGGAAACTGAGGCAACTTTCCCAAGGTCACATAGATATTAGGTGGTGGAACATGCATTTATTTATTTATTTATTTATTTATTTATTTAAAAGATTTTATTTATTTATTTGGCAGACAGAGATCACAAGTAGGCAGAGAGGCAGGCAGAGAGAGAGGAGGAAGCAGGCTCCCTGCTGAGCAGAGAGCCCGATGTGGGGCTTGATCCCAGGATCCTGGGATCATGACCTGAGCCAAAGGCAGAGGCTTTAACCCACTGAGCCACCCAGGTGCCCCTGGAACATGCATTTAAATCCATGGGACCTGGGTCTGAAGTCCCTGCTCTTAACCATCTGTGAGGACACTGCTCTCCTCCAGGTTAAGTCTTCAACCAAGTCATAGTCTTTATCTAACCACTCCTCCTTTGATATGCATTCTGGTTGCTTCTCGGACTCGACTATTACCTACCAGGCTGCAGAAACACCCTTGTGATTAACCTTTTGTGCTCTTGGGTAAATACATTTATAAGAGAAGTCCCAAGACGCTGGGAAATGAAACCACTGCATTGTCTAAAATTTGGTAGTTATTGCCAAATTACATCCCATTGTTTTATTTCACTAATGTGTTCTCCCCTTGTCTGTGTATGAGAATGAGGAAGTAGCCCGGAAGTCCAGTAGCTAGAAAAGGGGAAGCTCGGTCCTAGATGAAGAGAGAATGAGCAGAGACACTGACCTGTGTGCTCTGTGAGGTCAACTAGCTCATCTTTGTTCAACGAATAGTTATTGTGCCCTTCCTGAGTGCTTTGGGACAATGGAGACAGAGTCATGGCACACACCGACATGGTCTATGCTTTCATGGGACAGACAGTCTATGGAGAGAGATGGTAATGAAGTAAACACAGGGTGAAAATATAACAACAATGTGCAAGAAATGCTATGGGGGAGAAAATGGAGTGCTGCGGGAGGGAATAATGGAGGCTTTCTTTCGAGAGGGTGGTCAGGGGAGGTCCTTCTGGGGAAGAGACATTGCACTGGGGACGGAAGGAAGAGTCGAAATTAACAGAAGAGTTGAAGGGAGCAAGGCTGTTTCCCGGCCCCTAAAGAAGTTGGAGTGGCAGGTGGGGCCAAGGCCCGAGAGCCTTTTTGGGGGTGTGGGGGGGGTGGGGGCCCTAGAGCCTTTTGAAGTACTGAAGGGTTCAGTGAGGTGTTGATCTCGTTGACATTTTTGCAGATTCTCATCTCCATGTAGGGACTGGATCAGAGCAGGAACAAGAATTTAAGTAGGGAAAGGGGCTAGGAGGCTTGCCTAAGGTGGCGGAGAGGAGCCTGTGGACTAAAAGAGTCTCCCAAGATGCCAGGTGTGGACTTCATTTGGATCCTGATTTTTTTTTTTAAAGATTTTATTTATTTATTTATTTATTTATTTATTTATTTGAGATAGAGAGAGGGTGCGTGTGCTCACATTAAGGGTGGAGGGGCAGAAGAGGGGGAGAGGCAGAGGGAAAGAATCCCAAGCAGACTCCGGGCTGAGCACAGAGCCCCACGCGGTGCCATGCCCATGACCCTGAGATCGCGACCTGAGCGGAAACCAAGAGTCGGAGACTCAACAGACTGTGCCAGCCATGCGGCCCTGGACCCTGTTTTTTTGTATTCTGGCAGGTTTTCCACTATCCCCACTGCCGGCTTAAAGAGTTGGAAATTATCTGGTACATAATTTAGAAATGTAAACTAATATATATATTTTTAAAGATTTTATTTATTTATTTGACAGACAGAGATCACAAGGAGGCAAAGAGGCAGGCAAAGAGAGAGAGGAGGGAAGCAGGCTCCCCGCCGAGCAGAGAGCCCGATGCAGGGCTCGATCCCAGGACCCTGAGACCATGACCTGAGCCGAAGGCAGAGGCTTTAACCCACTGAGCCACCCAAGTGCCCCAGAAATGTAAACTAATATATTAATGAATGACATGATTCACATAGCATTTTGTTATGTTTCATTATAGTTTTTCCTATGCAGATATTTATATCATATAGATATAAAAATACCTGTATCTATAGATCATAGTTGAGATCATATTTAAATCCAGTAGGTATTGTAACAATACTTTTTAAAAGTTTAAAGTAACACATAGTGTTGAGGGACCCTGGGACAGTAATGCCATCATACTCCAAAGCAAGACACTTTTTTTTTTTTAAGATTTTATTTATTTATTTGACAGAGAGAGAGAGGGAGAGCAAGCACAGGCAGACAGAGTGGCAGGCAGAGTCAGAGGGAGAAGCAGGCTCCCTGCCGAGCAAGGAGCCAGATGTGGGACTCGATCCCAAGACGCTGGGATCATGACCTGAGCCGAAGGCAGCTGCTTAACCAACTGAGCCACCCAGGCATCCCAAAAAGCAAGACACTTCTGAGTGTAAAAGGTGGCAAGAGCTGGAAACCGGAATTGCCCTAGCCAGGTGAGGTTGCTTGCCTTAATATTTTGGTTGACTTATTAATTTTTCAGAGATTGCATCCTGACATGTTTATTTGATTTGCAGAGTGACAAAGACATACTCTGGAAGTCACACTTGGGAGTAAGTTAAGCTCATGCCATCGCTGAGAAATGTTCAGTTATCTCCTGCACAGTTTGGACTCCCCTCCCCCATCCTGAGTTGGATGGCACCCACTGAGGCTCTGGGGCAGGGGTTCTCAAAATGTGGGGGCTGGGCAACGCTGGGAATTTGTTCCTCCCCACACCCACCCACCAAGGGATATTTGGCAATGTCCGGAGACATTAGTGGTTGCACAGCTGGATCGGGGAGAGTGCTGCTGGAAGCCAGTGGATGGAAGCTGGGGATTCCACTCGGTATCCTACAATACACAATAGCCTCCCTACTCGAGTCCCCAACAAAGAATTATCAGGCCCCAAAAGTCAATGCTGTCATGGTTGTGAAAACTTGATGTAGGTACCTTTGTCTTCATGAAGACAACTGTAATTGTCAACAGGTTGGCCTTCCCAGCTAGAGGGTAGCTCCATGAAGACAGGTGATACATCTGTCTTGTTCGGTGTTTGGCATATAGTTGACACTTAATAAGAATTGAAGGAAGAGGGGCGCCTGGGTGGCTCAGTCAGTTAAGCCTCTGCCTTTGGCCCAAGTCATGATCCCAGGGTCGTGGGACTGAGCACTACATCAGGCTCCTTGCTCAGTGGGGAGTCTGCTTCTCCTTCTCCCTGCCCCCTGCTTGTGCTCTCTCTCTCAAATAAATTTTTAAAATCTTTAAAAAAAGGGATGCCTGGGTGGCTCAGTGGGTTAGGTCAGTGGGTTCGGCTCAGGTCATGATCTCAGGGTCCTGGGATTGAGCTCCGCATCGGGCTCTCTGCTCAGCAGGGAGCCTGCTTTCCTTCCTCTCTGCCTGCCTCTCTGCCTACTTGTGATCTCTGTCAATTAAATAAATAAAATCTTAAAAAAAAAAAAAAAAGGATCAAAGGAAGGCGAAGAGGTACATCCAGATTCAAACTTAGGGCCCCGGGGGGAACATGCTGCTTGATTTCTTTCTTTGTGTGCATTTATTTACAATGTTATTTTTCTTTAAAAGATTTTATTTGTTTGTTGGAGAGAGAGAGCAAGCAAGCACAAGCACAAGGAAAGGCAGGCAGAGGGAGAGAAGCAGGCTCCCTGATGGGCAGGGAGCCTGATATGGAACTCCATCCCATAACTCTGGGATCATGACCCGAGCAGAAGGCAGACGCTTAATCAACTGAGTCACTCAGGCATCCCTGTTTACAATGTTATACTAGTTTCAGGTGTACAATACAGTGATCCAACAATTCCCTACATCACCTACTGCTCATCAGACAGATAAGTGCACACCTTAATCAATCCCCATCACCTGTTTAATCCAAACCCCCACCCACCTCCCCTCTAGTAACCATCAGTTTGTTCACTATTGTTAAGAACCTGTTTCTTGGTTTGCCTCTCTCTTTTTTTTTCTTTGCTCTTTTGTTTTGTTTCTTAAATTACACATATGAGTGAAATCACATGGTATTTCTCGCAAGCTGCTTGTTCTCCGAATTATTTCCCATCTCCCTTTGGGCACAGTAATCAGATGATAAGCATTGCATTCTCCAACATTTAACAAATATTTACTAAGCACTTACGAAATACTGCAGTGTTCTAGGTACTGGGAATACAGCTATGAGCAAGACAGAGAGTCCCTGCTCAAATTTTATTCTCAGAGGGGAAGACAAACAATACGCAAGGAAACAAGATGTATTCAGACAGTGATAATTATCATGGAGAAAATAAAAGTGGGACACCTGGCTGGCTCGGTTGGTAGAGCATGCAACTCTTTTTTTTTCTTTTTTTTTTTTTTTAAGATTTTATTTATTTATTTGAGACAGGGAGAGAGAGCACCAGGGCGCGTGAGCAGGGGGGAGGACAGAGGGAGAGGGAGAAGCAACTCCCAGATGAGCAGGGAGCCAGATGCTAGACTCCATCCCAGGGCCCTGGGATAATAACCTGGGCCGAAGGCAGACACTTAACCGAACGAGGCACCCAGGTGCCCCAGCATGCAACTCTTGATCTTGGGTTCCTGAGTTCGAGCTTCACGCTGGGTGCAGATTATTTTTAAACAAAGTGTAATACAATCGGGAATGATGCGGGCAGGATGGCATATTCTAGGTTGGGCGACCAGGTGACATTGGGACTAATTTTGAGAACAAGCCATCCGGGGAAGAGCTCCCGGCCAAGACTACTGCACTTGCAAAGACCCTGAGACGGAAACAATGGCCACTCCATGAAAATTTAAGGGAAAGGCGCCATCACTTATGCCATGGAAACATTTGGACTTTATTCTACCTGCAATCCGGAAGCCTGATTTATGTTGGTAAAAGATCACGGTGGCTTCTGTGGGAGAATGTATAAAACATCTACATTCCGCGTCTGAAATACTTGTCCTAAAATAATCCCATTTTTCTCCGCTGTTCTTGTCAAAAAGGAAACCTCCTCGATCCAGCAGTGGGCGCTGTAGGCGCAGGGTCGACAGAATGTAACACTCAGCACTCTCTGGTTCTTTTCGAGGGGTGGGTCGCTTCCGGGAGTGGCTTCGTAGACCGGCGCCTTCCTCTCTAGCCGCCCGTCTCTGTGGTCGTCGTGGGCCCGCCCCTCTTCGGCCAATCCAGTGCTCTTTGGACTCTTCCCGCAGCGGAGTCCGGGGCAGCGGTGCTCCGGAGGAGGGTGGAAGTTGTCCCATGGCGGTCCCGGGAACGGCGACCGGGGCTGGCGCCAGGTGAGCAGGGCGGCTGGGGAGGCGAGCCGGGTCCCTGGGTGCCTTCCCTGGGGCTGAAGAGCCCCCGCCCCCGCGAAAAGAGGAGCTCGGGAAGGGGCGCCCAGCCTCCCGCGCGACCCGAGGCCGCCCCCAGCACTCTGGCTGTGGGATCCTCTCCCTTGGAACTGGCTTTTCCATCCCCCCCCCCCCCCCGGAGAACCTCCAAGTGCACAGAATTGAGTTAATCGTCCTCATTTGGCACGCTTTGATCCAGCGCAGGGCCCCTCTTGTGCTCTACATCATTGTCTCCCTCTCTTCGTTCCTTATTCTCAACCCGTTGCTCCCCCGTTCTCAGACTCCCACGAGTGTACAGCCCAGTTTACATAAGTTTGCGTGTCTGTTACCTTGAGAGATAGATTGTGGGTTTTGAATACCTATAAATGATAGTATGCTGTGATTTAAAAAAAAAAAAAAAACCTTATTACTCAACGTTGTGTTTTTGAGAGCATGCATTCAGTAGTAATCTAGTTTCTGTTTCTGAGGGCTGCTTGGTACTACCCTATGTACTTTGGATCGCACTTACTTATACATTCCCCTAGTGATGGACACTGAGGTTGCTTCCAGTTTTTAACCACCACAAATATGCTGGCGCTTGTCTCCTTGTGAATATGGGTAATATTTTTCTGGATTATCCACCCCAAGGTAGGATGCTAGGTCGTACCTAATTCTGCGGAATTGTTTTCTGGAAAGGTCATCTTGAGTTTATACTTCCCAACAGCATTGCATAAAGGTTCTGGCTTCCCCACATTCCAGGAATGTTTGGTATTGTTCGGTTTTCTGCTGTTTTATCAGTCTGATGAGTTGTAAGATGGCATCCCGTTGTGTTTTCATGTATTAAGCATTTGGGTTTCCCCTTTTCTGAATTACCTGTTTGTATTCTTTTACCACTCTCCGTGGATTTCTTGTCTTCCTGATTTGCAGGAATTCTTCATATGCCCTAGATTTTAAAGATTTTATTTATTTATTTGACAGAGTGAGATCACAAGTAGGCAGAGAGGCAGGCAGAGAGACGGAGAGGGAAGCAGGCTCCCTGCCGAGCAGAGAGCCTGATGCGGGGCTCAATCCCAGGATCCTGAGATCATGACCTGAGCCAAAGGCAGAGGCTTAACCCACTGAGCCACCCAGGCGCTCCTGCATGTCCTTCTATTAACTAAATAGAATTTCACATTTAGATTTTTAATCCATTTGGGTTTTTAAAATTTTATCTTTCTAAGTGATTTGAGGTAATTTTCCTTCACCATTTTCAACCAAAAACCAATGAACTAATAATTAAAAATTGGAGAGCCTGTGAAGCATCATTAAGAGCTCAGATCCTTGGAGCTAGGCTGCCTTTGTCCAAACCCTGAGGCTCCCACTTACAAGGTGGGTGACAGGGCAAGTTACTTAACCTCTTTTGCTTCAGTTCCTTATCCATAAAATAGGATATAGTCTCCATCTCTTAGGGTTGTGACAGCCAAATGAATTAAAACATGTAAAACACATGTTGAACAGTACTGGGCACATAGTATGTGCTTAATAACTATTGACAACTATTCTTATTACTGTCACCTATCTTGTGATATAACCTCTTTCATGTGCCCATGTAAACATAGGTCTGTTTTTTCTTTTTGGTCTCTGTTCCATTTGGTCTTTTTGTTTCTGTATTTAAACCACAGCTCTGCAATATGATTTTTTTTTTTGGGGGGGAGAGAGAGAGAAGGGCATGTGCGCACACACGAGGTGGGGAGCAGAGGGAAAGGGAGAGAGAGAATCTTTTTTTTTTTTTTAAGATTTTATTCATTTATTTGACAGATAGAGACCACAAGCAGGCAGAGAGGCAGGCAGAGAGAGAGGAGGAAGCAGGCTCCCTGCCAAGCAGAGAGCCTGATGTGGGGCTTGATCCCCAAACCCTGGGATCATGACCTGAGCTGAAAGCAGAGGCTTTAACCCACTGAGCCACCCAGGTGCCCCGAGAGAGAGAATCTTAAGCAGGCTCCATGCTCAGCACGGAGCCTGACAATGGATTCAGTCTCATGACCCTGAGGTCACGACCTGAGCTGAAATCAAGAGTTGGATGCCCAACTGACTGAGCCACCAGGCGCCCCTGATTTGTCTTACTAATGGAGGGTTTGTGTTTCTGATTCCTCCTTTCCCATTCTTTACAGTTGCCCTCAGCTACTCATGGGACTTTATATTTTCATATAAAGTTCCTCAGAGAAGCTCTGCATTTTTGTTATAGACTATTTTTGTTAGAAATGAGGTCTTTATAATGTTAAGTCATGCCAGCTCTGTCTTTTTAAGTCTTCTTTTGCATCTTATAATAGAGCTTTTGTTTTTCTTCTAAAATGTTTTATCCTGGGCCGACTGGCTGGCTCAGTCAGTAGAGCTAGCAACTCTGGATCTCGGGGTTGTGAGTTCCAACCGCATCATGGGTGGAGAGAGCCTGGTGTCAGGCCCCCTGCTGGGCACGAGGAGTCTGCCTCTCCCTCTGCCCATCCATTCACTTGTTCTTTCACTCTCTCTCATAAATACATAAAACCTTTAAAATACACATATATTAAATATATAGATCGATCGGTCTCATGACCCTGAGATCATGACCTGAGCTGAAATCAAGAGTTGGAGGCTTAGCTGACTTAGCCATCCAAGGCTCCTAAAAATAAAATCTTAAAAAAAAAATGTGGGGCACCCGGTTGGCTCAGTGGGTTAAGCCTCTGGCCCTTGATCTCAGGATTGTGAGCTCAAGCCCCACATTGGGCTCCATGGTGGGTGTGGGGGCCTACTTAAAAAAATGTCTTGCAAATTATTTTTAAAAGTTAATTCCTGGATATTTTACCATTGTTTTAATCATCTTTTTTTCTTTGTATTTTCAAGTTGGTTATTGTTGATATAGAACACTATTGATATTTGTTATGTTAACCTTATATCTGGCTGAACTCCTTTTATTCCCATCATTTGTCTATTGATCTGCTGTTCGCTGTGTAAATGATCACATTATCTGCAAATAAAGACATTTTAATCTCTCCCCTTTTAATTCTTTTACCTCATTTATTTTTCTTGCTTTATTGATTCAGCCAGGACCTTAAAATCCTTGATGGGCTTTCTCGTCCTATTTGTGACCATAAAAAGGATGTGGCTAAAGTTTCTTCATTAACTATGCTTCTTTGCTGTCAATTTTTGGTAAATGACCGTTTACAGCATTTACCAGCTTAGAGAAATTCCCTTCTCTCCCGGGTCTGTTCCAGGCCTACCGCCTTCAGCATCGGGAGGCCATGCATCCTGCATGGGCTGGATCCCTCCCCAGAATGATGTAGGTCAACCTGCTAACTGCTCTCTAAGGCTTCACTGCCCTCATAGGGCTCACGCAGCTTCTCCCGCATCTCTTCTTCAGGCCCAGGTTAGATCTACAGTTTCTCCAGCGGTTCCTACAAATACAGAAGGTTTTGTTTCCCTCCTGGTCATCACAGAATGCCTTGATGTTCCTGACCCTGTTGTGCGTCACCCTACTGAGTGAGTGAGCGAGCCCAGGCTATCAGGGTAGGGCAGCCCTGGTTTGGGATCCCTTCTTTCTGGGGAGTTGATAAGGCGAGGACTCAAGGGGAAGCCTCTCTCTTCATTTTCTCCCCCTTCATCACTGACTTCGAACCCCTCTCCCCACCCCAGAACAACTGGTGATCTACCAGGTCGGCTTGATCCCCAGTCAGTACTATGGGGTCCTGGGAAACAAAGACTTGGATGGGTTTAAGAGCCTGACCTTCCTGGCTGTGGTGCTCATCGTTCTCAACTCCATGGTAAGGTCTTCTCCCTGGGTTTGTCTTCCTCTCCAGCCTAGCATGAGCACGATGCCGACTGGGACTTAGCCACCAGGAAGCAGGAAGCAGGCTGTGGGGTGTGTTCCCTCCCTTTCTGGGAACTAAAGGTCAAAACCCTGTGCAGGGCATTGATCTTGCTGTTGGGCCCAATTCCTGGGATGTTTCAAGCTCCCAGGACTAGGCCATGACGTTCTGGTCAGCATTTAGCAGAAATGACCTTGTCCCTTCCAGTCCCATTATTCTTGCTTCAGGGAACTCTGAGCATTTGAAAACTAGGATCAGCAGCCGGGGGGCTATTGCTTCTCCGTGGGGCCGAGGCCGTGGTTCAGCCTGGCGCTGTGTCGTACCTCCCAGCCTCGGCACCCGCTGCTTTCCTGCAACATGGCCTCCGTCCCCACCCTCATTCACACGGTTAATGCCTGCTCGCTTGTCCAGGTTCTGCTGTCGTCACCTCCTTCCAGTCCTCCCTAACCTTCTCCCTGGCTCCTCCACCTGCCCTCTTCTCTGCTTCGCTAATACTTGGAGTTAGCCTCTGCTGTAACACTCCTCACACCCTGTAATTGTTTCCTTGCTAGGCTGGGCTCATTGTCATTGCCTCAGACTTAGCATGTCGGTGCTCCATCAGTGCTGAACGAGGAGTCAGGTCTCCGCTTGGACTCGAGCCTGATGCTCTGTCTGCCTGTGCTGCCCGTTTTCTCGGGGAAGCCCCTTCTCATCACACTTAGACAGTCTGGCTGTCTAAGTATACAGAGCTCCCTCCCCAGGTTTTGGGGAAAAGAAAAGTGAGAACATAGATGGCATAGAAGATATCATCCCCGGGGCGCCTGGGTGGCTCAGTGGGTTAAGCCTCTGCCTTCGGCTCAGGTCATGATCTCAGGGTCCTGGGATCGAGTCCTGCATCGGGCTCACTGCTTGGGGAGAGCTTGCCCCCTGCCCCGCCTGCCTCTCTGCCTACTTGTGATCTCTGTCTGTCAAATAAATAAATAAAATCCTTATAAAAAAAAACAAAAGATATCATCCCCAATTTCCAGAAGCTCACTGGCTCTCAGGATGAGACCGTACAATAGAAAGGGGCCAGAGGCCTGTGCTTGGTGAAGGAAAGAGCATGGGCCGGAGGGGGGAGGGGAGAATCCCCTGACTTGACACTTTAACACGGCAGAAGTGCTGAGTGGACAGAGACTAATCGGGATGGGCCGGGGCCAGCCGGCAGATGCTCTCTTAGCGAGATGAGATGAGCAGAAGCCGTCCCTCCTGCTCTCTCACTTCCTCTCGCTTCCCCCACTGCGCAGCTGAAGAGCTTTGACCAGTTCACCTGCAACCTGCTGTACGTGAGCTGGAGGAAGGACCTCACCGAGCACCTTCACCGCTTCTACTTCCGAGGCCGCGTGTACTACACCCTCAACGTGCTGCGGGATGACGTCGATAACCCGTAGGCGCCCCCCTCCGGCCTCCGGGCCCTCCGCAGGGTTCTGTGGGTCTGGTTCGGCCCTGGAGAGTTCCTGCCACAGGCCCCTTGAGATCATCCCCAGGTCTCCGCAAATGTTGATAAGCACCATAGGGGATGATCTCAAGGGGCCTACAGCCGGATGGAGGCACCCCCGAGCAGCTGCAGGGCTGAGAATAGGGAATTAAAAGATAGGACGGCTCCCTTTTGTCCATTTTATATCCTGCGCTTCCCAACCTCTGCTGCGGGTTTCTCTCCAAAGAAAGTGTCCTTGCTAGCAAACCAGCCCTTGGATTTGCAGCAGTACAAAATTATTGCTGCCCTGGGCTCAGTGTAAGACTCAGACCTTCATTCTTTCACCTCCCGGTTGATAGGCCTCCGTTCATGGAGCCTCAGTTTCCCTTTCTGGAAAATGGGGATGATGGTTCCTATCTCAAGAATACCTCAAAGGATATTCACGCAGTGCACCTGCGCAGCGCCTGGCATGTGGCGAGTGTCCCAGTGTCAGTCAGCGCTGGGTGTTTTACAGGCGAGGAAACCGAGGGCCAGAAAATGCAAATGACTTGTCCAAGGTCATGACTCTCATTGGAAATGGGAGTCAGTGTGGCCCCTGTGGTGCCGTGGTGCAGTGGGACACAAGGGAGTCTCTCCTCACAGACATTCCCTCTCCACTCACCACCCCTAGGCCCTTTTTTGCCTGGCGTGACCTTTCGTCAGCTTAAGCTGAGCTTTGCCGCAAAGATGCTGGGGATTCCTGTTGCTTCTTATCTTTCTCTTCTGGGCTCCTCCATGACTCAACCCCTATGAAGCTTCTGCAGCCAGATAGCTAAACCGGGGGCAGACTCAGGCTCGCAGAAGAGATTGGGAGGAGCTGGAGAGAGGGGACGGCTTTCCTGCTTATCCAGAAACTCTGCTCTTTAACTCCGGTCTTTCTCGGGTGCTACTCAGAACAGGCTTGGGACCCCTGGGTACTGGCCCTTTCATTTGCTACTTTTCCTGAGGGTAAACTGAGGCGCCCCAAGAAACAACTCTTCAGGGTTGTTTAAAGCTCCTGAAGGCCTTAGTGCCTGTAGGAAAACCAGTGCTTGTCTGAGTCCATCTCCCCCTGGGGTCGTAGCTAACAGCACCGAAAGGCAAGGTCAGAGTAAGAGGTAACCTCTCCGCTCTCGCCGCCCCCCGCCCCGCTGCCGGTCCAGTTGCTCTGTGTTGTGTGCAGGGACCAGCGCATCAGCCAGGACGTGGAACGCTTCTGCCGGCAGCTCAGCAGCATGGCGAGCAAGCTCATCATCTCCCCCTTCACTCTCATCTACTACACCTACCAGTGCTTCCAAAGGTGAAGCCTCTCCCCTCGCCCCTGCACCACCCCGGCCAGATGTTTCTCCCCCTCACCCGGCCCCAGGTCCCTCACCCACCCACTCCCCTCCCCCAGGTCAGGGTCCAGAAGAGGCTGGTCTCTCTTCCTCCCACCTGCAGCCCAGGAAGGCTTCCTCTGTCCTGTGCTCAGGCCGCTCCCCTCCCTTTCGACATGGGGCATTTCAGTGTCACAGGGGTTCTGGGACCCTGACAACCTAGACCAGGTGCCAGCTGCCCCCATACAGGAGCAGAGGTCCCACAGGACTGCTGCCTGAAATTGGACGAGGACTGCTTGAAAGTGAACAGGAATCAGGGCTGAGGCCTGCGACCGTGTGTGACACCCCCACGCTCCCCTCTCTGCCTTCCAGCACGGGCTGGCTCGGGCCTGTGAGCATCTTCGGGTATTTCATCCTGGGAACCCTGGTGAACAAAATGTTGATGGGGCCCATCGTGGCACAGCTGGTGCAGCAGGAGAAGCTGGAGGGGGATTTTAGGTATGTTCCCCTTGCTTGAGGTTTCTGGGTTGAGCATCATGGTTAAGGAATGGGGGTCTGGAGTAAAATTGCCTCATTCGAATCCCAGCCCGCGCTCGTCGCTAGGCATGTGCTCTTGGGTGAGGTCTTGAACCTCACTAACTTTAGTTTTCCCGTCTTTAAAATGGGGATTGTGAGGAGCATTACTGAGATTCTAGGTGAGAAGCACCAAGAACTGTGTCTGGTTGGCCATTATCGTCCCTTGGCCTTCTCCTGTGCTTCTGTTTCAATCTCCCTGTCATGGCTCAGCCAATAGATCCAGCGCCTGCGCTGTGCTTGTTGGCCTCCTGCTTCAGGTTGGGCCCTGGGAGGAGGTGGTGTGGGCAGGAATGCACCTGTCCTCGGGGGAGGTGAGGCGTTCCCCTGTCTGCACAGCTCCTGCCACCCCACCCAGGCCCTGGGATTCCAGCCCTGCGACAGCTCGGGGAAGGGCTGGGCCTTTTCGAGGTGGAGTCAGGTCTGGAGGTCGTGGTCCAGGCCTCCGAAAGGAGAGGGGCCAGCACTGCCCGTCACCAGCACACGTTTCCCTTTGGCCTGCCCAGGTTCAAGCACATGCAGATCCGGGTGAACGCTGAGCCTGCTGCCTTTTTCAGGTGAGTCGGGTTTCCTTCTGCCGCATCGGAGCTGATAGTGGAGATGACAGGAAAGGAAGGACCCGTTGTCCGGCCCTCCCACCGTCCCAGAGCCGTGGAGCTGAGCATCCTTGCACTTGGCTGTGACCCCCACCCCGTGTCTCTCCCTGTCCTTGCTGCCTCATCCTTAGATCCAGGGATTTGCTTCTGAAGCTGCTTGTTCCTTCTAGTGGCCCAGGAGGGGGCGTAAATTTGTTCCAAGAATGAAACGAGTGAATGCTTCCTGTCTTGGTGATGACTATAAGGCATTGCCTCTGCCTCACTTTTCCTTCTGTAAAACGGCTTTCTGCCAGTGCCTGATGGCCAGTCAGAGTCTCAAAGACTGCTCCTTTGTCTCTGCAGGATGGGAGGGAAAGGAGGCCTCAGGAGATCAGGAGACTCGCTCCCCACTAACACTGTCCAAGCAGAACGAAGTATCTGATCTAACAGCAGCCTTGTGAAATCTCATTCCTTCCCTCAGGGTGTCAGGGTAGGTCCCAGGGCCCTGCCTTCTGTGAGGCCTCTGGAGTCATCGTTAGGCCCCAGAGAGAGAGCTCAGGCCCCAGAGGTGTGTGTTGAAGGAGTGGAAGCGGCTGTTGGATCACCTGGAGCTAATAGCCCTGGGACCTTTGCCCTGGTCTGTCTTTGCTGCAGTTTGCAGCTGCCGCCACTTGGGGGCGCCAAGCATACTAGGACTCTGAGGTGGGCTTTGGTTGTGTGGCCGTAGGGCTGGGGCTGTGCCAAGTGCTTTTGGATTTTTGCAGCCTCTCATGAAGTTCTGGGCTCTGGGGAAAGCAGGTTGACTCTTGGAGTCCAGATGGGTTCTTCTGTGGCTTCTCTGTCCCTCTGGCATTTTCCAGGTGCCAGGTACAGAATGCAGTGCTTCTGCCTGTCCCCCAACCTGGTAGCTCAGGGACAGGAACTGTTTCATCCCTTTGTTTATCTCACTGGCTAACCAGCACAGAGCCTGCCACCGAGCAGCTGCACCGTGTGTAGCTGCTGAGTAACAACAGCTGTTACTTACTAAGGGCCCCTCTTCTGTCTGGAACTTTCTACTTAGAAATTCTCTAACTGGGGCACCTGGGTGGTTCAGTGGGTTAAAGCCTCTGCCTTCAGCTCAGGTCATGATCCCAGGGTCCTGGGATCGAGCCCCGCATCGGGCTCTCTGCTCAGCAGGGAGCCTGCTTCCTCCTCTCTCTCTCCCTGCCTGCCTCTCTGCCTACTTGTGATCTCTGTCTGTCAAATAAATAAATAAAATCTTAAAAAAAGAAATTCTCTAACTTATTTTGTAGGTATGATCACCCCCATTTTACAGAACAAGACACTGAGACTCCGAGGCTTAAGGCACTAATCAGTGTCACCCAGCTGGCAGTTGGCCAGAGCCAGGGTTTGAGCCGGGCCTGCCCAGTCTAGAGTTCATGTTCTTTCCCCAGACAATACTGTGCTGAGGAAGTAAAGCAGTGAATGGAGGCTCGTGGCAGAAAGGGTCTGAGATGAAGACCACTTGGATGGGCTTGGTCCCCAGAGGAGAGTGTGGTGAGGGCCGGAGGGTCCCCCCGAGCCTGGATGAGGCTTTGCGGGCCCCATCGACATCCCAGCCTTCCTCGTCAGGGCTGGGCATGTGGAGCACATGAGGACAGACCGCAGGCTGCAGAGACTCCTTCAGACCCAGCGGGAGCTGATGTCCAAGGAGCTCTGGCTGTACAGTAGGTGGACGGAGCCCGGGGAGGCAGGAACCCCAGGAACGGGATAGCCTTCCCTTCCCCCGCTTTCTCTCTGCACTAAGCAGTTTGCTGGCATGAAGGGATTAACCACGGGGAGCCACTGCCTTTGCCAGGAGTGTCCTCGGGAGAACGAGGCCCCAGAGACTAGCTTGGTCCTGTCTGGTGGCATCTTCCCTCAGAGTGCATAAGTGGTTCCCGGGTCTCTAACCTTGGTGTTTCTGTTGCCTGCAGTCGGCGTCAACACCTTCGACTATCTGGGCAGCATCCTGAGTTACGTTGTGATCGCCATCCCTATTTTCAGTGGGGTCTACGGAGACCTGAGCCCCACAGAGCTCAGCACTCTGGTCAGCAAGGTGAGGCTCCCTCCCGGGCACCCCTCACGCCGTCCCCTCTGCCCAGCGCCCGGGGCCTCGGCGTCCAGGCCGGCGCTCACGGCTCGCTGTGCTGTGCAGAACGCCTTCGTGTGCATTTACCTCATCAGCTGCTTCAGCGGGCTCATCGACCTCTCCAGCACGCTCTCCGATGTGGCTGGTTACACACACAGGTGAGGCTGCGTCCTGAGCAGAGCGGGCGCCCCTGGGAGGAGGAGCTGAATGAGAGAAGGGACAGAAAGGCCATGTGCCAGAGGATGTGAGGGAAGGAAGACCGCATTCCCCTGGGCCCCCAGACCCACCTCGGGTTTTCACTTGTCCAGGATCGGGGAGCTTCAGGAGACCCTGCTGGACATGTCCCTGAGGTCGCGGGCTGGTGAGATCCCGGACGAGAGCGAGTGGGACACAGACAGGTGGGCGCCAGGCGGGCAGGGCGGTGCCATGGTGCGTGTGCCCAGCTTGGCTTCGGCCTAAAGTCTTGCTCTTCCCTGGCCGGGCGGCGGAGCCCTTGCCAGGCGTGTCTGTGTGGTGACAGGCACGCTGCGGTGTCTGCAGGCAGTGGGGCTGTTCTGGCATCTGTTGTGGTCATTTATGCCTTCCTCCAGCTGCGGGAAGCCCGGCGCACGCTCCTGCCTGGGCACGAGATGACAAAACAGAAATCTGAGTGGTCTCCCTCCCACTGAGCCCTGCCGCCTGCCCCTTTCCTCCAGGCCTGCCTGTTCTCTGTTCCCCAGGCCTCGCTCACCTCCACATGTGTCTTGTGTCTCCTTTTTTTTTTCTTTTTTTAAAGATTGTATTTATTTATTTATTTGATATATATAGAGAACACGAGTGGAGGGGAGTGGCAGAGGCAGAGGGAGAAGCAGGCTTGGTGAGCAGGGAGCCCGATGCGGGGCTCGATCCCAGGACCCTGAGATCATGACCCGAGCCGAAGGCAGACGCTCAACTGACTGAGCCACCCAGGCGCCCCTTTACTTGTGCCTCTTTGATGCATTGTGAGGTTTCTGACCTTCCTGGGCACTGAAGGTTGTTTCATGTCCTCACTTTCTTGCTCACTAATTACTCAGCTGTTCTGTGTCTCAGTTTCTTCATCTCTGTGAGGGGAACAGTAATGGAACCTTCCTCTCAGGTGATTGTGAGGCATAACTGTCACAGTCCATGGAAAGTGCTTGGACAGTGGCCACCGAGTGAGCTTTCAAAAATGGAAACAGCCTGAGTTCCGGGGCCTACACGCAACTGCCTTCTGAGGGACTAAAGTCTGAACTCTTGCCCCCATTTAGAATTCAGCCTTCCTGCGGCTGTGGGCCTGGGGCTGAGGAGGTGGCGCAGTGACACCGGAGGTGCTCTTCTCCGGGGGAGAGGGGCGTCTGTGCAGAGCCAAACTCCAGGTCCCTTTACGACCACCATGCCCGTCCTGTCGTAGCCACTGGTCACACGCGCTGTGCAAACCCCCCAGGGTTAAAGCTAGAGTTTCAGCTCCGTGACCCCGAGTGAGTTACTTAGCCGCCTGACTTGGTTTCTTCATCTGCCAAGTGGGGATGTTGTTTGTGATCCATGGGTGTTAAAGCGGATTAAGATCAGTCGCGGCGGGGCTTTGTGCAGCCTGGCACAGACTAGGCGCCCTCAGCCCTTCTTCTGTGTTCGTGTGCCCGGGCTGCCGTAGCAAGATTCCCCAAGCCGGGTGGCTCACACAAGACATTTATTTTCTCACAGTTCTGGATGCTGCAAGTCCAAGATCAAGGTGCTGGTCGGGTTGGTTTCTCCTGAGGCCTCTCTCCTGTCTTCCCGCTGTGTCCTTTTCTGGCACTTTCTCTGCACGAGCATGCCTGGTGTGTCTCTTCTTAGAAGGCCCCTACCCTGATGGCCTCACTTTAACGTAATCATTTGTTTAATACCTTCTCTTCAGCTGCAGTTATGTTCTGGGGTATTGGGGGTTGAGACTTCAGCCCGTGATTTTGAGAACACAGTTTAGCCCATAACAACTCCTCTGTCCAGAGGTGAAGCCCCCCCCTCAAGGAGAAGACCCTGCCCTCTGCAGGACTGACTACTTCTCTCCCCTTGTCTTCTGACCGCAGGGCCCCGGAGTGGCCAGTCGCAGAGCCAGCGGACACAGCTTTCCTCCTTGAGCGGGTCTCCATCTGCGCCCCGGCCTCTAACAAGCCCTTAATCAAGGATCTGAGCCTGAAGATCTCCGAGGGGCAGAGCCTGCTCATCACGGGCAACACGGGCACGGGCAAGACCTCCTTGCTCCGGGTTCTCGGCGGCCTCTGGGCAAGCACAAGGGGTGAGAGCCAGCCTTGGCCTGGTGGGATGCGGGTGTATGTGTGCGCTGCGTGTGTATAGACCTCTAGGCCTTTTTTTTTCTTTTTTTTTTTTTTTAAAGATTTTATTTATTTGACAGAGACAGGAAGAGAGGGAACACAAGCAGGGGGAGTAGGAGAGGGAGAAGCAGGCTTCTCGCTGAGCAGGGAGCCTGATGTGGGGCTCGATCCCAGGACCCTGGGACCGTGACCTGAGCTGAAGACAGATGCTTAACAACTGAGCCACCCAGGCACCCCGAAATCCAGGCCTTTTTGTTAGGGAAAGGAAATGAGAGACAGTTACTTTCTCTGGGAGATCTCAGAGTGGAGGTTTCTGTGGGTTCTGCAGGCTCGGTGCAGATGCTGACGGACTTCGGACCCCATGGGGTGCTGTTCCTGCCACAAAAGCCATTCTTCACTGACGGGACCCTTCGGGAACAGGTCAGCCTGGGGCCACTCCTACCTCCACCCTAATGGAGACTTCTGGCAGTGTGACAGGTCTCAGCTCTAGAAAGTTATAGGGCAGAAGGTGGGGCAGTGAACGGCTCCTGCCCAGGAACTCCCTGGTTCTAAGAACGCTTTATTCCCCTCTGAGGATTGGGCCTCCGTAGTTAGAGCAGCTCCTGGGGACAGGTTAGTCTGTGGGGGCCGAAACCAAATATCACATACATTTATTGACCCCCATGTTGGATTCTGGAGGCCGTGGCCTTCGGAGGCTCACAGACTCTTTCCCCTCAGACACACATCTGAAGGTCGCAGTGATCCTGCCCCGCTGTCTGCTGCCCCAGACTCCCCCACTGGCCCTTGGCGTGGGTGTCGCTCCCCATCCTTAGGTGGAGAGGCGCCTGGCCCCTGGCAGTTCCTGAGGCTGTTGCCGGGGGAGGATAGGCTGTGTACAGCACCCACCTCTCATGGGCCCCCATCTTAGGCCTGTGCGGTTTTGTTTTATCAGGTGATCTACCCGCTGAAGGAAATCTACCCAGACTCGGGTGAGCCGGCCCTCCCTGGGCGCCTTCTCCCATCTAAATCGTCCCTGCTCTGCGTGGCTGGGGCCTCGCCGATGCCTTTTGGCAGAGGCTCCAGCAAGGCTGCTGGTTTCAGGTTGTTTTCTCCTCCTTCAAGTGTTTACTGTTTGGGAGCTGTACCCTGACCTCGTCTTGTTCTGTCTTCCCCTCCTTGAGGAGAGACACGCACTGGAGGAAGGGAAGGGACTTCTTCCTTCGCCTGGCCCTTCCCTTATGTATTAGGGGCTGTAACCCTCACCCTGCGGAGCCTTAGCCCAGATTCTGGTGTCCCCACCCCTGCCCCCTTCCGTGATGTCTCTTCTGGCTACCCAGAGGGAGCCGACTTCTTGAAGAAGCTTCTCTGTTTGGCAGGTTCTACTGATGATGAGCGGATCCTGAGGTTCTTGGAGTTGGCAGGCCTGGTGAGTGCAGGCAGGGACCTCGAGGCCAGACCCACCTGGTAGCACTGACCACAAGAGCTGGTCCAGCAGAGCCGGCGTAGTGCCCGGGGCCCAGCACTGACAGTTTGAGCCTGGACCGTGGGAGTAGAAAGTGGTGATAGGAGCAGTCGGCCAGGGACAGGCAACGGGGGGTGCGTTGTCTATATTGAGTTTAATTTTTTATTTATTTATTAAAAGATTTTATTTGACAGAGAAACAGGGGGAGAGCGAACACAAGCAAGGGGAGTGGGAAAGGGAGAAGCAGGCTTCCCATTGAGTAGGAGCCGGATGCGGGCTTGATCCCAGGACCCTGGGATCATGACCTAAGCCGAAGCAGACGCTTAATGACTGAGCCACCCAGGCGACCCTGTATTGAGGTTTAAAATGTTAATAAGATGAAGTCTGCTTTCTCTTGTCATCCTGCTCCAGCAGATGTAGACAGTGTAGTTGATGGGATCGTCCTCTCTCTGGGGGGCTGCTTGCTCCCACAGCCCCTGCCACGGCGTGTGCGCCACAGGGCCCTCGCTGTCTCAGGGGCGTGTGTGGTGGGATGACGGAGCAGGGGTGGACCCTCTCACGGGCAGCGTTCCGTCTGGGTGTGTTACAGTCCAGTCTGGTGACGAGGACAGAGGGTCTGGACCAGCAGGTCGATTGGAACTGGTAAGAAGGGAGTCGGGGTGCTCCAGAGCCAGCTCCCCCAGCACAGTGGGTTCTGGGTATTTCTTGGCCCGTTAGGGGCATGTTCACGCCTTCGGGAGCAGTGTTTTGGCCTCACCTCCCGCGGGCGGCGCGGCTGGCCTGTGGTTGAAAGGGGAGGGGGATGTCCGTCTGTCCCGGGGCCAGCCTCTCTGCCCAAGAACCTCTTCTTACTTAGACCCATTCTGTGCAAGAGCCAGGTCTGGCCTCCTTCCTCTGGGGTCTTCTTCCTGTTCCTCAGGTACGACGTTCTGTCCCCAGGAGAGATGCAGAGGCTCTCCTTTGCCCGGCTCTTCTACCTACAGCCCAAGTATGCAGGTGAGGTGTGCCCGGGAAAAGCACACGCCCAGTATTGTGTGCCTCTGTGTGTGTGTATGTGTGTCACTGCCGGGGCATTCAGACGTGTTGGAGAGCCCCCTGTGCATGGCCAGCCACCTCTGTCCCTGCATGGGAGGGTGGCAGGGCTCTGCCCCTGTGGCGGCAAGGTTGGCGTCCCCAGTGCAGCTGTGGATGGGTCACACCACCAGTTCTCGAGCATTCTGCCATGGCAGCAGCTGGAGCCGGCCTGGAAGGCTTGCGTTCTTACGCTCCTCAGCCTCTGCCGTAATAAGTGGGCAGCACCCCCAGCTGTGCCTGGCAGAGGGGCGACAGGTGTGAACTTCTTCAGGGGCTGATGTCCTTGTCCTTGGGGGAGCTGAGAAGCGCTGGCCTGCGAGGTTCTAGGCTATGCCGGCGCGGACCCTGGGAAGCTGGGGGGTTTCGTCCCCTGGGAAGGGGATGGGGCCTCGCCCTCTGCTCTTCCGCCCCACTCTCTTGCCGTGCCAGGGCTCCTGGGAGCCAGAGCAGCTTTCAGCCAGCCTCGCCCTGGGTCCCAGCCGGAGGTGAGCGGGGTGGGAGAAGCAGCAGAGGTGGGCCAAGGGCTGATCTCTTCCTGCCGGATTCTGCCCTCAGTGCTTGATGAAGCCACCAGTGCTCTGACCGAGGAGGTGGAGGGTGAGCTCTACCGTGTCGGCCAGCAGCTGGGCATGACGTTCATCAGTGTGGGGCATCGCCGTAGCCTCGAGAAGGTACCCAAGCTCCTGGAGGTGGCCTGAGGAGGAGGAAGAGCCCAAAGGCTGGGTCTGGGCAGGGCCTGGGGCCCTTCAAAATGGGGAGCCGGGGTGTGGAGAGGGTAGGGGAGGGACGGCCTTCTGTTGTGCGGCCAGCACAGCCTCATCTGCGTCTGTGCTGGCCTCTTGCAGTATCACTCCTTGGTTCTGAAACTCTGTGGAGAAGGAAGATGGGAACTGACCAGAATTAAGGCGGAGTGAAGCCAAGGGTGTGGCTGGCCATGGGAAGAAGTGCCCAGCGCGGGCCGATCGGCATTCTCCCAGAGAGACTGGGGGCCCTGCGGGGCAAGGGAGACCCCTGGCTCACCTCCCGGGCCCTGTGCAGGGAGCCCTGGGAGAAGGGCCCAGCCAGGGTGTGGCTCTCTGTGGGGTGCTCTGTCCTGCCTGGGTGCCTCCTGCTGCCTCAGCCAGAGCTCCCAGCACTTGGAGTGCCGATTGCTTACAAACGACCTCAGATTGTGTTTTCTAAACAAAAACCTGAAATGTAGGCTCTATGAGAAATGTAGGCTCATTGTGGAAAGAATATTGGGCTTGAAGTCAAGAGATCCAGAAATCTTTTAAATCCTTTAATTTTTATACAAGATTTTTTTAAACTTTAATCAACTATTTAAATTTTATAACTTTTTGTAAAAAAAAATAAACATTTCTTACAAATTATAGCTTTCTCCCTTTTACTTTTCCACTGTAAGGTGACCTTTTAAATTGAATTTGCAGACTTGTATTTGGGAGCCTGGGGGGAAGGGAGATGCACTCTCCACTGTACTGGAACATTCTACGCCTGGTTTTTCACTTCACTCCAAACCTATAGTTTTCCTTTGCCGGTTGTACCTTAGGGTTGTACCTAACCTCTAGGGAATTCTGTTTTTCTTGTCCTAACCCAGGTAAAAATAAAAATAAATCTCTTTCCTGTCAGTCAACTAAAATAAGGTCAGAGATCCTTCAAAAATAATCTTTGTGAGGAAGCAGCAGCAACCAGAGGGAACAGACAAAACCCAAAAGCACAAAAACTTGAGATGGAAAGTGACTGAGCCCGAAGCCCTTATTCTAGAACAATGTTGCCCAGAGTTGTGTTGTCAGGATAGCACCCTCATGATTTTTGCCAGATCTCTGTACTTCTTATACTGTGAAATACCTTTTTTTTTTTTTTTAAGATTTTGTTTATTTATTTGACAGAGTGAGAGAACACAAGCAGAGGGAGAAACAGACTAGCCTGACATAGGGCTCAGTCCCAGGACCCTGGGATCATGACCTGAGCTGAAGGCAGATGCTTAACCATCTGAGCCATCCAGGTGCACCCCCCGCAGCTAGTATTTTTAAAATTAACTCACTCTTTAAACCTAGTTGATTTTTTTAAAGTTACTTGATATAAATAGAATGCAACTGTAAAAATGAACCATGTTCATAACGATGTTATGAAATTGCAGTTTGGTACTGTGCCTGGAGAGTCTGAGCCTGAGGCTTTGCTCTCTGTACAAAGGGAGGTTAAGGGATGTCGCGGGGAGAGTTAGCCATACCGGCGCGCAAGTAAGAACTTTCTCCTTAATAAAGTTAGACACCTGGAATGGGAACTGCTGGGGAAATCACTTCCTCACTCTAAGACTTGAGGTTATTTATTGCCTTGTGGGTCCTGCTGAACATGCCAGATGTGGGGTGGGAAACCACAGAAAGGGAAACTGGGGAGGTGCTGTCTGCACAGCGGGCGCCTCCCCTGCCGGCTTGGCTGCCCCGCAGCCCTGGAGCCTGTTCCTCAGTTCCACCGTGTCGGGGCGCTAGCACAGTGCATCCGGGTGCCTCACCGAGACAGCTCAGGTGGCCACCTGACTGGGTCCGATGGCTGTTCTGGCCTGCAGCCAGTGTCCAGCCCCCTCACCGCCCTGGGAGGGACCATCAAGGTTGGCATCTGCTCCAGGAGCTTTCCTATCCTTGAATCTCCCAACCACATCCTGCCAAGTGTCTTCTGGCCTCCAGTCAGACACATCTAGCCCTGCGGACCACCCAGCCTTGGACCCCTCTAACTGAAGAAAGCTCTTTTTCAGGTTAAGGGGAACCTATCTGCCTGAGGACTAAGGATGCCCCAGACTCCCACCCCATGAGTGTGTGTCTGTTACATTGCAGGGGCTGGGTGTGGATAGACCCCCCCCCCCACCAACAGTTTAATTTCTGTACTTTTTTTCAATATAGGAAGCTCCCCCCAGCCTTTTGTTGACAGCATCGCCTTATGGACCTTATAGACCCTCGAGTTCCCAAGCCTTCCTGCAGAGGCTGCTGCCAGCAGATGACTCAGGAGAGCAAGTTGGTGCCTAACTCCGGGTCTTGGTATTTGCTTTTCCTCCAGCTCAGACATGTTTCGAGTGCTGTTCCTATTCTGAGTGCCCAGGGCTCTCCCTTGCAAAAGCTCTGGCAGGAGAAAGCTGCCAGACCCCACCTTTGCCCATCACTCACCTCAGAGATGGAGGCTACTGAGAGTTTTGGATGAATCCGTACACACCTGTATGGAAGTCTGATTATGTGTCCTCAGTATGAACAAGGACAAAATGTTTATTTATTTATTATTTTTTTTAAAGATTTTATTTATTCATTTGACAGAGAGAGATCACAAGTAGGCAGAGAGGCAGGCAGAGAGAGAGAGAGGAGGAAGCAGGCTCCCTGCTGAGCAGAGAGCCCGATGCGGGACTCGATCCCAGGACCCTGAGATCATGACCTGAGCCGAAGGCAGCGGCTTAACCCACTGAGCCACCCAGGCGCCCCCAAAATGTTTATTTTACATGTTTTCAGGGGCACCTGGGTGGCTCAGTGGGTTAAGCCTCTGCCTTCGGCTCAGGTCATGATCTCAGGGTCCTGGGATGGAGCCCTGCATTGGGCTCTCTGCTCAGCGGGGAGCCTGCTTCCCCCTCTCTCTCTGCCTGCTGTTCTGCTTACTTGTGATCTCTCTCTGTCAAATAAATAAATAAAATCTTTTTAAAAAATAAATGTTTTCAAATCAACCAGGCAAATAACTTTCCATCTCATTCTACCAATCAGGGAACTACACAGACCCAGTCAGTGGTATACAGAAATGTTAGTCTGTCCCTTTGTCACCCTTCTGAGGAGTCCTAGGGCTGTGGGACAGAGAGCAACATGATCTTCTGTCATCCCCATCACATGTCTGCTTACCATAGCGATACTACCTACTGTGACCTGCAATTTAAATGCAATCCCTATCAAAATCCCATTGGCCTATTTCTGCAGAAATGAGAAAGTTAATCCTAAAATTCATGTAGAACTGCAAGTGATCTCAAATAGGCAAAACAATCTTGAAAAAGAACCAAGTTGGAGGACTCACACTTGGAGGTTTCAAAAATTACTTTGAAGGTATGGTCATCAAGACATGGCAGTGTTCACATAAGGGAGAGTGTTTCTTTAGGACATCAGAGTGTTCAAAAGTGACCTCATGTACAAGGGAATTTAGAAAGCCGCATGCATGGCCCGGACAGGATGCACGCTCATCAAAGACCCGAGAAGATCCTGAGCTTTCCTTTCTGGCTGGCCTCTCGGCTCAGACCAAACTGGAAGTAAAGGCTAAGATAGAGTTAAAAGAGTTAAGCTGGCTCAGTGTTAGAGTCCCCACACGGAGTCAATCTGGAAAGGGGGGAGAGATGGAGTTTTTGTTTGCTCGAGATTCTGGTATTCAAGGAAATCGCTGCCAAAATACTGACTGAACAGAGACTTCAAGTGACCACATGTGACAAGGATGACAGTCCTTGCAAAACTAGTTTGAGAAAGTGACCAAAAAGATGTCTGCAGCCTTTAGTAATAAAAAACAGCAAACCCCGGGGAAGGGGAGGAACTGGTTTCTAGTTACTATATTATATTCGAATGTCCGGTTTTCAACAAAAGCAAATCATAAAAAGAAACAGGATTCTGGCCCATTCAAAGGGCGTGGCTGGGCGGGGGGAGGTGGCAGTGACAGAAACCATCCGTGAGGAAGTCCGGATACTCTTACTAGACAAAGCTTTGAACCCACGGTCTTAATTATGCTCAGATCGTCAAAGGAAACCTGAGAGCTCATTTTGGCTCTGGCCCTGGTGCTGAAGCCAACGGCTCGGTCTGCACCTAGCACTGACTAGGACTGGATCTGGTGTTGGAGCTGCTTCCATCTCGAGATGGCACTGGCTCTGGGTTTCAACTGGTGCTGGAGCTGGTCCAGGAACGGGCTGTACCCCAAACCTTGCTCTAGCTGACAGCTGACTCAAGCTCTGGCCCTCATGGTAGAGCTGGGGCTGGAGCCGGGGCTCACTCTCTCTGGGCGATGGCTCTCTTACTGGCTCTAGCTCTGGAGCTATGGTAGAGCGAGCACGGGATCTGGGCTGGGGCTGCCTCTAGCTCTGGAGCTGGTATTGGCGCTGGCTCTAGCTCTCCACTGGAGGTCAACAGTTTGACACGGGGCCAAAGGCATCTCTAGCTCTGTATCTGGGGTTATAGCTGGCACTGGAGCTGGTTCTGGAAAAGGTGGACACGACATTCCAGGTCCAAGCCAGGCAGGTTGCCATGTACAAAGGCAACCAGCTGCTTCTGGCAGGGCAAGTCTGGAGGCTGGCAAGAATCCTCCAGATACTGGTCCAGCAGCCAGGAGTGCAGGATGGTGGGGAGGGCCCTGAGGATAGGAAGGCCGGCAGCAGAGTCAGAACCCTGGCCTTTGCCCTCCACACTGCCTCCTACGTACGGCACTTCTGCAGGGGGCTCTGCTCCTCTACCTGGCCTTGCGCATCCAGAGACCAGCCGCATCCCAAACCCACTCTGGCTTCCTGTCAGAATCAGGTCCGGTCATCACGCAGAGGACTCAGTCATAGGGTGCTCTCGATAAGTGTCCAACCAAACACCCCCCTTCTTTAGGGAAGTCTGGCCTATTCCTATGTCTCTGTCTCCTGCCATAAACTCCACGAGGGTAGGGAGGGATTGTGCCTGCTCCGTTCCTCACACAGCACCGGCACACAGTAGGTGCTCCATAAATGTCTAAGGGACAAGGGAACAAACGTAGTCTGTCCTACCCAGCCTTGTCTGGGCCCTTGCGGCCTCTCATCCTGTAGCTTGTGCGCTGAGGTGCTGCCTTACTCTGCACACCACATCTCATCTCGTCCTCTCCCTATCCCTGCGGTTCTGAAGGACGGGGCCACCCCAGCCCTAGGGGCATGCACAGCAGAGCATACAGGGGTGAGGTGCAAGGCGGACTTGGAAGTAGGTTGCTCACCACGCCCCTTGTCCTGGGCCCCTGCGCAGCCCACGGGCAGCGGGGGTGGGGGGGGCGGAGGGGGACGGCAAGGAGAGCTGGGAGGGGGCTGTGGTGAGTCTGTGTCTGACGCTTCCTCACGATTACATTCAGGTTTTACCACCTCATCCCGAGGAAATACCAAACACAAATTCTGGACACGCTGTCAAGAAACTGGCCTGAAATCTTCAAAACTGTCAAAGTCACGGAAAGCAAGGAAAGCCAGGACGGTTCCCACCTGAAGGGAACCACAGAGACTTGGCACCTTAAATCCAATGTGTGGTGCTGGACTGGATCCACCACTTATAAAGGGCGTTGTTGGAAAATTCAGTGTTCTGGGGACTGAAGTATTTTTTTAAAGGATTTAATTTATTTATTTGAGACAGAGAGAGAGAGCATGAGAGGAGAGAGGTCAGCGGGAGAAGCAGACTACCCACCAAGCAGGGAGCCCGATGTGGGACTCGATTCCAGAACTCCAGGATCATGACTTGAGCTAAAGGCAATCGCTTAACCAACTGAGCCACCCAGGCGCCCCACAAATGAATCTTTTTAAAAATTTTTTAAAGATTTTATTTATTTATTTGACAGAGATCACAAGTAGGCAGAGAGGCAGGCAGAGAGAGGAGGAAGCATTCGCCCTGCTAAGCAGAGAGCCTGATGTGGGGCTCCATTGACCCTGGGACCATGAGCAGAGCTGAAGGTAGAGGCCTTAACCCACTGAGC
This sequence comes from Mustela nivalis, assembly GCF_964662115.1. Lineage (NCBI taxonomy): Eukaryota > Metazoa > Chordata > Mammalia > Carnivora > Mustelidae > Mustela > Mustela nivalis. The sequence continues at coordinate 15,290,687 of NC_139025.1, read as the reverse complement.
CATCCAGTCGCCCGAACCTGGATGAAGTATTGCATCAGTGTCAATTTCTTGATTTTATTGGTTGTATAGTGGTTATGTAGGAGGGTGTCTTCATTTTAAGGAAGTGTATACACTGAGTATCAAGGAGTGATGGGGACATCACGTCCTCAGTTTGCTCTCAAATGCTTTAGGAAAAATATGCAAAAAATATATATATCAAGAGAATAATAAGACAATGTAATAAAATGGCCGTTTTATTATTTTTTCAATTTTATTTATTTTAAGTAATCTCTACACCCAGTGTGGGGCTCGGACTCAACCCTAAGACCAAGAGTCTCTGGCTCCTCTGCACCAGCCAGGTGCCCTGTAAACTGTTCATTTTAAAATTTAAAAATCACATGAGGATTTTAAAACTCAGTTAAAAGCAAGTAACGATGAAAAGAGTAAGTCCTTCCCCACTGCTGCCCAACCACCTGACTATGCTACCAGATATAGTCAGTGAGCCCCTGGGAGAACATGTATGTTTCCACTGTAACTGCAACTGGCCAGAAATAAAGACTGGGAGAAAATACACTTCATGTTTTCATGGTCTCTCTGCCTAACCAAACATGTACTACATATCACACCTAGAGATGAATAAACAACAGCAAAAACAAGCCTGCTGCAGGACTGAACTAAGAAACCAGAGAGGGACATCCCAGCTGTGAGAGCCAGAGCCACCAGGGGGTATGGGGTCCGCAGGTGACAAGAGAGAGCAACTTGCATTTTTTTTTTAAGATTTTATTTATTTATTTGACAGATCACAAGTAGGCAGAGAAGCAGGCAGAGAGAGAGGAGGAAGCAGGTTCCCCACTGAGCAGAGAGCCCGATGCAGGACTCGATCCCAGGACCCTGGGATCATGACCTCAGCTGAAGGCAGAGGTTTAACCCACTGAGCCACCCAGGCACCCCGCAACTCACACTTTAGATGCCCATGCAAGCGCAGGAGACCAGACCTGAGGTGAGGACTGGAAAAGAACACTTAAACAATCCAAGTATTCTCAAAGAAAAAGAGAAAAAAGCTTGTCACATCTTACAAAACACACAAGCAATATACCATGAGTCAGCAAATGCAACAAACAGAATTACAAGGAAAAATTGGCAGTGGAATGTTTATTTATTTATTTTCCTCCCCCCCCCTGAGTGGAAGGTTTTTAATATATTTCTCTTCATAATCAAAACAGAAAAAAATAGCCATATATAGAATCCAAACAGGCCCACTAACAGCTATACAGACCACTGCATTCCGAAATTGGAAAAAACATATTCTGTTTAGTTACACATGGAATATTTACAAAATTAGCCACATATTAATCTAAACCCAGTCTCAATATATACCAAAAGATCAAGAGGATGAAAATGATGATCTCTGATAACAATATAATAAAATTAGAAGTGAATGACGAGGATAACCTCTTCCCCCACGAAAATCCCATATGCTTGGAAAATTTTTAAACACTTAAAATAATCAGAAGTGAAAAAAAAAAAAAAAAGAAATGTAGTAAATACGTAAAACTGAGAACAGTAAAAGCTCCACAGTCTTCGGGGACGCAACTACAATAAAACTTGGATGTGTATGATGTGATTTTAAGTGTCTGTATTAGTAAAGAAGAAAGATTAGAAATGAATAAGGGTTCAACTCAAGAATTTCGTCAAAATCTCCCACTCCCCCAAAAAAGGGGAGAAAAACATTTTTTATTTTATTTTTATTTTTTAATTTTTGAAAAGGTTTTATTAATTTATTTGACATATAGAGAAAGAGAGAGAGAGAGAAAGAGAGATCAGAAGTAGAGCAGCAGGCAGGACTCAATCCCAGGACCCCGGGATCATGACCTGAGTCGAAGGCAGAGGCTTTAACCCACTGAGCCACCTAGGCCCCCCTGGGAAAAACATTTTTATTTTTTTATTTTTTATTTTTTTATTTTTAAAAAAGATTTTTTAAATGGATTTGACAGAGAGAGACACAAGGAGAGAGAGTGGGAGAAGAGGAAGCAGGCTTCCCACTGAGCAGGGAGCCGAATGCAGGGCTGGATCCCAGGACCATGGGATCATGACCTGAGCCGAAGGCAGATGCTTAACAGCTGAGCCACCCAGGTACCCAGAAAAACATTTATTTTTTTTATTTTTTTAAGATTTTATTTATTTATTTGACAGACAGAGATCACAAGCAGTCAGAGAGGCAGGTAGAGAGAGGAGGAAGCAGGCTTCCTGCTGAGCAGAGCGCCCAATGCGGAGCTCGATCCCAGGACCCTGAGATCATGACCTGAGCCGAAGGCAGAGGCTTAACCCACTGAGCCACCCAGGTGCCCTCAGCACTTGTCTAAATAGCCGCTTGCTTATTAATGCACCCATCAGCCAAATTCCTGGATCGTCAACTCAGCTGCAAAGGTCTGTTGGCTGAGCCCAGATTTGGTTTTTAATCCTTTGTTTCTACTTCTGGGCAGTCGATTGGTTTCTTCTCACCCGGGGCTGTGTGGAGGAAATAGAGCAAATTTTCCTCTTCTTCGCTCTCCCATATGGGTTCACCATGGTCGCTCTGGTCAACCCACCTTTGTTCTCTGACCTCCTGAGCGCCAAGCGAGGCTGGGAGGTGGCGGGGATCAAGGCTCAAGGCTGTGGGCGCACAGACAGTTTTTGTCATTCTTTTTTTTTTATTTTTTTAAGATTTTATTTATTTATTTGACAGACAGAGATCACAAGCAGTCAGAGAGGCAGGTAGAGAGAGGAGGAAGCAGGCTTCCTGCTGAGCAGAGCGCCCAATGCGGGGCTCGATCCCAGGACCCTGAGATCATGACCTGAGCCGAAGGCAGCAGCTCAACCCACTGAGCCACCCAGGCGCCCAGTTTTTGTCATTCTTGAAGCTCAGCAGGAGGCCAGCTTCTCACTCCCTGACTCCTTCCTATATCAGACTCCCTGAAGTCCAATGTGGGAGCAGTGCCTTGCAGGTAAAGCTGGGGCGCCCTTGTTCAGAGGCGAGGTGCTCAGTGCGGAGGGGCCTGAGGCCCACTGAGAAGAGTTAGCATGGGAAGGGATTGATTTGAGTGAGAAGTTAGGGGAGCAGGCCACTGCTGGGCCCGCTCAGCAGTGACGACCCAGAGACTTCACTGCTGCCTGAGTTGAGGAAAGAACAGAAGACCCAGTTTCAGCTCCCCAGGGTGGGGGCTTGGGTGCCTGGGTGATCTTAGGGAGATCGGGGACAGGGACATTCAGTAAGCAGAGTCCTGGGGTAAAGCAGGGAAATGGGCAGCCCTGGCACTTGTTCTAACCCAAAGGAGCCATCTGTCGTTTTCCCTCGAAAAAACAAACCAGTTTATCTTTTTTTTTTTTAAGTAAATCTAATTTTTTTGCAATAATTTTAGATTTATAGAAAAATCGTGAAGCTAGCACAGAGTTCCCATCAGCCCCTCACCAGGTTTCCCTATGATGAACATCTCCCACGAATATGGTAACTTTGCTACCGTTGGTGACCCAGGTGTCACAGCCCTAGACCCCCAAGGGAGTCAGGGAGGAGAGGGCACTGTCCCTCCTCTGGTGGGAGCAGGAGGAAGACTCCAAGATCCTGGTGAGCTGGGGGCGCAGGAGACAGGGGAGGCTGGATGGACCCATCCCCGTGGTCCCTCCGATCTCCTGCCCGCCCTTGTCACCTCCCGCCACCAGGCAGACTCGTCATCTATCCATGCCTGGCCATGCTCAGCAGCTCCAAGCAGCTGGCAGTCCACATATATCCTTGCCCCTGCCCTTACATCACTCTCTTGCTTGTCCCGGCGAGTGCAGCCCTCTCTGGGCAGCTGGTTGGGCCTGGGAAGCGTGGAAAAAGCTCTCCTTCCAGGTGCCGAGTTCTGGGATCCATGGGGAGACGTCCTTGCCAGGGTGCAGGCAGCCCTGGAGATTTCCCTTTGTTTATTTCCCGGCTGGCCAAGCCCTTCCTTTCCTGGCCCGTGTGTCCCCACCTCTCCCTTCACTGATTACCTGTGGGCTTGCTTGCCTGTCCCCCTACAGAAAGCAGTGTGCCTCTTCCCAAGGTCAACCCCCGGGGGTGGTTGTCATCTCCCAAGTCCCTCAGTGTCCAAGTCGTCCCTCAGATGTAACCGAGGGGGACAGATGCCAAAGTTGGTTGCCGAACTTGAAAAGTTTATGTTGGTGTGGCCACCATCCTTCATGTGGCTCCTTGGCCAGTATCCTTGCTGCTTCCTCTCTGGAGGAAGGACACCAGAGGGGCAGATGTTATCATTTCCAGGAGAGGGACAGAGGTCAACACCTTTACTCAAGTCCCACGGACATGCTTTCATGGCCCCTACCTCATGCCTTCGAGGCCTTAGGACACGTGCAATTTTGTGTTTTCCTTGTGTGCTTACTTGAATTCTGTCTATCTTTCCCTCCAAGTGAGATGCTTTGGGACTACTGTATCCCCAGTGCCTTGCCTCACTGCCTGGTACACAGTAGATGCTCAATCAGTGTTTCTAAATTATTGGAAGGACAAGTTAAAGGAAGAGCTTTCATTCCTTCATTCAATAGTAGACTGTCAGACCCTTTGATGGTTCCTGGGAATAAAAGATGAATAGATATGATCTCCACCTTGAAGAAAATAGTCTCGTGAGGAAGATGGACATGTAAATTACAAGCATACAGTATGATACACACGATGCATTAATGGTGGGATGTCGCTGGTGCTGGGGGAGAACAGAGGTTATAAACTCTCCCTGGAGGATCAGGAAGGCTCCAGGGAGGAGGGACTTGAGGGAGAAGTGTCAGTGTGTCTCCTGGAGGGGTGCCCATGGGCAGGGTGGGGAGGAAGGGCATTGCTAAGCCAACAGGGACATCTGCGGGGACCTGACATGCTCAGGGAAGGCGCACAGGAGCATGTGCGGACAGGACTTGAAGCCGGGTTCTTGGACCTGTCCTTTTACCGCATAGCACTTGGAGATGTTCCACATGGGCCCTCCAGGTTCTGGGTTCAGAAGGATTACATCAGCTCCCAATGAAGTATACGCGGACTGCTGATCACCTGTCACTCTCTTCCGACGACCGACCGCCAGCCAGAAAAATCTCTTCTGAGAAGGCGTTCCCCATCCGAGGCAATCTGAAACAGTCTTATGAGATTTCTTGAGCCCAAAGCTCAAATACAAGCTATCTGGTCTGCTCCCTCCCTCTCTTCTTGTAATTCCGTCCAACGCACCATGGAGCCGATGGGTCGTGGCTGTCTGCCGGCAATTTCTTGCAGTCCTTCCCCGCACCTTCTCTTGTTTACTTCGCTTCTCTTTAACAGGCTTTTAGCATAGGTCTGTTTGACTTCCAGATACCACTGCCTTTCTCACTGGTGGTTGTTGTGTTTGAGTTGTAGGCAAGATTCTAGAGTGCACACGTGGACACAAAAGGAGGGAGTCAGGACTCTCGGGGGCCAAGGTGGGATGAGGCATGAAGGAAATAGGGTTGTTAATAAGTAAATTATGCCAGAGGGAAAGGTTAGCTAACCCGTTGTGTGGGGATCAGCGGGGAGTCGTAGGTAATAACTTAGGGGCTCCATGGCTGGGATAATTCAGTTGTGTCTACAATGGAGGAGGGTCTCATATCACAGTGACAAATGTCATTGGAAGTTGGTGTCAGCTCAGCCGAGAAAGACAGGCCCCTATGCCTTTAAAGTTGGAGTCATCTCAAAAGAGGAATCTGGTCATTTTGACTTAAAAACATTTTCATGGATTTACTTTTTATGCTACCCATCCATACACCGTCCTCACCCACGGAGGATTCCTGGATCCCTCCCCTCATGTTTTTACATCAATTTTATTCTTACTTGTATCTTTACAGAAAATGGCACAGAAATCACAGGTTTAGAATACCTAGAGTTATTACATTTCCATATTTCAAACACTTCAATATCAAGTTTCTTTCTTCCCACTTCTATGTACAGTATTTACACACTGGGGACTAAAGTCTCTAACACTTCAAACCAACAGGGAACAAAGACATGGAGAAGAAGGGGGTTCCATGAACAGAATGAGGAAGAAATCAACTTTTGATATGGAATTAAAATCCAAACTCACTGTCTCAGGCCTTTCTCTTGCGAGATATTCCCTGCAAAGGTGGGTGGGAAGGGGAATGTCCAGGGCATGAGGGTGACATAGGCCTGGCCTGGGGGGTGGAGGGGGCAGCTGCGGAGAGAACATCCCAGGTGGAATTTCCTCCCATCAGCAGACAGGAAGAAGCCCCCAGTCCCCTATTCCTCCACGGTCACTGTGTCCGTCCTATTCTTACGGACAGACGCCACAGCACACACCTGGCAGGTGCGTGGACCTGTTGCTTAGTTAGAGTCTAATCCTGGCTCCTGCCTTGCTCTCCTTCGAGCCCTTTCTCGAACCCTTTTTGTGGCCACTCCTTGATGCCTGTAATAACCCCAGGTCCACTCCAGGCTTCACCTCCCAGGGATGGCCTGGATCAAGTCGAGCCAAGATTTGTGGCTTCCTGTGTGTTCATGCAATGGCTAGATCGGGTTGGACAGGCAGGACACATGCGCCCCAATGAACAGCAAGAAGCTCTAGAAGGGTGTCCTGCACAGCAAATCAGAGTCGTGGGCAGTATATGGCGGTGGGGGGGGGGGTGTCAGGATGCTTCAGAACGCAGGCCCAAAGGCTCTGGGTAAGAGTCTGGCCTCCCCAACAGTGCCCTGACTACAGCATTTTTGACAGGTGCCTGCTGTCTGCAGGGCACCGGCCCTGGACTCTACAGGTAGAGTGTCTGTGGTCTCATGCTGGGGAGAGCAGTGGGGCAGGCCAGGGGTGGGGGCGGGGTGGGTGGAGAGGGCAGGCAGGTACACAAGGGTGACTACAGAGGACATGAGATGGAGGGGGGCTGAGAGGCTCAGGAGAACACCTTCCAAGTTTAACCTGGAATCTGGGCCCCATCGATGGGGTGGGGCAGAGGTTGAGCTTGGGCCTATGGGTATGTGTTTTGGGGAGGTAATATTCACACTGTGGAGGCCCAGGCCCTCAGGAGGAAACAGGCCGAGGAGCACAGTTTTGCCAAAGCCTGGGGGAGCTCAGGGCACTGGTACTAGAATGCAGGTCCTCAGTCCCTGGTACTGTTGCGGCAGGTAATGAGTTGGCAGCAGCGGGCTTTGGGCCTGGGCAGAGCAGAATCCACAGGGGGTATAGGGCTGGGGAGCGGGGCTGGGGGGCCTCTTTCAAGCAAGAGAACAGAGAGTGAGGGGTGGATCTGGACACTGAGAGTCACCAAGGGGTTGAGTGAAAGTGGCTTGAGGAGATGGTTTGGGGCAGCAAGAAGGCTTCTGAGGCAGGGATGTTGGGATGAGAAGGAAGATGCCAGAGAGGTCAAGACTAGATAGGGGGTGTCTCAGCACGGCCCAAACCCTTGGCCAGAACTGAGTTGTGCCTGAAATCAGCCCGGGGGGTCATGGGGGCCCCGGTGGGGCAGGAGGAGGGTGGCAGAGGCCAGGCCCAAGCCCTGCCTCAGAGAACACCTCCCAACACCACAGGCCCCGAGGAGAGCAGAGTCCTGGGGCTCGGGATCTGCGAGCCCTTGATCTAAGCCATGTCCTCCAGCTGCGGCGGACTCAGCTTCTCCGTGGGCCTGTCTTCGTCCATGGCCTCCTCCTCCTCGGGCTCCACGGCGTTCCGGGCCAGGCTGTCGGGCCCAGACACAGTCCCCAGCACTTTGGTGCTGTGCTCCTGAGCTCTGGCTCGGAGCGCGGCAATGCTGTTCTCTCTCAGTTCCTCCTGGGACATGGCCGCTGGAGGGTCGGGGCCCCGCTCCTCCGGCTCCATCTTGTCCAGTCTGGGCGGGGCCTGGCGCTCCACCTCGGGCTTCCTCCCCGACTCCGCGGCTGCCTCCAGCGACTTTTTGTGCATCCCTAAAAAGAATTGTTGGTATTCGGGTTTAGAAAAGCGCCTGGGAAAGCCATCTTGAACTGAAAACGGCAAAGATAGAGAGAGGCCAGAATTAAGGACGAGCAGAAAGCCTTACTTCACACACCGCAGTCACGCGAGTCCCAGGGGCCGGGGCCGGGGCCGGGGCGGGGGCAGCGGGAGGGTGGCCAGGGGCCGGGGCTGGCGCTGCAGACCAGCAGCTGGGCCCCCGGCCTGCCGAGGGCTTCTCCAAGTCAGGTCCCTGGGCACCTGGCCACCGCCTGCTCTGCCCCTTCCCAAGCGTAGCACGAGCGCCCCATCCCTCCCTCCTGGGATTCTAGATCATAGAAACCCAAGATAAGCTGGTGCCGCTGCCAGACATAGGCCCCGAGGGCAGGTGGGGGGAAGATGGCACGTGGAGAGATTTCAGGGGGAAGAAGTCCTTTGGGCAAAGCCAGAATGGTGGCCAGAGGGTCCGAGGGGTCCCCCCAGCCCCCAAGAGAAGCTGTTTCATTCATCACAAGCCCACCTCTGGCCAAGTGAAGAGAAGGGTACAGACCCTGGGCCAACAGCCACACCCTTCTCACAGTACGAAAGAACCCAGGGGCCCAGGGCATAGACAGCTAGCCCCGGGCCCAGCATGCCCTGCCGAGCCTCCTGAGCGGATCTGCTCTGGAGTGCGTCTGTCCTGCTAGGTGGCCCGTTGTGGCCCAGGTCTCCCTGCTCCAGAGCTCTGTCCCCTCCTCCAGGGAGCCCGCTCTCCTCACCACAGGGGCAGGGCCCCAAGGAGGGCGCGGGCTCTTACCCAGCAGCCACGGGGCACAGGAGTCCATGATGCCGTCCTTGGCGGACTTGAGGATGGACTCTGGCAGGGGGATAGAGTGCCGCACCATGGCCCCGTAGAGGCCGTACTCCGCCATGACGCTGCTCCGGCCCCAGCACTTCTCCCGTTTCCTCCACTTGGCCCTGCGGTTCTGGAACCAGACCTGCAAGTGAGGATGAACAGGGCTAGGGGTGTGTTCTGAAGGGCACTGAGGCCAGGCCCTTACCCCGGCGGCCCCCTGTGCAGGTCCCCACTCCTTTGATTGCTAGGGCTGCATCCCCAGGACTGCTAGTTTCTCCAGCAGGGTGCCCTCGTTTAACTTTCCCCACTCCGTGGTACCCCCCTGGGGATTCTCTAGGCTCAGAATGCCTAGAAGGTCACTCAGTCCTATAAGAACGTGATGGGTGAAATGGGTCCTTTCTTTCTTTTTCTTTTTTTAAATCAAAGCAGTTCTAGGATGACAGGCAGAGGCCTCTGGGTCAAGCTCTTGAGATGGGCAGTTCCCAACATGGTCCTCAGTTTGCTGCCGAGAAGCCCCAACCGGGGAGCTCTCTTGAAAGTGGTCGCACCTCCAGCGTACAAACAGAATCCCGGTTTTGACTTGCAGAGGGACACATTCCTTCCAGGGGCTGGACTAGCAGTGCATCTTGTTCGGGTCTCCCTCTCCACCAGAACCCCAGGGGCCGAACCGGCCTTGAAGCCAGGCTTGTGTGGACTCAGGCATCAAAGGGCATGGCATCCAGGTAGCAGGAACCCTGGGGGACACCCCCAGGAGGCCCAAGTCAGCCTCCTTTCAAAGTCCTCCTTTCTAAGTGCCCTCCATGCACCAGCTCCCCACAGTTCTGGACTTAACCCTGAATAATAATGCAGAGGAGCTGGGCAGCCATCCCTCAGTCAGGCAAGGAAGATAAAATTCTTCTGGTGTGCAGAGAAAGGGGCATGGGGACCTAGGAGGGTGCAGTGGGGGGCCCTGTACCCCTGCATGGGGACACCCTGGATAATGTTTCTCTGGCCGCAAAGCTGACTGGTGCAGGGCACGGGGTACCCTGGAGGTGTCCGCAGAGCTCCAGCCCCGTGCTTGGAGCGGTCCCGCTATGCTTGGGGGAAGGGAGATTTCTTGGTCTCCCAAAGCAGCTTTCCTGAGACTTCCGGCAGCTGACAGGAGCCCCCAGCTCTGTCCCCCAGGCAGGTGAAAGGCCTTCGAGAAACCGGTGGGCTCTGGAAGGATCCCAGGCCCAACCAGCGGCCCCCTCCCGTCCGCTCCGGGCCCTGACCTCCGGAATGGCGAGACGCCCAAGGCGCCCCGCGAAGTAGGGAGATGAGGGGGAGAACAGAGGCGGGTTCGGGGAAAATCTATTAGTTTCCTCTGCGATTTCCATTCCCTCGCCTCGGCCGGGTCTCCCGCCCCCTTCCCTCCGGGCCCCTCCCCCGCCCCCGGAGGCGGAGGTTTCAGCTTTTGATGAAAAATTGCTCCAGCTCTATTCAGGAGGCGGCAAAAGAAGAGTCACCCCCAGGGGCAGCCCTGGGCTGATTGAAAAATAAGTTAATTTCTGTTTGAATCGATGGGCCTCAGGCACTGAAATATCACGGGAAATTAAAGCGGCTGCTCTCTCGGGAGCCGCGGCATTGACCCGCACTAATTAATGCTGGGGAGGCAGCGCGAGCCGCGCCGCGAGCCGCTCCCCCTCCCCGGGGGACCCCAAACACTTCTCATTTAACTAATTAGACGGGGAAAATTGGGTGTTAATTTGTTTAGGATTTTTCCCCCTCTTCCCCCCGCAGCTCCCTCTCCGGCCCCCACCCTGCGCGGGGGCGCGGGAAATGAATGCGGGGCTCGCCGGCAGATGGCTGCCCGGGTCACTCTGCAATCTTCTCCGACTTGATTGCTTGATTAGGTCGTTAGCACATTAAAAAAAAAAATTGCTTGCCGTCTGGCGCTGGCGTGATGAGTGGGACGCGCGGCAGCGCCTGGGTAATTTATCTTTTTATACGGCAAAGAATTTGATTTCAATCTGCAGATATATGGGGCGCCTTTGACACCTGTTTAACATCGCGCCGCTGACAGTTTAACCCTTTGCTGCCTCTGCTGCGGGGACGCCCGGGCGGGGGTTCGGATCCGCGCGCCCCCGCCGTTCCCGCCGCTGCCGCTATGTGGCGCAGTGAGAGCCCCAGCGGCTCCAGGCAACCCCGAGTGTGCAACTGAGCGCGGCCGGACGCTTCCAGCAGGGGGCGCCCCGGCAGCCCAGCCTCGCCTCCCGAGGACCCTCAAAGAGTTCCGCGAGCGCAGACCGTCTCTGCCAGGCTGCGTTAAGACCGCGCGGTCCACGCACGCCTTTAAATGGACCGAAATGTGTGTATCCCTGTTTTGAAATGTCTCCGTTTGTAAATAACCAGGAACCCACAAAAACGGGAGAGACGCGCCCCAAGACTCCCCGGGCCTCGCCACCTCCGACAGAAAACGACCGCTCGGTCCACCCTGGGTGTGGCGCCGCCTGCAGCGAACTGCACCTTTGCCATCACCGGGTCTGGCACCTGCCGTTCAGGCTCAGGCCCACCTGGAGAGCTGCGAAGCCATTGTGCAGGGCCCTTTCCCTGGTCCGGGCCCAGACCGCCACGGGGGACCCCTGCCAAGGAAAGGGTTTATGCAGTTTGAAAGCCACTAGATGGCTGCGCCTCGGGGACTACAGAGCAGAGACGATGAGCGATGCGGGCCCGGCCTAACTCGCCCATCGCCCGGGCCGGGCTCCGCGTTATGTTTAGATCCCTCCCCAGCGCCACCTGCCTGTCCCTTAGGCTCTCCAAACCCAGCGCCTGCGGTTTGTCTGGGACCTCTGCCCTGTCCCACCCCAGTGCGGATGCCTGGGAGGATCCGCTGTCCTGGCTTCGTCTGGATTCCGTGAGCGTTGGTGCTTGGGGCGGGGTGGGGGGAGGTGCGGGGAGGGCAGAGCTCTCACATGGAAACATCTTTACTGGAACACTAAAGAACGGGGGTGCAGACTTGGGATTCGGATGCTCTCTGGGGTCTATAAACAGAACCATTTTCCTGGGTCTCCTAATTTGGGCACATGAATAACTGGTCTGGAGATCAGGCTTTGCCCGCAGACATTCCCAGGGGAGCTGGTGCCAGCTGGTCGTTCAAACCAGGAGTCATGCGGACCCTCGGTTATGGGCTCTTGGAATGCTTGGCTCTCTGCAAAGACCAGATGCTGCTCCAATTTATGGAGGAGACCTGGACAGCCAAAACAATTTCTTTTTAGGACAGTTGGCAGGGAAGCTGTAGCTTGATGCCTTGGAGGGAAGTGGACAAGGGATTAGCATTAACCCTAGCACTCCTCATATCCGCTTTTCGCTTCTCTTCCTGGAAGCAACCAGCATGTGCACAGAACTTGATGGTTACAAGAAGCACTGAAGCAGACAGTCCTGAACTGGATTCCCAGCTGCGAAACAAATTGCTGTGTGATCTTGGACAAGTTGTTTGTCTTCTCTCAGTATGTCTCTCCAAACATAAAATAATGTCTATTTTCCAGGGCTGTTTTGAGGATTAATACAATAAGTGAAAGTCCTAGAAAGTCCCTAGAACTTCCCTAGAATGGTCCTAGAACCCACGCTTATCACATAGAAGGTTCAAAAAGTGCTACTTACTATTATTTCAGTGGAGGCAAAGAAAACCAAGGGGAGGTTAATCAACAGCATTACCTGTCCCTCTGGCCTCCTCGTCAGACTCTTTAGCAAGGCTGGACTGACAAATAATAATAACTCCAGGAGAGGGGCAGAGGGATAGAACTAACCTTTAAGCTGTATGGTTTTAATACAGCTAGCCTCTGTTTCCCCTTTAGGTATCCCGAGGGCCAAATGGAGACCCCTGCTGCTATGAGCACATTTCTAATGTATCCCAGGCCCTTGAGGCTCAAATGCACGAGAACACCCAGGCAGTGCCCAAACCTCCCTGCAAACTGGCTGTGATCGGGAGCTGGAAGGCCTTGGTTGGAGATCCTTGCCCTGCCTCTCACTGTCTTGGTGATCTCTCAGTCTCTCACGCATTCCCTTTTCTGGCTGCCCACTTTCTAGAGGAGACTGCCCTCTCACGTGATAGTCGGGCCTGGAACTCCTGAGCAGAACCTGTGTCAAGGCCACAGGGAGGACCAGAGCTCTGCCTTACACCTTAGGGTTCCCAGTGCCTGAGAAGGGGCTCAAAAGGGACAGCAAGCATCACCGGGTCTGGCACTCCCAGGTGAGATCTTCCAGCTTGGGAACCCAGGGTCTGGGTTCCTGCATTTCCCCTCAGAGGTGTTGCCCTAGAAGCACTCAGATGCCTCTGGCGGTCCATAGCGGGTCTGACAGGAGCCTCCACAGCTGGCAGTGAGGGTCCCAAGAGATTGTGCCTCCAAGGACAGACAGGACCTGGAGAGGGGTACTTGTCAAACAGGTGCTCTCTCGCTACAGAGCACACTGGGAGCAGAGCCAGCAACCCTACCAGCAGTTTCTCTCACGGTGTGGGTAGAACAGCTACAGTTGTGCCCACGAATGGCCTCTCTTGTCATCACACAGCTCCTGTCCTGTAAGCTCCCACCCTGGCATCTCCACAGGACACCATACCCCCGGCTCCTTCTCTCAAAGCTCTCCCAGGAGAACCTCTGTGGTCATCCCAGGATTGCCAGCCTCAAGAAGACATCTTGTAAGATGAATGCTCTTTGTACATTCTGGTCGCTCGCCTCCCCAGGCCCTGCTTTCGGAGCTTGCCTCCTACCACCAGGCCTGGCTCTGTCAGCCATGTGGCGGGTCCCATCGCATTCACCCAGCTTTCTTCCTCTCCTCCGGCTGGAAGCTGATTAATTTGAGCTCATTGCAGCAGTGATTTAATGACTCAACACTCCACATGCTCTCAGCATTCCTGACACCGTATTTCAGCGTCTCCCTTCCCGCCTCGGCTTCAGGCTCAGAGAAGCCGGGCCTTGCTGCAGCCTCTGACGTCCAGTAGGGGGCAGCTTTGCCCACATTTCCTGGCAGCCCAGGCAGCAGCCTTCCCTGCACACCTGACAGGTCATCTTGTCCCTCGTGCCGCGCTGTCCCCCCTCAACAAACTCCGCATCCTCCACTTATAGGAACACATATAAAACGCAGAAACTCCTTTCCAGAGTCTCTGACGCAGGATTTTTATGCCAGCTGTCCACGATCACTGGAGAGTTTTAAAGATACACAGATGTCAAGGACTCTACACCAAAGTAATGAGATCAGAATGGCTGGGCAGGGGGGCCCCACATGGGTTTTTCAAAAGCTGCCCTGTGATGCTATATCCTCTAACATCTGGAATAGAATCCCTTCCAACTTCGTTCCCTATCCTTGGGCCTGTATCCCTTTAAAAGAGGCCAACGTGAACAACACTAGTCCGAGGATCCAGGCCATGAGCTTAGGTACCAGAATTTGCCCACTCAAAAAATAATTTTTTTATGAGTGAGTTTGTGAGGTTTCTTCCTTTAGAACAATGCCTGGAACTCAGGAAGTATCTTTATGAAGGTTTGATACAGGTTCCCCCCGACCTCCAACCGTCTCTGCTCCCCCAGCTTCAAGTCAAAACACAGGCTTCAGATTCAAGAGGCGGGTGGTGAATGTGTGCGCTTTCGAGGCGGACCGCGTGTCCCCCACCACCTAGCTGTGTGGCCTTGGGCCAGGGGTTGTCCTTCTGCTTCCTTGGTCGTCTCCAGAACTAACTGAAGTCGGGCGAGCCCAGGGCACCTGCCGGGCATCACTCAGGATACATGACACGAGGCTTTATGGCACCTGCACCCAAGGCGGGGCTCACCGTCACCCCCATCTTATAGGTGAGGAATCAGGGGCTCTGCAGGGTGAAGTCCACTTGTCCACTCACTCAGTCCCAGGAATGGTGGAGCCAGCAGGTGTCTGGCTTTGAAACAGCGTCCCTAACCACTGTACCTCCTTGCCTCTCCCGTGGGTATTGTGTTTTCAGAACACCTAGCACGTGGAAACTGCTCTGTAAGTGATAGCTGTGATCATCGCTGAAACATGGAGACTTTGCCCGGGCCACCTGGGCCAGGCTATGTGACAGCTCACATACACCTTCTGGAAGGCAGCATTTAGCTAAAGAACTCTGTGGGTGCTCGAAGACTCTGAGAGATTCTCGGCTCTGTTTTCCTAGATCTAGAGTTCTCGCAGTCCCAGGGCAATCAACTGACTCCACAAACTAGCTCCTCCTTGCTGGCCCCTGTAGCTTCAGACACCACTGGACAGATGCCCGACCCCCGCCCCCTGACAACTCAGAGAAGCCTGGCATCTGCCTACTGGGGCGTCTGTGGCAATGCAGTAACAGCTGAGCGAGAGCCTTCCCCAGAATCCTCCACGCGCCCCACCCACCACCACCACGGCCACGGCCGAACAGATTTTCAGACAGCCCAATGCAAGCAGCAGCTGTTCCTTCCTACTGGTCAGTAGTGCCACTGGGAGGCCTACCAGCAGGAGACGTTCTCGGCCCTCCACCCCACCCTGGCCACTTGTAATAGCCAACTTTGTGCAAATGCAGGCCAGGTAGGGGTTACCATTACACATCGACTAGATTGGCGAGGGCTGACACACAGACACACAGGCTTGATTCAGAATGAACACAGGATTCAGAATCAACACCCCAGGCTTACCCCGCTGGAACCCAGTTGGGTAGGGGGCTGATGGATCCAGGCCACCACGGATAAGGCACCAAACAGATAATCTGCTTATGAATAATTGAGCTTATTGTTAGTGTCAATGTCTAAAACCACTGGCTAAAATTCCTAATAGATTTCCAGGGGAAAGGAAGACTCTTCTGGAAAAGTAGCTCATGTCTCATTTCCAGTTCTCTGGTTGTCCAGTGAGAGAACACAAAGCTACCTAGAACTTATGTGGTTTCCTTTCCCCCCAACACACATCCTACCTCCAAGGGCTTTTCTTTACTGGGAGGGGTTTCAGGAAGTCGGGATCCCTGCTCCCCCTCACTTTTCCCAGCCTTAGCTATGAATCGCTCTGGACTATTCTACTGATGAAAACAGCTTTCACTCAAGGGTGTGGTCCAGTTAAGACAAACCCAAATCTTCTGCAAATGTTCCTCCTACCCACTGTTCTAGGCCCTGCCTAGAAAATCATCAGACTTCATCTCCCAGAGAAACCATTAAGCAGATCCACCCTTGCCTAGGGAGGGGGGTTCTGGCCTTGGAAAGGTCTTGCTGCTGATGAAAGGGAGCCCTGTGGCCAGCACAGCTGAGAACATCCCAGTCTGGACCAGTGGTCGGTTATCTCGCAGAAGTCTCTAGGAGAGGGGTGCCTGATTGATTCAGAGGAACATGCGACTCTCGATCTGGGGTTTGTAAGTTCAAGCCCCATGTTGACTGTAGAGATTACTTAAAAATAAAATCTTCAAAAACAACTTTAGGAGAGGAGAAGGGCTTAATCAGCCACACTTGCAGGCAAGAGTCCCCAGCCACATCCCAGACCAGACCCAAGCAGGAACTCAGGGCAAGGCCAGCTGTCTGATTGTGAGAGGAAGGAGTTTCAGGTGGATGGAGGTGGTGGGGTTGACAGAAAGGGAGGAGGTGACTTTTTCTTCATGGGTTGGGGGAGTGGAAGGAAGGGAAACAGAATGGGGTCAGGACTAGAAGCCACCTTCCCCTTCTACCCACCTCTGGCCTTGGAGCAGACATGTAGCTGTACCTAAGAGATACCTGACACCACAGAGTCCCCCCTTGAGGATCCATGAGGACCCATGATGACCCCGCCCCAGAACACCATGTCCCACCACAGGCCCCTTCACGGTCTGCCCGACCTGCTCCTCAGGAAGCCACAGTCTGGAACAGCAGGCCAGCCGCACCATCCAGGTCTCATGTCCCCTCCCTACCTCAACAACAGTGCCCACCTCACGTGATAGATGTTCAGCAAGTACCTATCACCTTAACCGAACTGTTCTTCACAAGGACAAGCAGGGGGTGGGAGATGGGGTCACAGGTATCCAGGAGCCTGGGGCTGACAATACCTCAGGGAGTGTGGAGAGAGAAGGACCTGGGGCTCTGTTACCTGTATCCTGTCTTCTGGAAGCTCCGTTTTCATGGCCAGCATCTCCCGGGCATAGACATCTGGGTAGTGGGCCTCATTGAATGCCTTCTCCAGCTCCTCTAGCTGGTAGGAAGTAAAGATTGTCCTGAGGGGAGCAAAGCCAGACACTCAGGACCCAGAAACTAAAAGAGAGTGTTTCAGAGAGGACAGAATGACCCTCCCCTAGTCTCCTAGACAGACCCCCAAACCCAGGGCTGGCCCAGCACCATCAGACACAAACTCACACCCACACACACACACCACACTCACACTCACATATGTTCACACACACTCGTAGCTTAACACTCTAGGTTCTCCTTTATTCAAGTCTGAGGATCCACACTGTCCTTCTTGGGAGGACATTCTTTCAGCCTTCGGTGACACTTCATACTAGGGAATCTTTCTGGAAGCGATTTGGGGGAAAGCATGTTCAGACAGAAATTTTAGAAAGCTGTAGAAAGCCCTTCTTCTTCCTTCCAAGCACAGAGTGAGGGACTCACCAGATAAATAAATGCCTCAGGCCCTCTGGGACCTGCTTTCCCGTTTCCTCTGGAAGGCAGTAGTTGATCTTTTCAATGACACCCACGTTCAAAGTCCCACTGGAAGGTCAAAGGCAACCACAACCCTAGTGTTTGAACAGCTGAGACCCGAATCTCCCACCTCCTCACGCATCCCACTGTTTTCTCCTCCTCACCTCCCCTTCCTCTGCCACAACTTGGAACTACTAGCTCCTCAGAGTTGCCCGCGGATGCCCCCCCAGTTCCGGTGCTCATAAGACAAGGAGGCATCTTCCAACCGCCTTCCAACGCCCAGGCTCAGCCATTCGTGGGGGTGGGGGGTGTCCCATTCAGGAGGGTTCCATCCAGGTCACTGTGAGAGAACCTACCTACACAGCCCCCACTCTCCACAGAGCAGTCTACACTGACTTATTTGGGTCCTAACCTGTTTTAAGAATCTGGTAAACGCTACATCCTTTTGCCCTAGGACAACGCCCAAATGAATATTCTCCAACACAAAATTTTACTTCTATTATCAGGAGCTTCATAGACCTCCTTTCCCCCATAAATCATACACACCCGCTGACAGGCACCAGTTCTTCTCTATTCAGACCTTAATTTCACCAGCTTCTAGGTGACCTTTATCCTGTACCCTTATCAAGTCAATGGGCAATATAGTCCTGATTCCACAAACCCAGATTGTAAAGATGGTACGTTCTTTGCCTGAGCCTCTGGGTTCTGACGCTGGGGACCAGCAGAGAGGGTTAGAATCCTTCACTGAAGCTCTCATTCTCACTCCCACCAAACACCAGGAAAAAGTCCCAGTGGAAGCCCCATTGGGTCCTTGTGCTGTTGTTGGCTTTAATGTCTTGAGGGAAGATGCAGGGGATGTGTGAGGAAGAAAGATTCTGCCCTTTATAGAAAATGACTGGTTTGATTCTAAATTGTTTCTCCTATTCTCTTGGGAGGCGGGGAATGGAATGTTTATGTACACAGAAAGTGAATTCTTCAGAATTTTGAAGATCTGCTGGTTTCTATTTTGCTCTTGCCACTTACTGAAAGGCCCCGGAACAGATTGTCAGAATAAACAATCAAAGTCTTGAAGTCTTCTCAAAACTGGGGAAACCAAGGCACACAGGTGTTGTGGCTTGGCCCACGCCAAAGAAGGGAGGGGACGAGAGGTTATTTAGAATCATTCAAGTGCCTGCCTCCACTTGGGAGAGCTCTCATTGAAAAAACAAAAACAAAAACAAAAAACCAAATCTCGAATCCCCCAAACTTTCCCTCATTCCTGCCTCAGAGCTAATCTGCGTGTTGATGCTGGTGTGCTCTCCAGGGAGGCTTCTGCATCCCACAGATGTGATCCAAACCCTGCTCCCGGCTTAATGCAGAATCCCAGACTCTTCAGGTGCCTGCCGCATCCCGTCTGCAGAGAAGCTGAGCTTTCCCGGTGCAGGGAGGACTAGAATCCCAGAGACTCCCAAGGTGGCTGCTCCATCCCTATTCCCCCTCTCCAACCCTGACTAAGCCCAGCATGTTTCTGGGAGAAAAAGAGATGCCCATCTCTCATTACTAGACTCCAGAGGCTATAACCTGAAACGCCCAAATGAGAGAAGCTCAGGAAAAAAATATTTTTAAAAAACTAATTAAAAGCTGCACCAGCCATCAGTAGCCATTCTGATCTCTCTAATAATCTGCGCTCTGCATACACCAGAAACCGCCTGAAACCGAGGGCAGGTGGTGGGTTGCGCTGTCTCACCCGGAACCCCCAAACATCTCCTCAGTGGGGAGAGTGTCTGGGGAGGACGGAGTCAGGAGCCTTACGAGGAGATCTGGGGTTGTGGATCAGCCAGTCCAACAGCCCACACAAGGAGACGTCCTGGAGCAAAAAACTGTTCTTGTACCCAAGGAATACTTTCTCCTGGACTCTCCTTGCCTTGTGAACCCCTCTTCCCATTTCCGCACCGGCACAGAAGCCCTTCAGCCCCAGTGGCTCTGACCTATCCCCCCTCTATGGTCCCCGCCCCTGCCCTTGCTCAGGGGAAGCTGACACGATTACCCACCCTGGGATCAGGGAGAGATGGGGGGCAGAAAAGATGCTCTAATAAATATTTGTTGGATGAATGAATGTAAAAAAATGACCCAGGATCTAGGTTTCCGTTGAAAATAAAACAAAGCGAAACACAACAAAAATGTTGCCTGAAAAGAACGAATAAACGAGGTCACTGAGAAACCAAGTCAAAGTTCACCCTCATTCCAGCCCGACCCTACTGGGGCTTAGAGGACAGGAAGAGCCATTTCAAAAGGTGGGAACCAATAGTGGAGTTTCCAAGAGCTAGCTAAGCAAGAGGGGAATGCAGAAAAGTGCCCAGAGAAGGGGTGCAAAGAGGCTGGGAACAAATTGGGGAGAAGAGGATGGGGTGGGCGGTGGCCAGGAGAGCTCCCTAGGGGAGAAATGTCTCACCAGCCAGCAGGAACCTTGTGGACACACCACCTGGACTAGGGTGCAGGGAGAGATTTGGGGAAACAGATCTGGAGGGCGAGCACAGGGGAGGAGTCTGGAAGCAGCACTGGCAGAAAGTCAGGCAGATTTTTGGAGCTCACTTCTTTATTTCCTTAAACCCCCCTCAGAAATTCCTACAAAGAACTAGCAGGTGCCTCGCGGAACCCGAAGGGAATGTGCGTCTGGGGTGGGGTGTTACTTTTCAGGATATTCCTTTAAGCACCTACTGAATTTTAAAGTTGTACCAGTAGTACCTCTTTGAAGATTCATTTAAAAAAATTCTCCCGTAGCCGGTACCCCCATGCAGCCCATTCGACTCCAGCAGATGCTGGTGGGGTCATCCAGTCCACACACCTTCCCTCCCCATTTTACAGACAAGGAAACTGAGGCTCGCGGAGGGAAAGAGACCCTCTCAGGGTCACAAAAGAGCAGAAGCCTAACGAAAAATTCCCATCCGAGCGCATATATCACGCTCAAGGTGTTTGACCCGCTGGGAGCAGAAGGCCAAGGGTGTGGCTGAGCGGACAGGGATGCCGGGAGCCGGATGCGGGCCCGGGGACAGTGGGCAGAGGGGCCAGCTTGGGCGGGAGGTGGGAGCCACTCTGCCCCATCGAATCTGGGGGCCGCCTGCCTCTTTCTGGCTCCGGTTCGGCCTTGCTTTGGCCTTTCCTTTCTCCCGCAGAAGGAAAAAGCCCAGCGGGTGCCGCCTCCCCGGCGGCCACACACCATCCTCACCCGTTGTGGCTGGACGCCAGGGTCCCGGGCGGATATCCCCAAACAACCTTCGGTGTCCCCGGCCCTGGCGCAGCCTTGGACTTCTAACTTAGGAGTCGGTGAGAAGAGGGTTGGAACGACCCACCCCCCCAAACAGGTTCTGGCAAGGGAGTAGGTGAGCCGAAGAGGTGACGGAAAGCGCCGCAGGGGCCTTACCTGTGTCGCCGCTTCTTCCGTTTCTTGGTCTGGTTTAAAGCCGATTTGGACATTTTTCGGTCGCTGGAGGAAACATCTTCAGAATCTGAAAAGCGGGCGGAGGCACATGCGGCAGAATGGGGGGCGCGCTCGGCAGCGCCCGGGGACGTCAGGCGCCCGAAGCCCGCGAGGGCCCCACCCCGGGCCGACTGCGGGAGCGGCCGGGACCTGCTCTGCCCGCCCGGGGAGCCCTCCGAGAGGTCGACTCCATCGCTTAGCCCCGGCCGGCTCTACCCACGCCGGCTCCCCAACCCGAAGATTTTGCACAGATTTCGTTGTAAGAGAGGCAAAGGCCCCAACGCGTTTGGGGCCGGGGCGGCGGTGGAGCGAGGCAGCCTCAGGGGCTCGCAGGGCCGGCGGGCGGGGATCTGGGCGCTGCGCCCTGCCCCGCGCCTGCAGCTCCGGCGCCCCGGGCTCCGAAAGTTGGCCCCGGGAGAGGAGCCGGGACTCAGGGAGCCGGGCGCCGGGAAGCGTGGGGTCTCCCCGGGCACCTTTTTCAGTGCCTGCGGAATGCGCCCCCGCTCGAGACTGGAGAAGCTGCGACGCGTTACTTTTCGTTGTCCCTCCAAATAAAAGTAAATAAATAAATACATAGATAACGAAAAATCGGGGGAACTGCTGAGCGCGAGCACGAGCCGGAGGCCGAGTGGGTGGGGACGCGCGGCCGGGAAAGCAGTCCGGGGTGTGCGCGGTGGGGTCGTCCCGGGGCCCCGCCTGGCACGGGCATCCGCTAGATTGTGGCATTTAGGTGGAATCGGATGGTGGCCGCTCCTGCCGCCGCAGAGGCCAGGGTGTCCAAGCTCGTGGGGTGAAAAATAAACCCCAGCTGACCCACATGGGCTTTGTGGAACGGAGAGAAGAGGAAGGAACAGCAACTTTGGATACCAGGGCTGGGCCGAAGCGGACACCCGCTTCCTGGGCGACCAGCTCACGGAACAGAATAGGTCCCCGGACCGCGGGTCCTCCGGGAGGCCGGGGTGGAGGGGAGCAGCTGAGCTGGGGGCCCCCAGCCCGCGCCACGAGCTCCGACACCCCAAGCTGGGTTTCCGGTGGGGCCCCCGCCGGGCGCCGCGGCAGAGCGGGGCCCTATGCGGGGACCGGAGAACTGCGCGGAGGCCGGAAACGCTGGGGCCGAAACCAGGCGGGAGCCCGGAGCATCCTCCCGGCGCCTGCCCCGGGCGCGCCGGCCCCAGGCTCGAGCTGCGACCCTTCGGCCTTGGCGCGAACTTTTGCGGGGGGAGAAGGCCTTGCGGTGCAAGCGAAAGCCGACGGCGTGGGGCTTCCGGCTCTCGCCCCCAGTCGGGCAGCCGGGCAGCCGGGCAGCCTCGCCCTCACCTACCCGAGCTGGCCGTCTGGCTGGTGTCCAACGGCCCCGACGCTCTTCCCAGCGGCTGCAAGTGGACGCTCTGCGGGTCGGACAGCACTTCCAGGAAGGTGGGCTGCGCGTAGAAGCCGGGGAGCCCCCCGGGCCCCAGTAGCCCCATGCCGCCCACTCCTGCGGGACTGAGCACCGAGCGCGCTGCCAGCAAGTGCCCGGGGGCCAGGCCGTCGAGGGCAGCCCGCGGGTGGGAGTTGGGGGGCTCCTTGTTCAAACCCAGGATCTCCTGAATGCCGAACCCCGTGCACCTGGCCGGGGCGCCCCCCGAGGTACTCTTGGCCACTGTCTCGGATTTGGGCTTGCTCAGCGCTTCCCCCGCTTTCCCCGTCATCTCCCGGCTCTTTGGAGGGGCTGAGGCCGCAGGTCTTTTGCTCCCCCCACCCCCCCGCCGGGCTCCCCGCTTCGCGAAGTTGGTCCCAGGTGCCCCCTCCGGTGTCTAATGCTCTGGAGCCCCAAGGAGATTCCCCTTTTATCCAACCAGGCGGCAGCCCAAGTGGGGTCAGAGCTGAGCAGCCAATCACCGGGGCCAGGAGCATTAGGAATTCCAAAAAGCTGGCAGCTCCCGCCGCAGGCAGCACCGAGGGGCCAGGGCGCTGGGGACCGGGCACCGGGTGGACTCCGCAGGACGCCCATGGGCAGGGACCCCAGGGGCTGAAATGAGACAACAAGGTTCAGGACTGTTCCAGGAGGCTGGGTGGCTTGGGATTCTGGGGAGAGCCTGGCTAGGACATGTCCCTGGGGTGGGGTGGGAGGTTGGGCGGAGGGCCAATGTTAGAGACTGGGGGTCCTCCCTCCTTTGAGTCCAGTCCAGACTGACAAGGTCAAAGAAGACCAAGTATGGGATCCTTGTGTAAAAGGCAGGCAAGGAAGGGAGCAAGTGCCCTGGACAGGCTGTGTGGTGGCAAGGGGCGAAAAAGGGGTCAGCGTGTGATGAGGGAGAGGTATGGGTGGGAAGAGCTCCACACTTGCCTTGCAGCACAGGATAAAGTGCCTAGTTCAGAACAACTACTCAGTAAATCTTGGCCCAATGAATAAAGGAAGGATAAAGGAGTCAGGAAAAGGAGTTCCTGGTGGGCTAGAACAATGGTGATTTCTTTTGGTGAAAAACCATGGGCATCTGAAGATCTTCCAAGAGTAAGCAGGAATGTTCCCAACTTCGTGGAAGGCCTTCATGCACTCTGCCACCCATTCATTCAGCTAGTGCGTGTTGAGCCCCTTACCAGCTCTGAGCTGGGAGCTAGGGGTCCCGCTGTAAATCAGGTCTGCGATACATCCGAGTTCACTGAGCAGACAGAACGGAGAAGATGGGATTGTCCATGTGAGGGAGCAGGCTGGAGAGAGGGTGTTAGAGGCAATTAATTAAAAGATAACCTCTGTCCCCAGCTGAGAAGGATCCCTTGACTAACTCTTGTGTTGGAAGTTGCAAGAATTGCAGCCAACGGGGCCAGCTGAAAAGTGATGGGAGGCAGTGCCCTACCTGGAGAAAAGCCTGAATTCCCAAGGTAGGCAGTGGAGTCACTGGTGTCCTGCTTGAGGGCTCTTCGGGGAGCAGGATCCCCTAGGGCCAAATGTGTCAGGTGAAGGTGATTACACACACACACACACACACACACACACCTGCCGTGGACCTCTTTGTACCAGCATTCCACCAGCTCAGCTAATTCTTCTGTGACATTCTTGGGGCTAGGGACTGTCTTACTTCCCTTGGCATTCCCTTCTTTCCCGTCTCTAATACACACTAGGTTTTAAATCAATCTTTCTTGCTAGCTTTCTTTGATATGTGTATTTATTTATTTTTTTAAAGATTTTATTTATTTATTCGACAGACAGAGATCACAAGTAGGCAGAGGAGGCAGGCGGAGGGAGAGGAGGAAGCAGGTTCCCTGCTGAGCAGAAAGCCTGATGCGGGGCTCGATTCCAGAACCCTGGAATCATGACCCGAGCCAAAGGCAGAGGCTTTAACCCACTGAGCCACCCAGGCGCCCCTCTTTCTAGGTTTCTTAAGAGGAGTACCTCTTATTTCCTTGTTTCACAAATAAGTTTGGTTAATTTGATTGCTTTAAATATTTCTTGAATTACAGTCACCCTATGAGGCAAGGTAAAGACAGGGTTGGTTGCTTTAGGCCAAGACTGGAAAACCAGACTAGGGGAGAGATTCCATTGAGGATTTCTTGGCTAGTCAGCTGCAAACCCCCAAATGAATGGAAAGCTCCTCACCCAGCCTGCAGCCAAGGTGTCTGGTACCCTTTGCGGTTGCCATGAGGCCAAAGGGACAGCGGAGAGGGAACCCCAGGGAGGCTGGAAACTGAGGCCTGGCTCTCAGGGCTGGTATGAAATAGGTCTCCACTCACTCCAGCCGGGTCCACACAAGAACTGGAACTGGGCTGGGGGGCTTCTCTGTGCAGGTGTCTGGGACAGGTGCACTGTACACCCCGAGGGCTGCCTCCTTGTCCAGTAATAATGCCATTTGTACTGTACACTTGTGTCGCTCAGCCCCTTTGTGTGGCATGACCTCTGTCCTCACAAGAACCCTGTTGATATCTTTGTTTCACATCTGAAAGTTGACATAGCTAGTCTTGTTTTTTTCTTTTTCTTTTCCTTCTCTTTTCTTTTTTCTTTTTTAAGTATAGTTGACATATATGGCATAGCTGCTCTTACGTGCAAGGTGCCCACTCGAGGATACGCAATCTTGAGGCGTCCCTCACCTTGTGGTCTATGGGGCTGGGTTCCATGTGGCGCCACTCACACAGACAACAATGTGAGGGGCACCCCCTAGAGGTGTGCAAACCAATGGCTTTGACTCAAGTAAGAATTTCTTCTCTTTTCTTTCTTTTTTAAGATTTTATTTGTTTATTTAAGAGAGAGAACAGAGCAAGAGAGAAAGCACAAGCTGGGGGCAGAGGTGGAGGGGGAGAGAGAGGGAGAAACAGGCTTCCCACTGAGCAGGGAGCCCCACGCGGGGCTGGATCCCAGGACCCCCGGATCATGACCTGAGCCGGAGGCAGACATTCAACTGACTGAACCACTCAGGTGCCCTTCAGGTAAGAATTTCTTTTTTTTTTTTAAAGACACATTTATTCAGCGTCATGATCAGACTATTACATTTAGCAATCAACAGCATGGGTGCAAAAAAAAAAAAAAAAAAACTACATTAAAACCCTTTGTTGGAATGCTTTACACTTTCCACAGAACAGAAACTAAAATAACCTGTTATACAATTAGTCACAAATACAGTCCTCGAGTTTTTTTGCCCATACACATGAGTATTGTCTAAAACATGTCTTCTTTGTAGCAGCTAGGCCCTGCCACCACTGTGCTTGGCTGAGTTCACAAATCTGTTGTAACCTGTAGCTTCCCTGTCACTTCTCTGGCTCTCCTCTCCTGCTAAGCTTTGTTTCCTGGCAGTAATTAAAACCTTCTGCCACTGTCATAGCTGCTGCTGCTGCTGGAACCACCATAGCCACCTTGGTTTCGTGGTTTGGCGAAGTATTGGCCTCCACCACCATAAGGGCCAGAGCTTCTGCCTCCAAAATTGCCTCCTTTCATGGGTCCAAAATTTGAGGATTGATTGTTGTAATTGCCAAAATCATTATAGCTTCCACCACCTCCAAAGTTGCTTCCATCATTACCAAATCCGTTATAGCCATCCCCACTGCCACCATATCCACCACCACCTCGACTGCCACCAAAGCCACCTCGACCACTGAAGTTTCCTCCGCGACCAAAGTTGTCATTCCCACCAAAACCACCTCCACGACCACCACCAAAGTTTCCAGAACCACTTCGACCTCTTTGGCTGGATGAAGCACTAGCCATCTCTTGCTTAGAGAGCGCTTTCCTTACTTCACAGTTGTGGCCATTCACAGTATGGTATTTTTGAATGACAATCTTGTCTACAGAATCATGGTCATCAAATGTTACAAAAGCAAAACCCCTCTTTTTGCCACTGCCTCGGTCAGTCATGATCTCAATCACTTCGATTTTCCCATACTGTTCGAAATAATCTCTTAGATGATGTTCTTCAGTGTCTTCTTTAATGCCACCAACAAAAATCTTTTTCACAGTTAAGTGGGCACCAGGTCTTTGAGAATCTTCTCTTGAGACAGCCCTCTTTGGTTCCACAACTCTTCCATCCACCTTGTGTGGCCTTGCATTCATGGCTGCATCCACCTCCTCCACAGTGGCATAGGTGACAAACCCAAAGCCTCTGGAGCGCTTGGTGTTCGGATCTCTCATTACCACACAGTCTGTAAGTGTTCCCCATTGCTCAAAATGGCTCCTCAGACTCTCATCGGTTGTTTCAAAGCTCAGACCTCCGATGAAGAGCTTCCGCAGCTGTTCAGGCTCTTTGGGAGACTCTGACTTAGACATGACGGCGGTGGGAGGGGAGACTTTAACGATGCTTACTCGGCGGCGTCCACAGGCAGAAAGGAGTCAGGTAAGAATTTCTATCCTCATTTTATGAATATGGAAACTTAAGTGTCCAGAGAGGTTAGGTAACCTGTCCCAAATGACCTAGCTAGTAAGTGACAGAGGCCAGACTCAACCTCGAGTCTGGTGTCAAAAGCGGTTGCGTTTTGACTTCCTCCCTCTCTTGGCCTCCTCTCCAAGCCAGCCTCCCCTGGGAGGATGAATGGGGATGCTATGTTTATGGCATCTGTCCTGTCGCTTACTTATCACGGGACATCCACCATGAGCCAGATGCTAGCCAGTGGGCAAGGATGCGAGTGAAGGAAAACAAGTGTGTGCGTGATGGAATCTTGGCTCTTGCCAGGAGATGAGGATGAAAAATCTCTTGACCAAACCCAGTATCTGAAGCTGCCGGTTGCCTGCCCCAAGGAGATAGTTATGACCTTGACCAAGGAGGTTGAGGATGGGGGCAACCCCAGGCCCTCTGAGAGACACCTTTCCAGAGACTGCAGGCTGTGTGCGGGGTGTGTGGGGGGATCGAGCATCAACCCTTAGGCCTGAACACCTGACAGCCTCCTGGCAGGGGTGGGTGCTAAGAATTTGGGTTATAGATGGGGGGAGTGAAATGTCCCCTTTTGGAGACATTTAGCTAGGTCACACTGGATCCAAATCCTGGTTCTGCTACCTAACAGCTTTGGGGCTTCGAGTCAACCATTAAATTCTCTCTTAGCTTTGATGGCTTTACCTATAAAACAGCCTGATACTGGATTTGGGGACACCCCCTGACCCCCTGAGTTAGCACTGCAGTCAAGTGATCAGCTGAACTCTGGAGCCAGATTTCCACGTTCAGACTCCTTCTCTATCACCTATTTAATGACCCTGGGAGTTACCCAACTTCTCTCTGCCTTCTGTGCCTCAGTTTCCTCATCCATAAAACGGGGGTAATGGTAGTACCTACCCCTTAGGATTGTCAGGAAGATTACAAATGTGCACAAAGCTCTACTGTGAGTGTACAAATTAAGGTTCTTTTTTCCCCATAACTTTCGAATATTGACATAGTTTGCTATATGATATTTTAGGAACAAAATAAGGTTTCTTGTGAGTGTTGGTTATTATTATCCTCATGCAGGAGGATGTGGTACTTGGGACTGGCAATATGTAGGGAACAGGATGGATCTAGTCCTAGCTGTCGTGGGATTTTGGCCAGTGACTGAAGGAGGTGATTTTTTTTTTTAAAGGTTTTATTTATTTGAGAGAGAGAGAGAGAGCATGAGAGGAGAGAGGCAGCGGGAGAAGCAGACTCCCTGCCGAGCAGGGAGCCCTATGCGGGACTTGATCCCGGGACTCCAGGATCATGACCTGAGCCAAAGGTAATCGATTAACTAACTGAGCCACCCAGGCGCCCAGGAGGTGATATTTTTTTAGAGCACTGGGCATGTACCTGAACCCAGGCCCTCCTCACGTCATAGCTCGTACTGTTATCGCTAATGGGGGCCAGACTCCTCACCACACTGAATCCACTCCATTTCTCCAGCAGGTCCGGAGTTCTGTGTTTCTCGTGACAAATAAGACACTGAGGCTCAAGGAGGGAGACCTGGGGCGAGGGGGGAGGCTGCCTCCCTCCTCTGTCTGGTGCTGGCCATTTTCAGCAGCAGCTGCAGCCAAGTCATTCTCCCCACTACCCTCCTCCCTGAGTCACTACCCAGCCGTCAGTGACAATTTTTGGAGTGGGAGGGGGGAAATGCGAGGGAGAGAAAGGATGCGTGTTTGAATCAATAATCCCATTATGAATCTGTCACCCATGAACGTGTTTCACTTTTTTAAATGCGCTTGTGTATTGGGGGCTTCCCCCCTTGAGAGTAAGCCTTCTCCTTTGTTGTACTGGCCGGTTCTCCTGAGGGTCCCCTCAGAGAGCCCTAGAGGCCCTCCTCTATCACGCTTCCCGTCATCAGACATTGGGCCAGGCATTCCACTTTCTTCGTTTAGTCAAGGGACTTCCATCAGGAGAAAAACAAGAGAGATTCTGGTTCACATTTAACTTACATACAAATGAACATGTACTAAGTTCCAGACTTTTTGACACTGTCTCAATGCATTGTCCCAACGATCCTGAAAGATGGATATCATCGTGCTTTCCATGTGACGAAGCAACCCCAGGGAGGCTAGGCGACCTGCCCAGGAGCATGCGGCCACCGAGGGCCAAGAGGAGTCTAGACCCACTGCTTTCTCATTTTCTTTCTCTCTTTCTTACTTTAAGTAAGCTCTGGGCCCAACATGGGGCTCAAACTCATGACCCTGAGATCAAGAGTTGCATGCTCCACCAACTAAGCCAGCAGGCACCCCTCTTGTTTTCTTGAAGATAGAATCAGAGCCTCAAGCTGAGGAAGGGACCTTGGATATAGGGAGTCAGAGGATGCCTGAGTTTGAGCTTCAGCTACCAACCTGCCCCACCGAGAATGCGGGCAAGGAAAGGAAGGGGCACCAGGAGGAATTGAGAAGGGCCACGAAGGGGAATGCTGGTGAACCCCCAGAGCCCAGGGCTGCTAAGAGCACCACACACCTCACACATCTAGGTCCGTTTCCTTCTTCTAGTTCTCCAGGGGACAATCAATCCTCTTTGGACTTTTCTTAGAGGGCTTCAGGGAGTGGGAAGGAAGGAACCCACTTTTGGCAATGCTTTCAAGCCAGCCTTGTAGAAAGCCCTGGCTCTGTCTGTTCCCTCCCAGGTGCCCCCTGGAGCTCCCCAGGGACCTTATCCCAGCAGAACACCACCCACCCGGCTTTAGCTGCCCACAACCCCTGTGCCTTCCCTCCCTTAGCACAAACCCTTCCTTCCTTAGTCCCCAAGGGAAAAGGAAAACATTCTGCCCATGTCGTCCTGTGTCTTCCCTAGTGCTCCCCAATGGGTGGTGTAGAACAATGGAGAAAAGCAAGCTGTAGAGGACTTGCTCCGTGATCAGCCTGCCGCATGTCCCTTGGCTGTGTCTCAGTTTCCTTTCATTCTCAGGTGGTAGGAATGACTGCATCTCTGATGCCCTGAGCGTGTGTTCTGTCTTATCCCACAGAACTGTGGCATGAGAACTTAACCAGGTATCTTCAGAAAGTAGTTTCTGTGTACCTACTCTGCAGATGCTGTAGGTGGGAATACTGTGGGGTCCAAGACAGTGAAGCCCCTCTTCTCATGACCTCAGATTTGGGCTGTGGGAGACAGTTAACAAACAGGCAAATAAATACACCGGCGAGATAAGTTAAGATGGCAAAAGTACTAAAGAGAAAATAAAGCAGGGTGAGGGGTTACAGACAAATTACGGAAGGAGGTTCTTTTCTGGATGAACAGGAAGGACTTTCTGGGGAGTCAGAGTCTGGGAAGAGACCTGAGTGGAGAGAAGCCAGCCATGTGGGGGTGCTGGGACAGGTGGCAAGGTTAGGGGGACAGCTGGTGTTCCCATCCTGGGGAGGAACCAGGTAGGTGTTTCTGAAGAACAGCAAGGAGGCCAGGGAGGCTGGAGGGGATGGCTGAAGGTCAAGTGAGCCTTTGGAAGGAGCTCAGCAGGTCGGTAGGGGTCAAGCTCTGTAGGGCCTCGAGGGCCAGAAGAACTGAAGATATTATCCTCAGCATGAAGGGAAGGAGCCATGAAACAAGGCTGGCAGGAGGCAGCGCTGTGGTCCAGGCCAGAGACAGCGCTGGTTGGTTTAGGGATCAAAGGTGACCATCGAGATAGAGAGTAGAGGATAGATTGGGGACAATATGAAAGAAACTGAAAAGCAGCAGAAGCTCTCCGACAGCCGGTTCGGTGTTCTCCTCATAGAGTCCCAACAGTGCACACAGCAGGCGCCGGGGCCCTCCTATAGGGATTTGCAGCAAACCTGGCTGAAGGGCATCCAGGGGCAAGTTTCTGATCCAAGCAGGTCCCAGTAGCCATTCATGGAGCAGCTGCCGTAGCCATTAATGTCAAGCTGTTGTAACTGGGTGGAAAGGCAGGTGGGTCTGGAAGAGGAGACGGAGGCCGTGGACCTGCGGGAAGGTGGGCAGCTGGACGGAGACCTAGGCCGCAAGTGGGAAGAGGGAACCATGGCAATGCCGCATCCAGTTAAGGGAGGGCAAGCGACGAGGGAGCAGAGACACCGCCAGAGGCTGATCCCAGGAAGAAATGTCCGGATTCCTCACTTACTGGCCCCCTCTCGCAAACACCTTGACCATCACGAACGTTGCATGACTTTGGGCAGATTTCTTCTTCTCTGAGCTTCAATTTTGCTGTGTGTACAATGAATTGTTAGGGCTCCCGGGTGACTCAGTTGCTTGGGTGACCAACTCTTGCTTTCAGCTCAGGTCCTGATCTTGGGGTCCTGATCCTGGGGTCCTGAGATTGGGCCCTGCATCGGGGTCCACGCTCAGTGCAGAGTCTCTTTGTCCCCCTCCCTCCCTGTCTGCCCCTCCTCCTGCATGTGCTCTCTCTCTCTCTCAAATAAACAAAATCTTTACAAAAAATATAATGAATTGTTGTGAAGAGTCCATGAAACATCTGAAGTCCTGTAACAGACCTTCATTATTTTGTGAGCTGCCCAACATCTGAACCTGGTTTCTGTTTGGGAGAGTTCCCCAACGTATGAGTCCTGGTGGAAGACAGAGCCCTGGATGCTGCTGTAAGGACACTGGAAATGCCAGACGTTTTGCTTTCCCAGCATTCCTTGCAGCCAAACAGGGTCACGTGACCCGAGCTCTACCAGTCAGAAGCAGCCGGGCCTGACTGATTTGTATTGGGAGCCAGGGACATAAAGGAGCAAGAGAACCCAGGAGAGTCTCTTGCAGTGCCAGCAGTGGCTGCTGTAAGATCAGCTGCAGGGTACCAGGTTGGCAGCAGAATTCCTTGCCCAGGCATCAATGGGAGTTCTAGTCCCTAGGGCCCAGTGAAGGTGACAGTAGCTGCAGTGGCTTCTTCCCTAGACCAGCACTGTGTTGAGATTCTAGACATTGACTCCAGCCCAGCCTCCAAACCTGGAGAATATCTGCACTACCCAATATCTTTCTAGTAAAGTCCTTCTTTTCTTTTCTTTTTTTTCTCAAACAAAAAGTCTTACATATTTGGGCTGCTTGTCTGTTTCAATCAGTAGAGCATGTGACTCTTGATCTCGGGCTGTAAGTTCGAATCCCACACTGGATGTGCAGATTACTTAAAAATAAAATAAAAAAAAAAATATGTGGTACAGGGGCACCTGGGCGGCTCAGTCGGTTGAGCGGCTGACTCTTGGTTTGGCTCAGGTCATGATCTCAGGGTTCTGCAACCAAGTCCCAGGTCGGGTTCCCTGCTCAGCAGAGAGCCTGCTTCTCCCTTTCCCTCTGCCATTTCACCTGCTTGTACTCTTTCTCTCTGTCTAAATAAATAAATAAATAAAATATTTTAAAAATATATTGTATATATTTATTACTGAACCAAACTACTGTGCAGAAGCACAGAAACAGAAATGAAATCATGTTCTGGGGGCACCTGGGTGGTTCAGTGGGTTAAGCCGCTGCCTTCAGCTCAGGTCATGATCTCAGGGTCCTGGGATTGAGCCCCGCATCGGGCTCTCTGCTCAGCAGGGAGCCTGCCTCCTCCTCTCTCTCTGCCTGCCTCTCTGCCTACTTGTGATCTCTGTCTGTCAAATAAATAAATAAATAAAAAAGAAATCATGTTCTCAATAAAACACGTCCGATTGTTCAGGTAGTAGTGATGTTTACAGAGTGATATGGAGGAACAGGTGACCTCCCTACAGCTTAAATACGTGTACCATCTCACGTGTGATTCTTTGTACACCTAGCTTGGTTCTCTCTAATGTTTCCTTTTGGAGTTATACCTGATTTTATTACCAGTTTTCATCTGAATCCACTGCGAAATGGGACAATTCTCCTTTTGCTTCTTAGCCAGGAACCACTTGAGCCTGCGAGTCTTGTGAGAAGCCATGGCTAGAAACCGTCAACTACACACACCACGTGGTGGGGGGAAGGAGAGACAGGCAGTAAATTCCCCTTTGAGTCAAATAAGACAGTTGTTTATAACCCAGATTCCGAGCTATTATAAGATGCGAATATAGCACCCAACTCTACTCCCCAGTGCCATCCAACCTGGCAACTAATTTCCCTTAATAATCTTATTTGGGCCAAATTCGAGTTGCGATTCATACGGGGTTGCAAAGAGAAGGGCTTTGGAGAGAGATCTCTTCATAAATGGATAAGACTAATGGTTGCCCACTCGGTTTTCATTCTCTCTTTTCCCCTTAGTATCAGAACCCTAAGTGTGTTCAGAGTGGTGATGTCTGTAGATAAAAGACTACATTGTCCAGTCTCCTTTGCAGCTAGGAGGGGCCCTTTGATAAAGTTCCAGCCAATGAGATGTGTGAATAGAAATCTTTTTTTTTTTAAGATTTTATTTATTTATTTGACAGAGATCACAAGTAGGCAGAGAGGCAGGCAGAGAGAGACGGGGAGGCAGGCTCCCCACTGAGCAGAGAGCCCGATGGAGGGCTCGATCCCAGGACCCTGAGATCATGACCTGAGCCGAAGGCAGAGGCTTAACCCACTGAGCCACCCAGGCGCCCCTGTGTGAACAGAAATCTTAAGACATTTTGCAGAGCCTTTTGCTCTTTCCACCTTTCCTTTAGCTTCCTGTCTAGAACACAGACATGATGCCTCGTGCCTCAACAGTCGTTTTAGACTATGAGGTGACCTTGAGGATGGAAGCCAAGATTAGGAGAGCGGAGTGAACAGTAGGAGTCTGGGTGCGTGGAGACTCCGAGCCGCCCTATCAGCCCTCAGCCCTGAACCACTCCAGTGAGGTTTGTTTTGTTTTTGCTTTATTTTTTTTTTTTTTTTTTTTTTTTTTTTACATAGGGAGAAATAAATTTCCTTCTTCCACCAGCGTTTAAACCACTGGTTTCTGGTCTGTCACTAGAGGCTATAAGCGTTCCCTCACTGGTACAATGCAGAAGCATTTGAACTCAAATGTTTTCCCCTGGGGGAGTGTTGAAGGGCTTGCCACCACAGCAGAGATCTGCTCTCCCCCAAGTTTTGACAGCTGGGGATCTCGGATTTGTCTCTTGTCTCCAACCTTAGAGACCTTGATGCTCACTGATCTCTGCTTTCCTCTGTCGTCTAGATGACCGTCTCCGGTATTTGAGTGGTGGCCCCTAGAATAGCTTTTGCAGTGGTCTAACCCTGATTTTGTCACAGAGAGGCCCCTTACTTTTTTGTTTCGGTGGTTTTCCATTGCTGCCCAGCATCCTCTGCCCAGGGAGAGCTACGGACATGGTTCTATTCCTGCCTCTGGTACTTACTCATGTGCTGTGGAGTGAGTCTTTTAGCTTTTCTGTGCCTCACTTCTTTACCTGTAAAATGGGAATGCTGATGCCTATCCTGGCTTTCTTAGAGAGCTCTCAAAGGAAAATATGCATGAAAGTGTTCAGAAGATGGTTGAAGGACCATACAGAAATCCGGTCATCTTTTCTCTGGTTACAAACAATGGTTCAGAATGTATCAACCATCTCGTTTGCAAGCTTTCGTTTTTTCTACTTTATACTTGTCCGCAATTCAACTCCTCTGTCCACCTTTCTCGCTCCTCAGTCTTTTAAGACCCACCCTGGATTTATATCTGTTGACTTGGTATTTTACTATATATATAATTCATATATAGATAGCATTTATTTATTGAGATTTACAGCTACCTCTGGCAAACCCTATTAACATTTATCGAGTGCTTACTATGTGCCAGGCATTTTGCTGAGCTCTGTACATGAATTATTTTACTCAATACTCACAAAAAACCCCTAGGAGATGGGTGTTCTGTTATCTTCTTTCTACAGATGAGGAAACTGAGTCACAGTATGGTCAAGTACGGTCAAGCAGCTAGTGAATTGTGTAGTCAGTATTTGAACCCAAATTAGGCTTTGTGGCAACAAGACTGTGTCATTCCAGTACTCTAAGGAAGCAGATGCCGAGGCTGAGTCAGGAGTATGCATGATTTGTTGGGGTGGCGGGTAACACCTGTGAAAGGTAAAGGGGGGGGCTGGACAGAAGGGGCCTCAGACCACAATGCAGATCTCTGAGTCTCAGCCAGCGTAAGGGGGAGCTCTGGAAGAGGTTGCCCAGTTTGAGCTGGGCCAAAATAGCCAGGCCCCAGGCTCCCCACCCTGCCAGGCAGACTCGCTCAAACACCGTAGTGGGTGATTAGAGCTAATGATACCCTACCATGTCCTTGAATGTTACTAAGAGAGATTTTAAATGTATTCACCACAAAAAGGAAACGGGAGCTAAGGGATGGGGTGGAGGTGGTACTTAATGCTATGGGAGTAATCATTTTGCAATTTATAAATGTATCAAATCACATGTTGTATACTTGAGATTTATGCAATGTTATGGGTCGCTGATATGTCAATAAAGCTGGGGCGGGGAGGGCAGAGAGTACTGTGTGGTCTCCAAGAGGCTCTAGAGGGAGGCTGTCCACTAACCTCACTGCTGCTCCTGAATAGCAGGTCTTTTTGGAAAGGACATCCAAGCAGTGCAGCCCCACAACTTCTGCAAATATGGTGTAAGAGACAACATCTGCATCTCAGGGGGTCTATCTCTTGCTCAGGGTCCTGGGATCCAGGCACAGTGAGGCTGGGTTTGAACTGCCCGTTGGTCTCAGGTCGGCTTCATACATCTCATTCTGGGACTGGTGTCCACGAACATGTGCTCTTTTCCTGGCTGAGGTCAGGTGAGTAGAGAGAGCCAGACCACACAAGCCCATTCCAAGTCTTTGCCTGGGTCACATCAGTTTACACCCCATTGGCTGAAGCTGGTCACATGACCAAGACCAAAGACCATGGAGTGGGGCAATAAACACCCGCCCCCCCCCCCACCAAGGGAAGTTATGCCAAGAGTGGAAAAGGAGGGAAGAATTTTGAACAAATGCACATACTATCTGGATAGCTATCTGGCACCAAAGACTACACCTTGGCCATTTGGTCATAAGTGGCTAGTACAGCACCAGACAGGAAGTATTATGGCTGAGTGGCTAAAAGCACAGTTCTGGAGTCAGATAGCTGGGGTCAGACCCTGGCTCCAACACTACAAGCCTCCAGGGCCTCCATCTCCTCTTTTGTAAATAGGGAAACTAAAGAATCCAAGCACTTGCTGCAGTGCCTGGTCATGGTGGACCCTCGAAAGTGTGACATTCACGTCTAGTCCTTATCACAGCCCTGTATAATGGTGCCTTCCGGTTTGCCGACCCAGAACTGCGTGCCGTTCTAGAAACTGGAACTAGGAACCCACCTCCCTCCCCATGTCCTAGAACAGCTCGCAGCCATGGACACCCCTCACCCCCAACTCCTTCACCTATGACCATCTCTCAATGCATTCGCATCAAAACTCGGGTTTGGGACACCTCTCTGGGAAAATCTCAGCCCATCCAGCACCTCCTTGTGTTTCTCTTCAGTCATCCTGGGGAGAAGGTTGTTCTTTCCCACACAGCCAGGGGTACCCTCCAGCCCATCCCAATTTCCTCTTACTTGGAATCACCACTTTGGCACAGCCAAGGGTCAAGGTGGTGGGCAGCGGTGGGGGGGATGTTGAAGGAGGTTGACAGAGCACGGAAAGCCAGCCAGGGAAGGTTTAGCCTGCAATCCAATTCCACTTAATATCCCATAATAAAATGCTGTCAACATGAGTTTCCTGTTCAAGTGGATTTGTTAAGAAGGCTGGGGGAGGTCAGAGGTGTATTCTGGCTCTCCTGGGGTTGGAGGAGAGACTGGTGGGGAGTGGGGGAGGGTGCCTCAGGCAAGAGGGCCCGCTTCCCACCCGGCCCCACTGCAGTCCAGACAGGCTCTCAGGAAGGGGTTTGTCACACTTGTCTGTCTCCGTCAACTCATGATGACTCACAGAGGGGCCCTTTACCCCCCTGGAACGAGGCTCTGTCTCCTCTGATAAGCATCCAGCCCCTGAGGCAGAGAGTATGATTTTAACGTAGGGGACTCAGACCTGGACGAGAAGGTGGGGTAGTGTGCCCGGGTGGAGGAGGGTACGTATCGGAACCCCTGCTATCCCGCCATGAAGTAGGAGCCACAAGGCCAACACTAGGACAACCTTAAGGGCCAGAGGGCCACTTAGTGAGAAGTCTAATGGTCTGGGGTGGCCTCGGCCCTCTTGATGGCAACTCGGGGGTGACCTCACCTAGTGACTCAAAATGGCTGTTGTCAGCTACCCATCTCTGCCTCCCCGGCTGGCCCACTGCTAAGCTTTCCTTCTTCAGGGGTTGGGGTGGGGGGGGGCACAAGCCTGATTTCCCCAGGGTCCTGAAGTGGCCAAGCTTCCTAGGGAGCCTCATTGAAAGGGAGATTGACCACAGCTGACTACAGAATGTTCACCACGGATCAGGCACAGAGCTGGGGGCTGTCCTGATGCCACCTTGTCGAATCTAGGGAACAGCGAAGGAGGTAAGGCAGGGGTAGGGGGAGAGACTGCTGGAGGGAAGGGGGCTAGAGTTCTCCCCACTTTCTTAGGGAGGAAACAATGGCCCAGAGAGTTTAAGAAATGAAACCAAGACCCCAAGTAGTGAGAGACAGCCATGGGATAGGCGCCCATGGGGAAGGTGTGACTTCCGGGTGACTCAGTCATGGCCTTCAGGAGCCCAGCTTGGGCCTGGAGAGGGAAGCTGAGGAGGCTGCAGAAAGGTGTGAGGCACAAGTTGAGGGGATGAGAACCGACTGTGGGTCCTCTTCCTGGGCCTGCAGGCGGGTGACACGTGAGGCCTGTGAGACGGGTGGGGGGTGGGCTGAGAAGGGTAGGGCTGGGCTTCCAGGGCTTTCGTGAGTCCTTTTAATTCGTGTAAATGAGGGTTTTTAATTTGTTATTCTGGGTTTTATTTCTATTACCATCTCATTTGCCTCTAAACCCTATTTTGCCCCAGCCTGGACCGAATTCCATTTGATGCATTAGGACTAATTCTCCTCCCAAAGGGTTAGATGTTTTCTCCCCACACAAAAGTCGCTTATTTTGGATAAAGAGACGATTAGATTTATCTTTAATATTTTAATGGCAGCTGGGATTAGTGGGCAAACAGCCCCAACTGGGGTTGTTCACTGCGGATTAAGTTCTGATAAACTCTCAGATGGGGAGCCCCCCCCCACTCTACTCTACTTTCTGTTTTCCACAAAGTGCTTTTTATTATTTTTGGTTGAAAAAAAAATTCCCTTGTCTTTTGGAGCATCATAAATTCCATTTGCTGTTTTCTATTAAATCAAGTTGATTAAATTCGTTGTGACTCTTTGCACATAGATCTTTTTAATTTTAACGTCTCCAGCATAAAATCTTTAATGGTGCAATTTGAAATGGCTGCAATATACAGTTCAGGCCTTGATAAAACAGATGGAAATGAGGTTCCGCCAGGGTGGGGGTCCTGCCAGGAGGGGAGGAGGCAGGAGCAGGCGCAGAGCTCCAGGAGAAGGCAGGGAATGACTCTCTGTGAGGCCCAGAGAGGACCTGGTTCCAAACCATGTTCCAAGCAGTAACCTATGCTGGGTGGTAACGGTGGCTGCTGTTGGGCGGCCGGCTCCCCGCATGCCTGGCACTGTCTATGCATCGTCAGTAATCCTTACCGGGGGGCTCAGAGAGGCCTCATGTTCAGGGTCACACAGCAAGCTGGTGGCAGTGGTTGAGGCCTGGTCATCCTGGGCTGGTGGAGCCTCTTCTCTCTTTTTGCAGCCTCCATTTCCTCATCAGTGAGTTGAGGTGACCAGCGTTGCCCTGCCTCACAGGTGCTTGGAAAAATTAGATGAGGTCTACAAGTGGCCTTGGGAATGACATGCGGGAGGGCTCTCCTGGGGACCATTGGGGGTGGGTGAGGCCAGGCCATCTGGGGCCCAGAGGCCCTGCCATCCCTGGGAAGAGCTGATTTTTGAGACCCTGAGAGGCTTCCTTAACTCCAGGACTGGTGAGAGGCCCAAAGGACCTGGGGTCCCCCTCCCACCGCCTCTCCAGACGTCAGGCCTCCCGTCTCACGCTTTTCTCCCTGTCCCTCCGGCTCTAATCCTGACCTCATCAAGTCCGGGAAGGGTTGATCCACAGAAGCAAATCCCTCATTCGGAGGGACAAAATCAGCTTAATTTGCAGCAACTTGAAGCAGGTCTTTGCCAGGATTTGAATATCAAATTATCCCATAGCCCAGGCTGGCCTGGAAGGCCTCCTGCCACAACATGGGCAGGGCATGCTCTGGGCTCCTCTGGTGAGATTGTTCTGGGAGCGGGTGAGGCCGGGCTGTGCGTGGGGTGGGGGCATCAGGGGGCATCCGGGGCTGCCGAGGAAGGCAAGAGCACTGCAGCTCCCAGGCCTGGGAGAGGGGAGGAAGGTAGAAAATTTCTATTTATGAGACTTACCTGGGGGACGAGGAGGAGGGCCTTGTAATATACAGATTCCCAAGCCTCTCCCCAAACATTAGAAATCAAGGTTTTTATGACTTGGAGAGCTTGAAAAATTCTGGAGCTGCTCAGTTAGCCAACCAGCAAATACTTACTTAATGCGCACATACAGGTACCTCCTCCTATTTCGAGGAAATCAGCCTCTTCTGGTGTCCACTCCAACCATCCCCAGCCTGTGGCACCACAGACCGGGATCCCTTGGCCCACTGCTCGGCGATGGCCCCAGTCGCCCGGGTCAGCTGCTGCTCCAGGGTTCCTCAGCCTTCCCTTCCCGGTCGGTGGGCCTGTCTCCTTCCTTCCTTCGACATCCCCCCGATGTCGGCCCCACAGAACACAGTGCCCAGACTCAGGGGGTGGGAGACAGACCCCTGTAGAGGCATGTCCCTCCTTGAGCAGCTGTGAGCTCCTTCAGGAAGGCTGGGGACTTTGAGTGTGGCCCCGAGCCTGTCAATATTAGGGGAGACGCACTGGTCCTTCCCACACAGCGTGTACCCCTTTGGGACCTTTGGTGTGAAAGCAGCAGCAGGGACTGCAGAGACAGCCCCAGGTGGGTCCGTCTGTCCATCCAACACTGTTGACAGAGAGCTGAAAAGTCTTGGCCTGGTCCTCTGGGAGCCCAGCACTGGGGAGAAAACCACAAGGTGTGACAAGCTCCCTTAATACCCATGGGGGCTTCTTGAGCGATCACTTATGGGCTAAGCACAGTTCAAAGTGCTTAATCCACCCATCTTATCCTCATAAAAACCCTATGAGGTAGGAAATTAAACACACCCATTCTACAGATGAGGGAACCGAAGCACAGAGAAATGAATCACGTGCTCAAGGTCACACAGTTCTAAGTGGTGGGCCTGCGATTCATACACAGGCAGTGTGACTCTGAGCTTGTCCTCTAAACCACTTTGCTCATTGTCTATCTGTCTTTATCTGGAACCATTTGTCTATGTATATTACTTCTCCACAAGTGACTTGCCTAGTTTTTTAAAAACAGAATCGTAGAGTGCTTTGGGAGCATAGGAAGGAACATTAAACCTAAGTGAGGGCAATCACAGGCGGCTTTTTGGAGGAGGCATCTTTATTTATTCAATGTTGTTGTTGAGCAACTGTTGTGTCCCCAGCACTGGTGAGGCCGAGATGAAAAAGCCATGGTTCCTGTCCTCTGGAGCTCACAAGCTGGGAGACGAATGCCTATAAGCAGATGTGCTAAGAGCGCTAAGAAAGCACAGGGCATATGGGAGCCCTGGAGAGACTCCAAAGCAGAGGAGATCAGGGAAGGCTTCCTGGATGAGGTGCCTGTGAGCAGAGGGTGAAACAATGAATGGGAACTTCAGAGACATGCCCGCTTCACCAGGTCGGCATTCTGCTGAGCTGAAGGGGGCCCAGAGGCTCTGCTGGGCACTCACCCCTCTTCCTTTTGGCCAGACTCTCCTCTATGGAGCCTTTCTGGTGTAACCAACCCCAGTCTCTTCTCTGACTGCCTCTCCCAGGCAGGCCGACCCCCTTCTGGGGAGGTCTACGTCCCCCACTCTTATGTTTTCCTGGGAGGCAGGGCCTGAACACCAGACTCCTGACTGCCCAGGTACTATGCCTAGCAGGGGTCAGACTGGATCTGTCACTGTGGTCTTGGGAATGCCCAGAGGTTTGAGAGCAGCTGGAATTTAGAGCAAGAAGGGAGCCCAGAAACCACTCAAGCCCACTTTGAAGGAAGGAGGAAGGGGGGCCCAGGGAAGTAACAGCAACTGCCCAGGCCCCACAGCTGAGTTGGTACTCAAACTCCAGCCCTCAGCACCCTGATCTCCTCTCTGGGGTGGTCTGGCCCCACCGGGCCCAACTCTAACCCTTGCCCCCCAATGCCTGCCTAGTCTGATGGTGGCCAGGATAGTCTTCCCTGAATAACGATGGTATTGGCTCAGATTAAGGGCAACTAGCTGGCTCTTGGCTTTTCCTTTTTATATAACAACTAATCTCCTTCTAATCAGCCATTATTAAATTATATTCCGTTTTTAATTCATTCACAGATCACCGTTGGGACAGCTGGATGGATAATTGGGGAGAGATAATTTATGTAAATGAGGAACAGCAGAAGGTAGGGGAGAGGGAGGCTGAGGGCCAAAGGGGGCCCCCCTGGGCCCAGGCTGGGGAGGGGGCAGTGAGCTGGCCCAGGCTGGAAGTGGGTGACAGGGGCGCTGAGGGGATTGGGGCCTGTCATGGGACCTCAGGGCTCCTGCCTGATTAGATTGTCTGTCAGCATCACTTTGAATGCTCCTGGCTAGTGGGGAGCCCACTACTTCCTGGGGGGGCAGTTCTCAGACCCATCAGCCCTCCTCATTAGAAATGGATCCTGAGAAACAGTAAAACGTTCTGGAGAATTCCAGAGTCAGAGCTTTGTTTGATTTCAACTCCACCACTGTGTAGCGCGCTCTCTCTCACTCTTTTTAAAGATTTTATTTCTTTATTTGAGACAGAGAGGGAGAGAATCAGAAGCAGACTCTGTGAGGAGCACAGAGACCGACACAGGGCTCCACCTCACAACCGTGAGATCACGGTCTGAGCCGAAACTAGGAGTCAGTGGCTGAACCGACCCTGCCCCTCGGGAGCCCCCATGCAGCTGTCTCTACCCCTGAGTTTCCCGTCTGCTTCCTGAGGGGGAGTCGAGGCCTTGGAACCCCTGAGTTCTTGGTCTCGGTTCCCAGTGGAGCATGGGAAGGAGCAGAGTAAGAGCCCATACCTGGCCGGACTAGGGGTTCCGACCACCTCAGTGTGAGGACTCTGTGAGTCCAGGGCACCCCCCGCTAACATGGGCCTCAGGCCATGAGGCTTCCTTCTGGAAACACAGGCTAAATCTACTTCCTTTATGTATCTGACCTGGCCGCCCGGCCGATAAAAGTTACCTCAGCCACGGGCCCCTCAGTGTGCTCCCTCTGGGCCAGGGGTTGCCCTCAACTCTTGCTACGTAGCGTCTCACATCAGCAGAAGACTGCATGACGTGGGCGCTGCTGTCTCCGCTCTGCAGATGAAAATACCAGGGACCTCAGCTCTCCCCCGACGACATAACAGAAACTACAACAGAAGCCTGCTTAGAAGGAGACAGGAGGCTCTGAAAACCTGGGGCCCAGCTGGAGGCCATTTGGGGAAGGCGCCCTGGGGACAGGCAGACAGGGCAGGGCCAACAGGGGAGGCAGGTCGAGAAGGTTGGGTCTCTAGCCCTCCTGGCTGTTCTTTTGGGGCCCCCAGGAATTACGAGAGGGTAGACACAGGTGTCTGATGGGACTCGAGGGGGTGAGGACTGTGTGTATCTGGGGCTGGCGGGGGGCCAGTGAGTAGGGCCTTGGACCATTCCCAGAGGGAGGCAGGGGATTAAGGAGGGGTAGGGAGGGTGGTCCCAGAGGGTCCCGCAGAGTAATGGGATTAGCCTTTAGGCAGTGAGTGAAAGTTATTATCGTGTGGGGCCTCTGGCCTCCCACGGCAGGCTACAGCTGTCACCCACCCCAAGGAGAGAGTCACTAGCAGTGTCCCCCCCACCTTGAGGCAGGCTGGCACCCTCTGCCCCTCACAGGCTTTCCTGCTGCGATCATCTGTCAAGGGGCTGGCCTCCTAGCTTTAGCCTCCTGCCTAGGCCAGACAGTCTGGGCCACCCACATACAGTATAACGCGGCATTGCCCTGTGCCTCGGTTTCCCCGTCTGGATAGGAGGCTACAGCAAGGAAGGTTGAGACCTTGAGGGAGAACCTGTGAGGTACGGAGGGTCCCCACCAGACACCCTGGATTTCTGGCTCTGCCCTGCCTTAGCTGTGCCGCCCCGGGCTCGTCTGCTAGCCTCTCCGTGTCCTCATGTACACAAGGCGAGCGGTAGCGCTGCAGGGGAGGGTTGAGTCAGGGGGAGCCGTGCAGGTCCCTGGGCTAGGTTCAGGGACCTGAGGCTTGATGGCCACCCGAAGGTGTGGCCGGAACCTCGCGCAGCCGGAGGCGGTGGAGGGCGGGCGGCCCCTGGCTCCCTCTAGCGGTGACGGCGCGGAAGCCCCTCCAGGCCGGGTGGGCGGCGAGGCCCGGCAGCGTTCGTCCCCGGCATCAGCGTGGGGCTGGGGGGCGGGCAGCAAGGGTCCTAAACCACCCCCCCCAACTGACCCCCGTGGTGAGAGCGGCCTGCCTTTAGCTTGCGTGCCGGCCTGATAACCCCGGCTCACCCAGCCCGAAGCCCAGGCACGGGGGAGCGTTTGCCCAGGCTGGACTTGGGGCTGCCCGGGAACCCAAGGGCCTCTGTAACCAGGCACCAGTAGATTGACTTCTGCAGCCTCAGTTGCCTCGCGGTAAGTGGGGCCAGGTTTGGCTGTTCGGCTGGAACCACCTTTTAACATGTAAAACAATTCAGAGTCGCTCAGGGCAGTCCTTTTCCTGCTCCAGTTTGAGCAGGAAACCTACACAGTGACCCAACACTATTAGGCATTCAGTAAGGCTTTTACAGGAAGGAATACTTTTTTTTTTTTTTTTTTTTTTAGGAAGGAATACTTTCTTAACCTCAGCAACTATACAGGTTTGTTTTGTTTTGTTTTGAAGATTTTATTTATTTCTCAGAGGTGGAGAGAGCACAAGCAGGGGTAGCAGCAGGCAGGGGGAGAAGCAGGCTCCCCGCTGGGCAAGAAGATTCCCTCCGGGACTCGATCCCAGTACTCTGGGCAGAGGCTTAACTGTACCACCCAGGCGGCCCTAATTAATTAATTCGGTTTTAAAAACTGTTTATGTGGGGGCACCTGGCTCCATTGATGGAGTTCGTGACTCTTGATCTTGGGGTTGTGAGTTTGAGT
Source organism: Mustela nivalis (assembly GCF_964662115.1). Classification (NCBI taxonomy): domain Eukaryota; kingdom Metazoa; phylum Chordata; class Mammalia; order Carnivora; family Mustelidae; genus Mustela; species Mustela nivalis. The sequence continues at coordinate 15,246,935 of NC_139025.1, read as the reverse complement.
GCCACACTGGGTGTGTAGATTACTTAAAAATAAAATCTTTAGGGGCTCCTGGGTGGCTCAGTCAGTTAAGCATCTGCCTTCAGCTCAGGTCTTGGTCCCAGGATCCTAGGATCGAGCCCCACTTCGGGCTCACTGCTTGGTGGGGTATTTGCTTCTCCCTCTATCTCTGTCTGCTATTCCCCCTGCTTGTGCTCTCTCTCTCTCTCTCTTGCTCACTCCCAGCCTCTCTCAAATAAAGAAATAAAATCTTTAAAAAAAATAAAAAAATTTTTAATATAAAAAAACAAAAACTGTGTATGCATTACCTATCTTGATAAACCTAAACATTAAACATAACACTATACCCAGGTATAGTGTACTCACTGATGCTTTCACCGGGCTCTGTACTGTTCGTATAATAAAATCCCGCCCCCAACTCTGCGAGGGCGTCCCTCCAGTTGGGTGTTCTTGTGGCTCCATCAGAACCACTGGCCTGATGGTCTGTATAATGCCTTCCCCCTTCCCCCACAGGGGCTGGGACTCCTCTGACTATACTCTACCTGTGAGCCAGGTGCTTTGGATGGAGGATTCTGGGTGGGGTCCAGGCCCAGAGACCTAACTTACTGAAGTAACAAAGGACCACAAGGAGGTGGGGGCGTCATGGGATCTGGGGTAGGATGGTCCCAGAAAGACAGGACTGAGGCTTCTCTGCTGCTGCCTCCTGTGCCCGTAGCCTGGCTGCGTAGGCTCCTCCTTCACACAGCCCTGCCTCTCAGCTCCCAGTGCACATCTCCTCCCTCCCAGGCCTGGTGGAACTCTTCCTCTCAATTCCAAAGTTTTCCAGAGGCATAAATAGGTCTGGGCTTAAAGCGAGCTCCTGCACGCTGGTACATGTCAGTATGTGACAGGGAGAAACAAAGTACATCCCCCAAATGTTTCACAGGCCTCGCCGTGTACTCCGCACTGGTTTGGGGGCTGTGTTGTGGGGGTGCCAGAGAGGAAGCGGGCCTCTCTTCTGAGAGGCAGGCTACAGAATGATGTGATTTCCGAGGTTTCAGGAAGGTCCCACTGCTCCAGATCCTTTCCTCTCCTTCTGGAGATCCAATCAATCAGCTTCGTTCCGTGAAACTCTGGGTCCAATCCCTGTGGAATTCAGCTCCCCTAAGACAGGTCAGAGTTTAGGCAAGTCTTCCCCAGGGGGTCCCCCAATCCCTACTAGATTGGCCCTTTTGAAGGCCTCTGAGATCCTGCTCTTGGTCCCCAGGCGGTAAGCATTTACTGAGGTTCCTTCCTGTACTCAGGAAAGAATCTCTATTTCCCAAACCCTCTATGTCCTTTGTATGCCTCTGGGCCTTCACATTTGCTGGTCCCTCTGTCTAGAATACATTGCCTCTTTCAAGGCTCAACTCAAGCTTCCCTTTCCATGGGAGGCCTCACCTGCCCCGGCCCGGGTGGAGGTAGCATCCACCTGATTACCCCTCCTCCCCATCCCCCCCTCTGGGCACAGACCTGGAAGTGGACAGGATTCAGAAGGATTGGCACCCACATCTGGCTTTGCCACTCCTGCCGGCATCCGCTAGGTACGTCACAATCCTAGCTCCCTTCTGCTCCTCTCATCACGCTCACATCTCCAGAGCGCGCCTTAGTGACTTGTCAGTGTTTATCCAACCATCTTCCCTTTACACGGCAAGCTTTAATTAGTAGGCACAATAAATGTTGGCTAAATGACTTAGTGATTTATCCAGGGAAGGGGAAGATGTTTCCAAGCTCAGAAGCAAGGCTGAGGACCTCTGCTGCCCCCAGAAGCAGGGAGAGGGAGTCCTGTGCCAGGGTCAAAAGAGAAGGTACAGATGAGAAATTGGGTGCGTTGATTTCATGGGATGATTGGAGCGGAATCAGGGCACAGAATCGATGGGTGTGGTGGCATTTGACCATCAGTGGGGGTGCACATCTAGCCAGCTGGTCCCCAGCCTCAACCTGTCCTGTGCTAAGCAGAGGGGGCACGCTATTCAACCTCTAGGACCACAGCTGGGGGCGTGAACTTGGTGCCTGGATGCACCCTTTTCTCTATGTCCTGCAGCCCCAAACCCAAGTAGGGAGGGGCCCTCGTTTGCTCTCTTCTTCCTGGTCACTAGTTAGAGACCTGTGGTTACCACACCTGGGGAGCTCCGGATGGCACCCAGGGCTGTGTGTGTGCACGCTCGAAGGTGTTGGGACATGAGGGGTGGAAAGCAGGATATAGCCAGGACACCCCAGCTTCTAGCACCCAGCACGCCCTCGGCACCCCGCTGACCTTTTTCAGGGGTGCACTGCAGGACCTGGAGACACATGGCACCATTTGAATGGTTCTCTGATCAGGCACCCATCTACCCTCTTCAGTCACTCCTAAAAGCCATTGAACACTTAACACAGGGCCAGTGTTTCACAGGCATCTTCTCACTTAATCTTCCTAAAGATCCAGTAAGGTCTCTTAAAAAATGATTCTCAACTTTTCTCAGAGATGAATCAAAGAAGTCAAGTCACTTCCTGGGGTCACCGAGCTCACGAGTGGCAAGGCCAGACTGGAAACCAGTCTGCCTGCCCACACGGGCCTGAACTTCCAGGCAGGACCTGCCTCCAGCTTCCTGCTCTGTCCAGCTCCAAACCCAGCTTCTGCCCCTTGCTCTACCCAACGCCGGGAGCTGACCTCCCCTTCACATGGCCTTCCTCGGCCTGGCCACAGTTTCCACCAACGGCTGTCCCACCTGTCTCCAGGCTCTGTACTCCCACTGGTAAGGCACAGTCTGCCCGCTGACCAGGAGGTCCACAGGGTCCCCGGGGTGTAGGGACCATGGCGGGCGGAGGGCCCCCCGTGCCCCTGCACCAGGCGGGTAGCTAAGAGCGGTAGGGAGGCGGGTGTAGTGCACAGGGCTGATCCTAACCAAGTTTGCCAGCCCGGCTTTTCTCATGGCTCCCACACAATGCTCTGCTTTGTGCCCACCTGCCGATAATGCTTAATTAGGCGAGGAGTTGATTAATTTGAGGTAATTGACAGCTAATTAGAGGCCCACAGGCTCATTAACTTGACATCTTGTCTTCGTGAATTGGCTGAGTAGGGTCAGGTGACAGAAGCCGTTGCTTTCTCCCTCCCCAGCCCTGTGGACAAAGGTGAGCACCTGGGGGAGGGCTGGGCAGAGCCAGTGTACAGGTAGGGCAGTCCCAAGGCCAAGAACAGAGGAAACCAAGGCAGCGGAGGAGGAGGCGTGTGCCCTGACCGTAGGAAGGAGGGAGTGAACAGGAACGGAGGGCTCCTGGCATGGGGGCGAAGGAAGGCACTGAAGCGAGGTAGGTAGCTGTTCATGGGGGGAACAGCTAGGACAAGGGGCAAGGGCAGAGAAGAGCGTGGGGAAGCCGACTGGTAATAAGCATCAGCTTTGAAGCGAGGCAGACCTGGGATTGACTCCCAGTTCCACTACTAACCAGCCAGGTGACCATGAATTAGTGAATCACTGAGCCTCAGGCTACTCTTCTGTAAAATGGGAACAACGGTAGTTTCTACACCTCCTGAGACAGTGGTAAAGAGTATGTGAGACATGGAAGTCAGGGTTTTAGACCAGTCCCCGGGAGCCTGGTGAATGCCCAAGAAAGTTAACTACTATGGGCAGCGGGAGGGAGGGACAAGAAGAAAAGGAAGGTGGGCGGGATGGGTTGCAGGAGGCACCGGAAGCCCTCTCCCCGGAGGAGCCAGCACTAATTTGCAGGAAGCCTGCAGGCCTGCAAACATCACTGCTGAGGGTGTGGGGAAAGAACTCACTGTTGCAACCACCTAAGGGGGACAATTCAGCATGTGACCTTTGACCAAGCAATTCCCTCCTTAGTCATCCATTCTACAGATATCTATGCACGGGCACACGGATGCATTCAAGGGATTTGTCCTACAGTGAAGTCTGAAGCAGCAGAAGACCAGAAAGAACCTAAATGTCCAACATAGCTAAATAAATTACGGTATATCCATACCCTGGGACCATAGGCTGCTGTGCAATCTGTACATACCTATATGAACCAGACCCAAGAAGAATTAAGTGGGAGAAAAAGCAAGACCCCCCAGTAGGACTGGGTGCAGCTCCCACAAGCTAGTGACTCATGGCCTGAGAGTCAAGGGGATGGGGAGAGGTTTGTTTGTTTGTTTACAATATGCTTATTTTAAGGGGCGCCTGGGTGGCTCAGTGGGTTGGGCCGCTGCCTTCGGCTCGGGTCATGATCTCAGGGTCCTGGGATCGAGTCCCGCATCGGGCTCTCTGCTCAGCGGGGAGCCTGCTTCCCTCTCTCTCTCTGCCTGCCTCTCCATCTACTTGTGATTTCTCTCTGTCAAATAAATAAATAAAATCTTTAAAAAAAAAAACAACAATATGCTTATTTTAAGTATGGTTTGTGGGATGCCTGGGTGGCTTAGTTGGTTAATTGTCTGCCTTTGGTGCAGGTCATGATCCCAGGGTCCTGGGATCGAGTCCCACATCGGGCTCCTTGATCAGCGGGGAACCTGCTTCTCAGTCTGCCTGCTCCTCCCCCTGTTCATGCTCTCTCTCTCTCTGACAAATAAATAAATAAATATTTTAAAAATATAAATATATCTATAAATAAGTAAATATGGTTTGTATTTATTGTCTTTTCAAAAAGCACTGTAAAATTAATTTCCCCCTAAATGAAACCTAACTTGAAATCTGAATTCATAAGGCAGGGTGGCTTTTTGGAGCTTGAGGGAGGAGTCCGATCCTCCTCACTTCCTTCCTCCTCTCCTCCAGAGGCTGTTCTAGAGGGTCTGGAGATCATCTAGAATTCAGTATTGTCCAACAGACTTTCTATGATGATGGAGATGTATGGAGTTCTGCCCTGTCCAATATGGTAGTCAGCAGCTATAAGTGGCTACGGAGCACTTGAAATGTGACTAGAGTAACGAGCAAAATTTCAAATTTTATTTACTTTTAATTTAAATGTAATAGCTACATGTGTCTAATGGCTACCTATTTGGATAGCACAGAAATCTCCCCAAGGGACTGAGCGCTGCCGTCCTAGCCTCCATCCACATAGCTCTTTGCTAGAAGTGGGGGGTAGGGATGGAACCTTCGAATGGTCCTGGGAAACTTGGTTAGAGAGGGAACTGGAGGTCTTTTCTGGCGGATTCAGAACTGAATTGGACAGAAGCAAGTCAGAGATACCAGGAGCTCACCTAGGATGCCAACTCTTTTGGGAAGGATCACCTAAAACCCAGGAGTCAAAGAGCACATCTGTAGCTTTGAGATCAGTCGTCTGCTCCAGGTGGGAGGAAATTAATATGACTGGAGGCCATGGATTCAGGCATCCCTTGGGCAGCTGTGCACCGATCACCTGTGAAATGTCAGCTCTGGAGGAACAGGGAAGCCAGACCAGGTCTGGGCCTTCGAGCAGCCTGTCTTGGGACTGAGTTCCCAGGGGAGGGGCAGATAGAGATTGATAATCCCTCACAAGACAGCCCAAGCATCAGGGTTTCTTGGCGTTCAGCTCACACCCCTTCCCCAGGCCAAGGTCACAGAGGGGAAGCACAGAACGGGGACCCTCCCCAGCCCTTAGCCTCGGTTGCTGGTGGAGGATGGAAAGTAGCTGCCAGAGGGACATATTGAATCTTCTCTATCCTTCCCTCTGACTCTTTAGTTTAGAAGCCAGGATGAGTCTGGGATGTTCTAGATTCTCCTGTGTTATTGCCACAGTCAACTCCATGGCATTGTGGGAGCTTTCCTTAAGTTTCCCTTTAGGGGCACAGAGGACCCGAAATTCACTTGTTTTAATGGAGGCATAGACAGCACCCAGTAGAACACAGAACTACAAAATGCACAGCTCGGTGGATGTTCTTGTTGTTGTTTATTTTTCAAAGATTCTATTTTTTTTTTTAAAGATTGAGTTATTTATTTTAGAAAGTGAGCATGGGGCAGAGGGGCAGAGCGGGGAGAGGGAGACAGAGAGGGAATCTTAAGCAGACTCCCTGCTGAGCACCTGGTCAGAGGCGGGGCTTGATCTCATGACCCTGAGACCACTCCCTGAGCCCTGAGTGGAAGCCACGAGTCAGATGCTCAACTCACTGAGCCCCCCAGGTGGCTCAGATTTTATTTTTAAGTAATCTCCATGCCCAGTATGGGGCTTGAACTCAGAACCCTGAGATCGAGAGGCGCACGCTCTACCAACTGAGCCGGCCAGGTGCCCCTCAATGGATGTTTCTACAGACGCTCATTTGCATATAGCCCTGTGTATCCACTACTCTGCTCACTATAGGAACTATTTCCTACCCTCTAGAAGTCTCCTCATACCCCTTCCCAGTCAGCACCCCAAGGTAACCACTATTCTGGCCTCTACCCCCCTACATAAGTTTTGCCCCTTCTAGAATCACACAGGTATGCCCTTGCATAACTGCCTGAATTCTCTCATTCTTGCTTGTGAGATTCACCCATGTTACTGTGTGACGCACAGCAGTGTGTTTTTACTGTTGACATTCCAGTGTATAAATATATGACAATTTATTCATTCTCTTGTTGAACAGTTGGGTTTTTTGTCAATTTTTGACTCACATGAATAAAGTTGCTATCAACATTTTTTTTTCAAATTTTATTAATTAATTTATTTTAGAGAGAGTGAGAGTGAGGGAAATCACAGAGGGAGAGGGAGAGGGAGAAGCACATCGAGCAGGGAGCCCGATGCAGGGCTTAAACCCAGGACCCCTGGGATTGTAACCTGAGCCGAAGGCAGACGCTTAACCGACTGAGCCACCCAGGCATGTCTGCTATCCAAATTCTTGCACATGTCCTTTGGTGAGCGCCAGCACTCACTTCTGTTGGGGATATACCTAGAAATGGGATGAACAAAGACTATATATTCCTCAAGGTCAGGTAGACTTGGTGACTACGCATTCCTGGTAGGGAGGCTTTGAGGTAGGGGAGGCGAGTGAGTTTTGAGAGTCCTCTTGGGGAACCAATGCCCCCACTGGCTGTGGAGGGGACAGTGACTCCCATTAGAAAAGAAAGAGTTCGGGAGAGAGCCAAGCAAAGCCGCACAACATGGTTCTCAAATCGAGGCCATATGATGGGGATGTTAGACGTGTGCTGCATGAGTGGAGGCAGAGAGGACAGCTGAGCACAGCAAAGCAGAAGCTTTTGTTTTGTAGGATGGAGCATGTAGAAGGGAGAAGCAAGAACTGAAGTTCTCTGCGGATTCTTGCTTATTTAACTTGCCCCATTTTGAAAACAAATTGAAGTTCTCCTCTCTCTTTCTTCCTTTATTTACATGACCAACAGAGTATCGAAGAATGGTTTTGGTAACCCAAATATCATGTTTGGCTTCCCAGAGGTGATAAGGCTCAGTATTTGTGCCTTGGACATGTCTAGCCCTGCAGAAGACAAGGTCCTTTCTAGCTGGTCTCTGGCAAGGGTAACCACTGTTCTGACTTCTGTCACCATAAATTAGTTTATGCCTGTTTCTGCACTTTGCTTATGTGGAATCTGACAGTTTATGTCAATATTCACTGAGCATTTCTCCACATCACTCGGCATCAGGGAAATACAAATCAAAATCACAATGAGATACCACCTCACACCAGTCAGAATGGCTAAAATTAACAAGTCAGGAAATGACAGATGCTGGCGAGGATGCGGAGAAAGGGGACCCTCCTACGCTGCTGGTGGGAATGCAAGCTGGTGCAACCACTCTGGAAGACAGCATGGAGGTTCCTCAAAAAGTTGAAAACAGAGCTACCCTAAGACCCAGTAATCGCACTGCTGGGTATTTACCCTAAAGATACAAATGTAGTGATCCGAAGGGACACGTGCACCCGAATGTTTATAGCAGCAATGTCTACAATAGCCAAACTATGGAAAGAACCTAGATGTCCATCAACAGATGAATTGATAAAGATGTGGAATATATATATATATATATATTGGAATATATATATATGGAATACTATGCAGCCATCAAAAGAAATGAAATCTTGCCATTTGCAACGATGTGGATGGAACTAGAGGGTATTATGCTTGGCGAAATAACTCAATCAGAGAAAGACAATTATTATATGATCTCCCTGATATGAGGAAGTTGAGAGGCAACCTGGGGGGTTTGGGGGGTAGGAAAAGAATAAATGAAACAACTGGGATCAGGAGGGAGACAAACCATAAGAGATGCTTAATCTCACAAAACAAACTGAGGGTTGCGGAGGGAGGGCGGTAGGGAGAGGGGGGTGGGGTTATGGACATTGGGGAGGGTATGTGCTATGGTGAGTGCTGTGAAGTGTGTAAACCTGGCGATTCACAGACCTGTACTCCTGGGGCTAATAATACATTATATGTTAGTAAGAAAATTAAAAAAAAATTCACTGAGCATTTATTATGTGTCAAACACACTGCTAAACTATCAAACAGCATCTCTTTGGATCCTTCCAACAATCCCCTTGACTGAAGAGAAAACGTTTCAACAAGGCCAGGATTACTATCTGAGGCCAGAAGACCATGAAGTAACAGAGCTTGGGTCCAGATTAGAGTGAACAACTGTCCCATCAGTGGGACTGTCCCTTGCCCTGGGTAATCCCCGAGTCCTAAGCAAACTGGATGGTTAGTTACCCTAATTCAGATCGGATTGGACTCAAAAGCCAGGTTCCTTTCCTTTGGGTTAAGATTTCATCCAACGGCGGCTGTGCTTTTAGCACAATCTAATGGGGAATGTTCTGTCTGAAAAAATGTGTGGTATCAGCATTTTATTTGGGTTTGTTTGTTTCCATGCCCAGTATGGAGCCCAATATGGGGCTTGAACTCACAATCCTGATACCCTGAAATCAAG